>NC_053164.1:3592503-3898394 GCF_016835505.1 Polypterus senegalus | reverse complement strand
GCAGCAGCAGCTTCTCAGTTTAGCCTGCTGACACCATGAACTTATTGTAGACAAGGCTTTTGATGTCACAATCGGACATTCCAGTGGGCCAAATATCAAGCTGTTGGAGTGATTTGCTGCGGCATGGAATAACATCGACAGATCATCACATGAAGGCGAAATGACAGACAAATTGCTGATGTACTTGGGCCAGAGAAGCAGGACATTCAAGCATTGTGTCTGTCACAGCTGTTGGAACAGCATCCAAGAGACAACTACAAAGAACTGCTTCACCTGATGCTGTTGTTTTTGGGATATGAGTCTACTGAGTCCATCCACATCAATACACACAGAGCTTATCACAGAGCTCGATGGACGTCGAAACTTATATACAGTCTCAAGATTTACGTTTCGCTTGCAGTTTCTCTTGACTGCTTGTGAACTGTCTGGGCTTAAGCAGTTCAAAATGTTAG
This sequence comes from Polypterus senegalus, assembly GCF_016835505.1. Classification (NCBI taxonomy): domain Eukaryota; kingdom Metazoa; phylum Chordata; class Cladistia; order Polypteriformes; family Polypteridae; genus Polypterus; species Polypterus senegalus. The sequence continues at coordinate 3,897,942 of NC_053164.1, read as the reverse complement.
TGGTGAAGGTGTATATCAAAGCGTGGTATATATATAGTGGCACGCGGCTGGGGGTGGTACCCAGCTGGGACACCCAGAAGGACCAGAGGAGGGCTTGCAGCTCCTCCAGACCACGAGGAGGAGACCACCCTGGCTGCTTTGGAGACCACGGGTAGAGAGCATTGAAGCTCAGCCCTGTAGAGGCCCGTGGTCACTACCAGGGGCCACCCCAATGCCTGGAGAGCACCCGGAAGTGCTGGGGGGAAGAGGAGCAGGGACATCCGGAGTGCTTCTGGGAATGCTGGCGGCATTTCCGCCACACTAGGGCGTGTCGGTGGAAGATTGTCTGAAAACACCTGGAGCAGATTATAAAAGAGGGCCGCCTCCCTTCATAGAAGGGCTGTAGACGGGTGGAAGAGGACAGAGCTCGGAGGACAGGAGTGGAGACGGACCAGAGACAGAGAAAGGCATTATGAGAAGGCCAGGACTTTTTAGGGTGATTGGTACTGTAGTATGTTCACTATTGTGTAAATATTATAAATAAAGCAATCAGACAGCATAAAGGTTTGGGGTATTTCCGGCCCTGTATACTGTACAGCTTTGCAATATTAGAAATCAGGTCAGAAATATTATACAACATACCAGACAGTCAAGATGGTGGAGTGGGGAACATTTATGGAGTGGGACTGGAACTGACAGAGGAATGCTGGGAAGGAACCGAGGTGGTAAATAGGAGCCATGACATCATCAGAGATAGACGGAAGGGAGGAAATAAATGCGTAAGTAGCAGATGTGTTTACGGAATTTGGTCATTTTCATGGCGGTGTTGCTTCTTTCTTTCTGTGGGAAATAAAGAGAGAAAGGTTAGTACCCCGCTTTTCCCTCTTGGCTGGAGTTTACTCGCTACCGTTCGGGTCTTTACGCGGTTCCCTATGCACACGCATATATATATTGTGGAGGATGGCCGGCCGTGCAGCATGGAGATCCCCAGAAGACCAGCAGGGCATCATGGACAATGTGGTTTTTATGCACAGCCCTGCTGGATGCCATGGGGGCCACAAGAGGGAGCTGCAGGGAGGACCGAGGACTTCTTCGTGCCCTATGACCCAGAAATTCGTCATAGGAAGAGCGACTGGCTTCTGTGTTGAAGAGAAGAGCTTTTACCTGACCCGGAAGTGATTGAGAATCACATGGAGTGGGGATTGGGAACACTTCCGGGTCAGGAGATATAAAAGGACTGTGGGAGCTCCCAGACGCCGAGCTGAGCTGGGTGGAAGGGTGGCAATGCATCTGGGATCTGGAGGATTGGTTATTTGTGTATTTTTGATTGGTATTGTGATTTATATGAGAATAGTGGAGGAGAGGGTGTTTTCTGCACTGTGGCAATTTAATAAAGTCAATCTGAGGACTTTTACCTGGTGTCTGGAGTCGTGGACAGGGGTTCAAGGGAGCGAGCCCCATCTACCACTATATATATATATATATATATATATATATATATAGAGGGGGGGCTTTATATATGTATACACTTTAATGAGTCACAATATTGAAACCACTGTTAGGTGAAGTGAATATCATGGCACCTGTCAAGGGTTGGGATGTATTAGTCAGTAAGTGATCAATCAATTACTGAAGGTGATGTGTTGGAATCAGGATAAATTGGCACGTGTAAGGATCTAATTGTGATGGCTGATGACTGGGTCAGAACATCTTCAAAATAGCAGGTCTTGTGGAGTCTCTTCATTATGCAGTGGTTAGTGCCTAACAAAAGTGGTCCAGGGAAGTATATCCAGCTACCATAAAACCTGAATCCTCCACTGCCTTCCCCTGATTTCATCCCGTCGATAAAAAATATAAATACTGTTTTGACCAAAATTAGTACCTTGTGGTGTTTTCTGGTCCCCAGATTATGAATCTGAAATTGTTTTTTTTTAATTCAGGATAGCAGATCCAATTTGGCGGACCAAATGTTTTCCACCTGAGTTAATGTAGGTACTGTATTGGGGGTCACACCCAGAAGTGCTGCCGGAAGAGGATCTGGGAGCACCTGGAACACTTCTGGGTTCCCTAAATAAAAGGCTACCTCACTCCATTCGAAGAGCCAGAGCCAGGAGGAGGTTTACAAAGCTTGCTGAGAGAGGAGTGGAGGCAGAAAAGAAGAGAACAGAAGAGGAAAAGAAAAGAAAAGGTCTGTGCTATTGATTTGGTGCTTGGTTGTGATGTACTGTGGGGAGCGAAGTAATAGCAATGCCACACGTGAATAAAACTTGAACTTCCTGTCTGTGTTGGGTAGGGTGGTTGGTATGCCCTCCTGGTGGCTTACAATAATAATGTTCTACTCTGTTCTTTGTATGTAGTGGATGGATCCTCAAGTGGCGGCTAGAATTCTTAGTGTGGGAATCTGTGTGTACTTTTGAATAAATATTCTGGTGAATTAATTATTGGCAGGGATAAAACAACTATGAGTTTATCATTGTGTTTTTGTTTTGGTGAAAGATCAACTTAATCGTCTGGTAACAATCTAGTCTGGCATTTAGACAAATGCTACATCATCTTGTCCTCTGTAAAATCTCTTCTTCTTTGTCCAAGGAGAACAATCAGATGCAGGCAGAAACCAGCTGTGAATGAAGTTCAACCCCATTGCAGGCACACTCATGACCACAAAATTAATTTCTTGTCACCAATTAACTCACATTTTTAGGGCAAAGGAGAAAAATCAAGTACCTGGAGAAAGATGGTTAATTCCTAGCTCATTTGCACTCTTCAAATGGGTCACGGTACAAGAAAAGTACAGTTTTGATATTGGCCCCGTCATTCCTCCTGCCAAACATGCGTTTCATTCCCATGGCTCACACAGTGGGTTGGATGCTTATGTCAGTCTGCTACGACCTCAGGAATATGACATGATATAGCCACTGTTTTCACACTCATTCACCTCAGTACAGAATTTCTTGGTGGCAGCTCTTCGCTGTGCCATTTGTCACCTCAAAATAATGAATCACTTGAAAATGGCTGTCACAGGACAAGCGGTCATCTGTAAAGATAGCTGAAAAGTTGACAGAGTCACTCTGCCAGAGGAAAGGCTGCAAGTCATTGCTTTAAACAGACAGCAGGTTGATATTTATTTCTGTGGAAACTGACACACTACATTGCAGATGTTACCTCCAAAATAAACCATTCATAGTCTTTTATGTCCCTTGTATTCCATTAATTTTATAACTGAAATACACCTTCTATTTGTTACTGAACGCTTTACCTAGACATATGGCTCCAAATTTAATGACACTCTAGAAGTAATATGATCGTCTAAATTGTAACTCGTAATATTTTTGCTGATGACTCCCTTGGGCTGCAATGGGTTGAGGTAAAAGATTCCTACTGATATATGGTAGAGAGGATTGTGGGTGTTTGGAGTGTTAGGAGAATTTCATAACATTTCAGGTTTCAAAGTTAATATGAATAAAAATATGCTTTTCCCAGTGAATTCTCCAGCACATAATATTAGATTTAATTGCTATTCATTCTTAGTATCAAAACATTTTAAATATCTGAGGATAACCATCATAAGTAAATATGAAAATCTCTTTGAATATAATTGTGTAAGTACTATGGATAAAATCAAACAAAATGTTAACAGATGGTCCACCTTCCATCTCACCTTAGCAGGGAGAAATTAACATTGTTAAATTTAACATCCTCCCTAAGCTGCTCTGTCTATTTTAGATTATCCTGAAATATACATAAGCAAATCATTCTGTAATAAATTAGCAGAGGGTGGCATGGCACTACCTAACTTTCAATTTCACTTCTGGGCAGTAAATACACACGCAATAAAACCTTTGCAATTGGCAGAAATGAATTAATTAACACTCAGTCTGGCTTGCAATAGAACACAAATGCTGATCTAAATCTTCCTTGTTTGTCCTCCTGTGTGTTCCATTTAATTCTAACTTTTCTCAATTTCCAAATAATTTGGTTGTCCGCCATTTACTTAAAATATTGAACCATAGCAAGACACAATTTCAAGTGTCTGTTGCTCATATAGAAAATAGTCTCTGTTTTCCACCTTCTTAGACAACCTCAGTGTTTAACTCATGGACAACTCTGGGACTAGAGGTCTTTACTTAGACAACATATTTGCATCTTATGAGCAACTACACTTCAAATTTAACTTTCTAGCTACACTTTTTTCAGTATTTGCAAATTACAAATTCTTTTAAAAGAAATTTACCAAACTTTCCACATCCTTACCCCCATATCAGTCCCAGAGGGGCCATACTGGTTACTCTTGTGAGAGCATTTCAACCCAATATATGAAAAACACTTTGAAAACACATCAGATCTCAATGGGAAAAAATTCTGCTGGCTATCTCTACTGATATGGTAATGTGTTAGGAACAAAAGGATGCCACATCGTTTGATGGAAATGAAGATGATCAACCTACAGAGGGGTAATCCAAAGACACCCCGAAAATCAAAGGGAAAAAATGATGCAGTAGGCAGGTGAGTCCATTTTGCCGAAATGTCATTGCAGCAACTCCAAATCGTACTCAGTAATTTGTATGGCCCCCACATGCTTGTATGCATGCCTGACAATGTCCTAATGAAATGACGGATAGTGTCCTGGGGATCTCCTCCCAGATCTGGATCAGGGCATCACTGAGCTCATGGACAGTCTGAGGTGCAAACTGGTGGCGTTGGATGGACTGAAACATAATGTCCTACCCAGAGGTGTTCTATTGGATTGAGGTCAGGTGAGTGAGCGTGGGGGCCAGTCAATGGTATCAACTCCTTCATCCTCCAGGAACTGCCTTTATACTCTTGCCACATGAGGCTGGGCATTATTGTGCACCAGGAGGAACCCAGGACCCACTGCACTAATATAAGGTCTGACAATGGGTCCAAGGATTTCATCCCGATACCTAATGGCAGTAAAAGTGCCGTTGTCTACCCTGTAGAGGTCTGTGTGTCCCTCCATGGATATGCCTCACCAGACCATCACTGACCCACCACGAAACCAGTCATGCTGAACGATGTTACAGGCAGCATAATGTTCTCCATGGCTTCTCCAGACCCTTTCACATCTGTCACGTATGCTCAGGGTGAACCTGCTCTTATATGTGAAAAGCACAGGGTGCCAGTGATGGACCTGCCAATTCTGGTATTCTATGGCAAATGCCAATCGAGCTCCAGGGTGCCCACTAGAGGATGTCAGGAATCTCAGGCCACCCTCATGAAGTCTGTTTCTAATTGTTTGGTCAGAGACATTCACAATAGTGGCCTACTGGACGTCATTTTGTAGGCTCTGGCAGTGCTCATCCTGTTCCTCCTTGCCCAAAGGAGCAGATACTGGTCAGTCCTACTGATGGGATAAGGACTTTCTACAAGGGTCCCTGTCAGGCTCTCCTGGAGTAACTGCCTGTCTCCTGGAATCTCCTCCATGCCCTTGAGACTGTGCTGGGAGACACAGCAAACCTGGCAATAGCATGTGTTGATGTGCCTGCCATCCTGGAGAAGTTGGACTTACCTGTGCCACCTCTGTAGTGCCCAGTAGTATAACTGACCATAGCCAAATGCAAAACTAGTGAAAAAACAGATGAGGAGGGAAAAACGTCAGTGGCTTCCTTCCTGCTGTTAAACCATTCATTCCTGTTTTGGAGGTTGTCTCATTGTTGCCTCTATAGTACACCTGTTGTTAATTTAATTAACATTAAAGCAGCTGAAACTAATTAACAACCCTCTCTGCCACTTCACTAACCAGCTCAATAGCCCCTGAAGTTTCATTGACTCGTTTCCATCTAAATCCAACTTCACTAGGCTATATGGGATATATTTGGGAACACTCTTAATTAATATCAACCAACCATTATCCAACCTGCTATATCCTAATACAGGGTCATGGGAGTCTGCTGGTGCCAATCCCAGCCAACACAGGGCGCAAGGCAGGAACAAATCCCAGGCAAGGTGCCAGCCCACTGCAGGGCACACACACAGACACCAAGCACACACCAGGGACAATTTAGGATCACCAATGCACCTAACCTGCATGTCTTTGGACTGTGGGAGGAAACTGGAGCACCCGGAGGAAACCCACAGGGAGAACCTGGGAAGTGAACCCAGGTCTCCTTACTGCGAGGCAGCAGTGCTACCACTACGCCACCGTGCTGCCCTTAATTGATATCATTTTGAACAAATAATCATTACATACAGTAGAAGTCCAATTATCTGTACTTCAATTTACCACTTTATCTGAGGTGATCTTTTCTGTGTAATTACATGTCCTCTTGTTATAGACCACCTGGACCCACCGCAGATTGTCTATCAGACAAAGATTAGAGTGGATGCAATTATCTATCAGTTTCACAAAGCTGGATAAACCTGGTAGCACTGTGAGAGATATTTGTTCTGATTTCTCCAGTGCCTTCAATACCATCCAGCCATCTCTGTTAAGGGGTAAACACAGGGACATGCAGGTGGATGAGCCTGTGGTGTCCTGGATAATGGACAATCTGTCGGGCAGTTTGTGAGACTCATGGACTGTGTGAGCAACACTTTGGAACCACAACGAAAAGACCTGTCTGCTTTTCTCCTCACTCTGTACACCTCCAATTACAAATATAACACCAGGGGCCTCATGTATAACGCTGTGCGTAGAACTCGCAATATAACATGGCGTAAGCACAAAAGTCGAAATGTGCTTACGCACAGAAAAATCCAGATGCAGGAATCTGTGCGTACTCCAACTTCCACGTTCTTCCGCTACATAAATCCCGATCAGCATGAAAAGTAACGCTTGTGCACGCGCTTTATGTAACGACCCAACTCCTGCCAGAATTACGCCTCTTTGAATATGCAAATCAATATAATTCGCCCTTAAGCTCAACCTTCTGTGAAAAGACAATGGGAAAAGCACGGGGGAAGATATAAAAATTTCAGCGAATACCAAGTGGAGGCAAAGGAAAAACATACTATTTGTTCAAATAAACTGTGGTATAATCAACAAAAGGAAGTTGATCGAGTGACATAGCGTGTTGGAGAAACTTGAACGTTCACAAAATCGCACAGTGCCAGAAATAAAAAAGAAGTCACATATCAAAGTCGCCGTGAAAAGGCGAGTTGTAGCCCACTGTCTGAGTGGCATATGAAAGCTTATTAGGGTACAGAGAAAAAAAGGTACACAGTAGGGAAAAAGCACGAAATATCAACTTCAATCTCAACATTTCCACTTTAATCACGTAGTTTATTTTGTCATTAAAAATCGTTTAATTAACCAGTTTCTCAAATTACATCGTAATTAAAGTAGCACGTTAAATGCTTTTTTTTGTATTTGATTTTCTATGTGCTCTGTGTGTGTGAATCACTACTTGCTTCTTAAACCGGCTCTCTTCCTCCAACTGGACACAGAATCCATTACATTCATGATATTACAGCTCTGTGAATAAGTAAAATACTGAGATGTATACATGACATTGTTTTTATGATGATAGGAGTTAAAGCACGTTATTAAACATGAGTTTCACGGCACAGTGATTGTGGGCGACCTTCAAAATAATTTATTGCAGCAGTGCTCAGGGGTGGCTCTAGGCTTGTGGTGGCACTGGGCAGAGGAAGAATCAGTGGCTCCTTCGCCCGCCAATGTCAGCTTATGCACGGTGGATGGCCACGTCCGTTGCAGACACTGTATAGCCGCCTCGTGCTCATGTCACAAGCATTTAACTTTTGCCGAAAATTGTCGCTGCGTTTTTAGCTGTGTTGTTATTTTCTCTTTCTGTTTTATATTCAATATATATTGGCGTAGCCGCCACTGCAGTCCTTGCTTTTCTTTCCCCAAATGCCCAATCACCACACAATCAGCTCTGTAATAGAAGTTAAGCCATCTGTAAGCTTAGAGCGCCGATTCTTCAAAATGTTTAAGGAACATTGAAATATCTTCGTAGTACATGTTTAATTATTCTATCCTTCACGACACTCCCAGTGAAGAATATAGATTATTTAAATGAAGTTAAAGTTTTATCTGTATAATATAATAAACATATTTTGCTGCATTTCACCTTAAAAATGATATTGTCATTTATAAAGTGGCTCAGGTTGTGCAATATTATAACTATAGTGCAAGTTTACAGTGAGATGATTGTACTTATAAGTTCTAACAGTTCTACAAGGTGCAATTGATTGAGTGCGTTTATAGTTCTTGGGATAAACTGTTTCTGAACCGCGAGGTCCGTACAAGAAAGGCTTTAAAACGTTTTGCAGTTGCGGAGACAGCGTGTACTTGAAGCTGTATACCGATAATTCTCTTTCCGATCAGCTGCTGCTGTGATTCACACTCAGATACAGTGATATAAATACTCTGAGTGGTGCAGTGAGAGTAATATGGAAAAAGATGATCCGCTGTGGCAACTCCTAACAGGAGGAGCTGAAAGAAGAAGGTGCAGTGAGACTAACAATGCTAAAGCAGTTATGGTAATTGGAATACTATGGCTGTTCCCTGGACCATTATATTGTTACAAGTTAATTAAGGGAAAATAAGGTGTAACCACACAGGAACAGCAGCAATGCTTTGACGCTGGGTGCCGCCAGTCTGCAAAACCGAGCAGAGAACTTTCGTACGACAAGGCATGAGGTACCGTGGAAAAGTGCGTGGCTTTATGCCAAGTGTAGGTTTTATACATCGCGATTTGAATGTGGAAAAGTTCTTACGCAACATTTCTGTGCGTACGCATCGTTTATACATGAGGCCCCAGGTCATGTCAGTTTAGATGATTCTACATTTATGGGGTGTATTAATAAGAAGGTTGAAACAGAGGAGAGTTGTTTCTTGGTGCAAAAAGAATTGTTTGCAACCTAACATCAGGAAAAAACAAGGAATTGATTCTACTTTCAGTATGCCAAAGAGCCACTATGTCCGGTAACTACTCAGGGAGTGGATGTAGAGGTGGTGCATTACTACAGTTGCTTGGGGTCCACTATAATGACTGGCTAGACTGGACTTGGAACACAGAGAAGATATATAAGAAAGGGCAGAGCAACGGGTCTTTATCCTTAAGAGATTTTGTGACATCCTTCACATCTTCTACAACTCTGTGATGGCCAGTCTTTTCTATTCTGTGGTGTGCTGGGCTAGTAACATCAATTCAAGAGAGGCCCACCAAATGAACAAACTACATTAGAGGGTGAGCTCAGTAAAGGGACATACTCTGGACCCCCTGGAGATAATAGAGGATGAGAGAATGAAGAGATAACTGAGTGCCATTGTGAACATCACTGCACATCCTCTCTCTGACACACTAACACAGCCTCACTGTGACTGGGAATGCCAAGTCAGACTTTTTTCTTTTCATTTTAAGTGTGTTTTTGTTTTTAGTCAGTATGGTATTTATAGATAGAGATAGATAGATAGATACTGTAGATAGATAGATAGATAGATAGATAAATAGATACAGTAGATAGATAGATAGATAGAAGGCACTATATAGATAGATAGATAGATAGATAGATAGATAGATAGATAGATAGATAGATAGATAGATACTTTATTAACCCCAAGGGGAAATTCACATACTCCAGCAGCAGTAAACTGATAAAAAACAATATTAAATTAAAACGTGATAAAAATGCAGGTCCATTTATCTACCTATTTATATATTTATTATTTTAAACTTTTGTAAAAAGCCAAATTTTCATCTGGGGACAAATGAATGTCTATGTGCTTTTCTTATAATTCATGAAAGCTTCACCATGAATACTTTACTGAGCACATAGATACTTAAATTTATACCTTGACTTTATCGAGCGAGTGGTCAAGAAGCAGGTGACTGTGGCAACATGGTTATGACTTACTCACCTCTCAGAGATGGTGTGTCACCAGTGTTGACTGTGTACACATATGGCCAGCCAAATTATCATTTAGAGATATCTTCAAATGCAATTAAGATATCTGTAAATCCTTTAAAGATATCTTTATGAAACATGTATTTGTTCACTTAGGTTTTCTGCGTTTATACATTTGAAAGCGCTGTGGTGAACTGCCATTGAGAACTGCAAACCCACATTCCCTGGCTGAGAAGCAAGCACTCTGTGGTGTGAGACAAATGGAGACTTCCATTCCTCAGCCATGCAGAGCCCCTTTCTGAACACTGAATCTGGTGATATTAGCTAATCTCTCTCTATGCGTCAGCTCACCACTACACTCCACCCATCCACAGGGCATTTCCCACCGTTATTATTGATTGAATTGCAGTGGACACACACTACGAGGCATGTTGTTTCAAAGGTTTGAGTTGTGGTGAGCGGTATCTGACTCAGAGGTGATCATTTTGTGGTGTGAGTTAAAATGAACCACCCCTTCATTCACCCGCACAGAGCCCATCTCTGACTGCTGTGAGCGTTGGAGTTCCCTGGTGACGTCAGCTGATCTTTCTCTCCCTCGATTTCGCTGTGTCAGCCAACGTTTTCTCCGTCTGACATCTCCAATACAGGGGCCACCTGTTTTATATGTGTTTCCATCTGATCTGAGGTAGTCCACATTACTTCAGATAATCAAGGATCTATTTGTACTTTTCGGACAGGTTTGGTTTGACAATCAGTCCTAGTCTATTAATGCCGACTCTTCTGCCCTGACCATGCATTTGCGTACGTAGTTATGCAGCGAGCTAAACACTCCTTCAACAAACACCCAAGGCACTGGTGATGTTCAGGCATTTAATAAAAGTGGTGTGAAATTGTAAAGTAACAAACAATACTTATCAGAATTTGTTAACTTAATATACATTCTTTTTTAAAAATGCCTTCAAATTTAACACAAGCTACTTTATGTTATTACTTCCTTTTTGAAATGATATAAATATTACAAAACAGATTCTTAACTGCAAAGACATCCTGCTGCTTCATATTCAAATGCGTAAAAATAGGTCTGATCAATCATATACCAATATATTTACATAAGCACTAAACATTTACAAAATTGTAAAAGGAACAACTAAAACTCAAACAATGTATATACTAATAAAGAAACAAAATACCTAGAGATTATGCCTTTACAAGGGCAAATAAACAGCAGATGGAAATGGATGTCTGCCACCTGCTTCTCCATGTGCTGCTTGCTTCAAGATGGAGTCTTAATAACAATAAAAAGCAATACCTAAGTTACCCCTATGAACACATTTTAACAGTGGACAGAACACAGACATTTGGTGAACTTCCGTACGGCAATAAGTGCATATCGAGAGATCGACTGTGAAAGTCTACTCCACACAACTAGCATGCAGAAGTATCCTGCTCAACTGGCAAAACTAAAGCCCACGATCTATATAGCTCAGTGGGTAAGCGATATTGAATATTACCTCAAATTAAAGAAAATTGAATTCTCCCTCATAGAAGACATGACAAGAATTTATTAATATTATTTAGAGTACTAGGGTGTTGTACCGTATTAGCCATTATGGATGGAGTAAGAAGTCAAGCAAAATGACACATTTTATTGGCTTTCTAGAGAGATTACAATATGCAAGTTTTCGAGGCATCTTGTCTGAAGAAGGGGGCCTGAGTTGCCTCGAAAGCTTGAATATTGTAATCTTTCTAGTTAGCCAATAAAAGGGGTAATTTTATTTAAATTCTCAGTACAAGGAGATATAAAACGGAATAAGGGGTCATTGAAATTATTATCTGTGAATAGGCTGAAGGTCAGATTTTATAGGCTATCCATCCATCCAATATCCAACCCGCTATATCCTAACTACAGGGTCATGGAGGTCTGCTGGAGCCAATCCCAGCCAACACAGGGTGCAAGGCAGGAAATAAACCCCGGGCAGGGTGCCAGCCCACCAAAGTTTTATAGGCCAACTAAAAAGATTACAATATGCAAGCTTTCAAGAGAACTCAGGCCCCTTCTTCTTGCCTGAAGAAGGGGCCTGAGTTGCCTCAAAAGCTTTCATATTGTAATCTTTTTACTTAGCCAATAAAAGATGTCATTTTGCTTGACTTCTCACTCCATTAATATTACTTAAAAATATGCATGCTTTAATCGACTCTCTCATGTTAACAACAGCAACATCAACAATTTTTTTTTGTGTAGCCCAAAAATCATGCAAGGAATGCCTCAATGAGCTTTACCAGGCCAAGTTTTTGATAGCTCCAGCTCTGGACTCCATAACAAGACCAGAAAAAAGTCTCCGACAAAAGAAAAAACCTTGTAGGGAAAAAAAAAACAAAGGAAGAAATCCTGAGACATGCAATTCAGAGAGAGACCCCCTTTCCAGGTAGCTTGGGCATGCATCTAGTGTCAAATATGGGGTAAATACATCACGCAAACAACAGAACACAAGTAATTCTTTTCAAGGAACAAGATGGCCAATCTATCATGGCCACCTCAGAAGTACAATACAACAGTACAGAACAACTTTATTCTTGCACTATGTGCCTTGATAAGTGTAGGCACAGAGCAACAAGACAACTCTAAAGGCAAAATGCAAAAATAGATGATACCACTCACTAAATATACTAAATCATATATGAAGACACAGTTTTGTTAAAATACATCAAACACAAAGTAAAAACTAATGAACATAAATGAAAAACAACAACATCTGTCCATCAGCTCATCGCAGAACTACAGCCAGATTGTAGAAAAGGAATCTGACCAAAGAGACACAGTCAGAGTCCTGGAGACCTTGGCCAACAAGCCGCCTCCCCCCATTACCATTCTACAGCTGAGTCAGTGCTAGGCCAGTCAATCAGATGAAAGGACCCTTCTACCCAATGATTACAGTGCTCCTTTATCTGAGGTGAGGGAAACAACTTGGCGGTAGAGCAGAGGTACTTATGAGTACAGAGAAGAGAAACAGAATAGGAGAAGGTTAGTAGCAGTTTATAATGATCATATTACTTATATTTTAGAACGAATGACTCCCAAACAGAGATGTAGTCTGCACAGCTGATCAGCAGCTCTAGTCAGGGTATTCTAAACTGAAGTTATGATTCTTCAGTTTAAGACAGAAGGGCACCTCTAATAGTAGAAGGCAGATCATTCCACAGCTTTGGGACCCTGTAACTAAAAGTGAATCATTTCATTATATTTTTGCTCATCTATCTTCTTTTTTTCTTTTAGGTGGGGGCTGAATTTTATTTTTTGCTTTTTCATTTCTTTTTAATTTTTACATTGCATTCCTTTTGAAGTAAATGGCTGTATCAGTTAAGTTATTGTTATTTGTTTGACTGAGTAGCATGCCATTGTAATGTTCTGTTTTTTGAACATAAAATAAAGTGAAAAAGAAGAGAAGGCCGACTTTTACTCTAAATCCAGTCAACACAGATTTTGGTCAACAGAAAATAGATTTTTTTTTACACAGTAAACTATGCAAGAGGCAAAATAATATTCAGAAGGATGTGTAGAAAATGATTTTCTTTGAAGATATTGGCATGCAACTGGCAATTCCTCCAGAGCTGCTGCATCCTACTGTGCTGCCAAGATGGCTTCTGGCTATCGGCAACAATGTAATTGGATTAAGCAGATAGGGCAGATGTAGGCTCAGAATTACCTGCAGTTGAATGAGGGTAAAACTCACCCATTTGTTTGAAAAGTAAAGAATGTGTTTGTTCATCTGTCACTGCAGTGTTTCAGTTCAGCACAAAAACAGGCAGCTCATTTTTTTCGATTAATCTTAAAAAGCAACAACATCTGCCACCTGACACCAGCCTGCCTCGTGACTCTGAAGGTGAGAGATTCTCCATTGAACTTTTAAATCCCAGTTGGCACGGTGGTTAGTACTGCTGAGTCTGAGTCCTTGCCCTGGCGCTGTCTGTGTGAAGGTTGCATGTTCTCCCATTTCCTGTGGCTCTTTGACATCTCAAAAAGGTGTTAGATGAACGGACTCTCTAAGCGTTAATGTAGGGCAACAACTTTTGCCTTTGTGCCCCACAGTTCTTCATTGTTGTTGAAGGGCATTTTTAAAGAATACTTCCTTTTATTTTATAAAGATTCTGTGTTTGTCCTTATATCTAGATTAGATTTGGTTAGATTAGATTAAATAATCTTTATTAGTCCCATGGGGAAAGTGTAGATACATACAACAGCCGATGCATAATGAGACAAGGATACAGACTCACAGGACAAATAATACAGCCTAAAAATAAGTAAATAATTGTATATGTGCAGATATTTTATAATTAACTTAGAGAGTACGTCAGGAGGAAGCAGTGAATTATCTAATAGTAGTGGGCAGAAAAGACACCCAGAAGCAATGCTTAGCACACTGTGGTGGAATCAGCGCCCACTGGAGGGGATGGAGGGGATTTTTCATGATGTCATCCAATTTTGATCTCATCCTGTTTTCCACCACAGTGTGTCCAGGGTTTGTCCTGTGATGGAGCAGACTTTCCTGATAAGTTTGTTCAGGCATTGTGCTTCTTTTGAGCTCAGGTTGTTTCCCCAGGAGACTGCAGCACACTGCTACTATGGACTGGTAGAACATTTCCAATAGTTTGCTTCACACACACCTAACTGTGTGAGTCTTCTCTGGAACTTCTTGTTCAGTGCCACTGGGTTGTCAGAGCAGTCCAGTTTGTTGTGTATGTAAACCACCAAGTACTTGTAGCACTGCAGCATTTCCATGTCCTCCCCCGAAGGGTAACTGGTCTCAGAGGCTCCTTGGCATGCTGACAGTCCACCACCAGTTCTTTTGTCTTGCTGATGTTGAGTTGCAGGTGGCTGTTTCTGCACCACAAAACCAAGTCCTCCACAACTTTCCCATACTCTGACTCATCTCCATTATTAATGCAGCATATGATGGATGAGTAATCTGAAAATGTCTGTAAATGCTGGTATTATACTGGACTTCCATTGTGTAAATTGTGAACAGGAAAGGAGATAGGACAGTTCCCTGAGGTGCTCCAGTGTTACACACCACCACTTCTGACAGACAGTCCCTCAGTCTCACAAGCTGCTGTCTGTTGGTCAGGTAGTCCATGATCCTGGAAACTGTGGGAGCATCAAGCCTTGAGCTATTTCCTCATTTGATGAGGTGGAATGGTGTTAAAAGCAATGGACAGGCACTAGCTTTTTCCAAGTGGTAGTAGGCTCTGTGGAGCATGGAGATCACAGCATCCTCCACACCTATATGTGCCTGATAGGAAAACTGCACAGGTTCCAGATGTTTTGAAACCAGGGGTTGTAGCTGGTTTAGGGTCAGCCTCTCAAAGGTCTTCATGATGCATGATGTAAGAACAACTGGTGTGAAGTCCTTTGGATCACTGAAATGCCCCTACATTTGCATTGGGACCACACATAATGTTTTCCACACATAGGAAGTTTTGATTCTCTGTTCATAAGACTTCCCCCTAATTGATTCTACACCAGCTATTTTATTTTTTTTGTTCATTTAACTCTTGAATTTTGACTGATGTGCACTGCCATTTTTATATAGGAAGAGTGTGGTAAGACATTGTGTTATGCAACATGCATGTAACGTGACTGGTATTCAGCATAGCAACCACAAACAACATCTGACCTTTATAGACTCCAACTGTCACTGAAGTTTCTAAGTAACATGCACGTTTCCAGGTCCATTTTACCACAGATGTGCTGTTGCTCACATTCTACATTGCCAGCAGGCAATTCAGAAATGTTGGTTGGAGTGAAAAAAGCAGGTGGGCCTGTTTATGCTGCAGTCCATCTGAACCAATTTGAAAACTCATGGCACCTGCCTTGTGACCTGTTAGAGATTCTTTAAATTCTGATTTGACAGGCCACTAAACCAGGCAAAGGAGCTGACAGAATGACAGACGGTATCACACCATGATAAACAGACAATATGAAGTCATGGAGAATATGAAAGGACTAATAGCATTTAAAATACTTTTCTATTATTATTTCAAGAAAAATTATTATTGATGAAAGTTACTGTTTATATTCAATCACTATTTACACTTCATCTCTGAATCTCTTAAGGTTATAAAACTCCACCTTAAGTTCCTTTGCACCTCCTCATCAGCATCTTTGTTTTACAAATGTGTCGATGAGCACAAGCAGCAGGTGGCCTTCTATCCAAATCGATGGAGCTGAAGTTCTCCCTGCTCAAGTCTCTTTTTGTGAGTGTGAGGTAGGTCTGGAATTGTAGAGTATAAATAATATATTGTTATTTGGAATACATTTCACGTTTGTCCCGTGTCTACAACAAAATGTAGGAAGACAGGAAATGCGACGCAAGAAAAGTTAACTAAACACCTAACTAAAATAAAAACGTTTTTCATGTTATAGAAAAATTTGTTAAAAATTAACAAAATGTTGACGTGAAATAATAATGACAGTAATAATAACAGCAGCTCACTACTTATAATGGTAAATGCAGGGAACCCGGGATCAAACCCGTAACCTCTCAAATTAGAAACAGCCGTTGTTACCTCTACACCAGCCATGCAATTAATATTTGGGCTTCGGTTATATTCTTGAATAAAGGCATACTTGTTTTGTTATACCTTTTGTGAAAGTGTTTATTTGATATTTGGACGTCAGTCTTCACACATTAATTTTTACTATGAAAAAATAATCTGTAATGCCTCGCATTTCCTGTCATCCTACATTTACCCACATTATTGTAAACACAGAACACACACGCACGACAAGATGGCGCCGACTGGTGTGGCTGGCCGTCTCGTTAATCTATGTTTTATCTTTGTTTTTTTGTTTATCTCAACAACCACTGTCCTACGATCGTTATTCTTTACTTAACATATTTTCTTGCTTGCTTTGCTCTCAATTTTCATCTCCTGTTGGGATATTATGTGATCCTCCACCTTTGTTTTATTCATCTGCTGACTTTTTCACCTGGACGCCGGTGTTCACCTGTATCAGTGAGCTGAATGCCTCTCGGAGATGCAAACGCACCCGCCGCCGGTGTGGAAAAAAAGCCGGCATTGAAGTTAATAAATCCCAGAGCTTGGTTCCTGATGCCTGCGAGTTGTCTATGACCCATCTTCTCCTGCACAGGACTCCATCCCTGGTTCATGGGCGCTAGACACTGGATTTAATTTCTCCATTTCAAGGTGGCATCACTTTTCCTTGGTGTGCTCTTGAGGAGTAACCGCAGCTAATCTTTGTACGCTCACTCGTGCTCATCACGCAGCGAGCTCTTCTACTTCTACCATGGCTGCTCTCTTGAACGTGAGATCAGTGTCTAATAAAACTTTTATTCTCCAAGACTTTATTATCTCAAATAATCTGGATTTCCTTTTCATCACTGAGACCTGGATTGTAAATGGTGACTCTTCATGTTTTACTGACTTGGTACCATCAGATTATTCATTTTTAAACTCTCCCCGGCTGACTCGTCATGGTGGGGGCATTGCCACTGTTTTTAAGAGTATGTTCTTGTGTCAGAGTTTTACAAAGGGTCCGTTTAGTAGCTTCAAACTGCAACTTTTTGAAGTGTGCAGCTCATCTTCTTTGTTGTTTGCCATGGTTTATAGACCTCCTGTAATTAATGATATTTTCATTTCTGAATTCTCTGATCTCCTGGCTGATATCACCCTCTCCCATGACAAAGTATTTATTGTTGGTAATTTTAACATTCACGTTTGTTGTCAATCGAAACCTTTGGTTAATGACTTTTTATCACTATTGGAATCCTTCGATTTTATCCAGCATATTAATAAGCCAACTCACTCTCTCGGTCACACCCTTGATCTTGTTCTTACACATGATATTTCAGTTATTGATATTTATTTATGCAATGTTTCTTTTACTGATAACTTTTCTATAATGATGGATTTGAATATTACTGTAGATATCCCTACTACCAATTGTGCTTCACGCTGCTTTTTAAATTCTTCTATTATATCAGATTTTAAAACCATATTCTATTTCTGTTCTGTTCTTGGTACTCAAATGTGGCAATTGGTGCCACGGCCCACCTGTCAAGTTGTTTGCCTGCCTATGGTAAAGTCATCCCTGATGGAGGATCGCAGGAATCATGAGAAAGGGGGGTCCTTTCATTGGATTGGCTAGCCCAGCACTGTTTCAGCTGTGGAATGGCCAAATGGGGGAAGCAGCTTGATGGATGAGGTCTCCAGGACTCATATCCAAATCTTATTATGTGATATCATCTACTGTTAAATTCTGCTCCGTACTTCTAAAAGTTTTATTATTATGCTGTATTAAGGATTTGTTCTGTTCTGTGTATTATATTGTATTGACCCCCTTCTTTTGACACCCACTGCACGCCCAACCTACCTGGAAAGGGGTCTCTCTTTGAACTGCCTTTCCCAAGGTTTCTTCCATTTTTCCCTACGAGGTTTTTCTGGGAGTTTTTCCTTGTCTTCTCAGAGAGTCAAGGCTGGGGGGCTGTCAAGAGGCAGGGCTTGTTAAAGCCCATTGCGGCACTTCCGGTGTGATTTTGGGCTATACAAAAATAAAATGTATTCTCTAGTCTTGATGTGCATGTCCAATATGATTATATTGATGATTCGGTCTTAAAATTTAATTCTTGGTATTAGACTCAATTGCTTCACTCAAGATACACTGTAATAAGGGAAGACCTGCTCCCTGGCTAAATGAAACTACGCAATCGCTGCACCGGTAGAACGGCATTGCAAAAAAGATTTCCTGATTGTTTCTAAACAGATATTTAGGACTTCTCTATTCAACTTCCAGGTTGCAATTAAGAAAGCTAAACATGATTTCTTCGCTGATTTAGTTTCCTGTCATTATAAGAATCCTAGGGTCTTATTTAATTCAATGAATGCATCCATTCACCCTCATTCTGTGATGGGACTAAGTAACACTGTTCTTTCATGTGAGCAGTTTCTTTCATTCTTTGTCAGCAAAATTGATACTATCCGCTGTGGCATTGTTCAAACTGGCTATGAACTTCCTACTGTTAATCATGGTATTGTCTTGGAATCTTTTGATCCTGTCTCACTTTCACAGTTAAAAAGAACTATTGACACCCTTAAACCAGCTCTCAGTCCTCTTGATATTGTACTACCACGCCTCTTAGTGGAACCCATTTTTTAAACATGCTGCAGTGCAGAATTAGATCCTGGAGTTTTTGCCAACTTCACCAGATTTCTGGCTAAAATTTTAGAAAGAATTATTTATAATTAATTGGTTTATCACCTTAACTCCAATAATTTATTTGAGGTCTACCAATCTGGCTTTAGGCGTTATCATGGTGTTGAGACGGTCCTCCTTAAAGTATTCAATGACATCTCTAGTATTACTGACTCAGGTGGCGCTGCAGTCCTTGTCCTCCTTGACCTGTCCGCTGCTTTTGACACTATTGACCATGAGATATTGCTATTGTGGCTTGAACATCTTGTTGGGCTTAAAGGGGCTGCTCTTAACTGGTTCAGGTCATATCTAACTGGTAGACACTTTTCAGTGACTTTAAATTCCTCTTTTTCGTCTACTGCTTCTTTTAAACGTGGTGTTCCTCAGGGATCAATTTTGGGTCCTATCTTATTCTCTATATACCTTCACCCTATTAGAGCTATTTTTAGGAAATTTAACATTTCTTTTCGCTGCTATGCTGATGATAAACAAGTTAACTCAACTAATTAAATCAACTGCACAACTCTCTTTCTGAACTAAGATCCTGGATGGCTAATACTTTTCTTGATCTGAATCAAAATAAAATGGAGGTGCTTATAGTGGGTCCAACAGCTAAAGCCCAAATTGGTCTTGGACTTCTCGGCTCTTTCTCTGTCTTTTGCAAACCACAAGTCCGCAATCTTGGTGTTATCTTTGACAATAACCTTTCTTTTGAGAAACAAGTTAATTCTGTAGTCGCTTATTCCATCTTCGTCTATTAGATAAGATCAAGCCTTTTTTATCTTCTAGGGATCTTGACAAAGCTACTCATGCTTTTATCTTTTCTCGCCTTGATTACTGCAACTTGCTGTATTCTGGGATTAGCAAATCCCTGATACGCAGGTTACAGTTGGTCCAGAATGCTGCCGCTCGCTTTCTGATTGTGTTTCTCCAATATTAGCTTCTTTACACTGGCTGCCTGTCAGTTTTCAAATTGATTTTAAAATATTATTGCTAGTTTTTAAATCTTTACATGGGTTTGCTCCTGCCTATTTATCTGAATTGTGTGCTTTACACCAGCCATCCAGAGTGCTTAGATCTTCTGGTCAATTGTCTCTTGTTGTCCTTCGTACCAAGTGTAAAACTAAGGGGGACAGCGGCTTTTGCAGCTGCTGCTCCTCGCCTGTGGAACTCTTTACCTCATTACATAAAGGAGTCGTCTACAATTGAAGTGTTTAAAACGAGATTAAAGACTCATTTCTATTCACTTGCATTCCGTGACCTTCAGTAATACTGATGGTTTCCTCATTGTGATTATGTAACATTACTTCTATTTATTATTTACTTTATTTATGTTAATTTATTTTATTTCTATTTATATTATTCATGTTAATTATATGTTTTTCTTTTATTCTATTATTATAAAGCACTTTGGCCACAGCATTCCTATGTTGTTTTAAATGTGCTATATAAATAAAGTTGACATTGACATTGGCATGTATTCCAAATGACAATATATCATTTACCCTATACAACTCCAGGCACTTCACACCTAGAAAAAGAACCTTTAGCTGGGAGAATTTGAGCTGCGTCAGTGCGGAGGATGGGACAGAAATCTTCTGCCTGCTTGTGCTGATCAACAGGTTTACAAAAGACAGCTAATCAGCAGCTCTAGTCAGGGTATGCTGGCCTAAAATATTTAGTCTTCAGCCTGATTTAAAAGCTGAGACCAACGGGACTTATCTTTTATTAGCAATCATTCCACAGCTTCTAGGCCCTGTAACTAAAAGTTCAAACTCCCGCTATTATTTTATTAGACCTTAGAATCATAACCAGGTTGGCATCTTGAGATGTTAATGTGCACTCAGGTTTTTTAAGTAATGATAACTTCAGATAAGTAAGCAGTACCTCAGACTTTGAAGGCTTTACATGTTAAAGGAGGATTTTGAAATCTGCCTTAAACTTAACTGGGAGCCAGTGTAAGGACTTAAGAACTGGAAATATGTGTTTGTACTTTCTGGTTCTGGTAATAATTCTTGCAGCAGTATTTCAAATTAATTCAAAGCTGGATAAGGAACAATTTAAACATCCAGTGAACACCACATCTCAGTGAAACTGCCTTGTTGTTTTCTGACATTAGCAATCACTAGAGGGTCGGAAGTTCTTTAGCGGGATACTTATTCAAGTTACGTAGGACCCTAACATAACTCTTAAGTGTAAAAGTTCAGCAAAATAATGAGCTGTGTTTGATCAGGTTATTCAGTGCAAGTGTTTCAGAGTAGCCAGTCCCTGTTAGGAGTGTCTCAGCCCTTACAGTGGGGAAACTGAGAGCAAGATAAGTCTTAGCCATTGTGGTAGTTCATCCTTAAATCCTTTCAGAAAGTAGGAAGTTCTTATTAAGGATTCTAGAATTTAGAATAAAGTTGTATATCATCTCATCTCATTTCTCTAAATCAAGGCTAGTAACCTCAAGAACATTATTTAGGAAGACTGACTTATCCAACAATGAAAAAGAACCTCAGAAGGCTAAAGTGCTCTCCTTGGACACTTTCAAACAGGTTGCAGGCCTGGAATCAATTTTCTTTTCGTGAATTTCTTCAGCACTGCTTTTATTTATTTATTATTTTACTTACTTTTTTTTCTAGTACTAAACCTGCAGAAAATATTCTAGATGAAATAATGAGTGGTCATATCAAGACAGTGTTACCAGCATATGGATAATCAAACAGGGATCATTGTTGCGTCCACTGGCACAGAGTTGCAATAGTGAATGAAACAGTGAAACAAAGAATTGTGCATTTTTGTACCAAAGTCTTCTCTCCATTAAGTGAAACAATTCAACATTCAGTATATCTTGTCCATATTGCACTTCACTACTGCCTTAGAAATAAAACAAATGTGATAAATGGTGAATTCACAAGGTTAAACTGAACACTGTGGGAACACATTCTGTTATAAAGTTACATCACATAGAATAAACGAAGAAAATAATGAGATGCATTGTAAACATTATTAAGATATAATGTTGCAGTTCCTCCATGTATTGTAAAACTGTGTCAGAAACACAGGTCATACTATAACGGCTGACTCACTCTCCCTAACCGACAGCTACACCACCAAGACACGTGGCCTGGAAAGCTGAGGACGTTAGATCCGCCCAGCCATACTTCTTCCAAATAAACTTCCACAATTGATGATCAAAAATAAGCCAAAAAACAAACAATATGAAAAATAATAAAGTGAGCATATATTAATAAAAAAAGCTATGAACAAACTCCAAACAATAAATATATATATATATATATATATATATATATATATATATATATATATATATATATATCACATCCCAACCAGCCCTGACATAACCCTCAACCCCAAAAGTGACCGGCAGAATATAATAATAAAAAGGTGTAGTAAAAAGTTAATACACAACACGAACCCTCCCTTGACCCCACACTGAACAAGAAATCAATAAGACACACAGAAAATGTGAAACGCACATAAAAGTCCAGAAGATTAAATGGAAAATGGATAATGTTTGTGAACCTGGTTTAGCTAGAAAAAGTGTCCTACGACAAATACACCAATGATAATGACAGCTTGCTCCGTTCCCCAAACAACAAGAAACAGTTTCACCGTGCTTCTCCTCGGTACATCACCATGGTCCAGAACCCTGTGGTTTTGCGGTACAAAGGTGAAGTTGTCAGGCATTGAAAATGGTAAGTAGAAAAAGATGTAAGTGATTTGGATCAGTGCTTTCTCCTGGCTCTGCAATGAATTGGTGGTATAGTAGAACAGAGATTTCTTTGTATCTTGTTTTCCTTCTTTTTGACCTCCTGTTTAAATAGTGAATGTCCCAGATTCAGGTGATGGGATTGACAGGACAAATTATCATGAGGGACCACGGTTCCATGGTGCTATTCATCCCCCTTTGTTTCCCAGGGGAGCACATTTACATAGACACACAGACCATGTAAACAAGACAATGCTACGAAAGATCAGGCTCAGTAGATCAGAGGCTCAGTAGACCGGGTCTTGATTTTGGAGCTTCGTTCTCTTGTAAACATGGGTACAACAGAGACACTGGGGAAGTTCTGGTCTTATGGGGCTCCAGCCAGAAGGGGCATTGGCATTTGTCCTCAAAAGGCATCTTTTTGGCACTGTGAAAGAGAGAATACACAATACTGTCAGTGATCTCCTTCTAGAGGAATTTTACATACTTCAGATGAGCATAGAAGGTGACCCTCTGATGCACATGCATGACAGCATTTACTCTCCAATAGTCTTAACGTCCATTTCATATTTACATTTGCTTATTGGGCTGATACCTTTGTCCAAGGCTCTAGTGATGTGTGTTAGGGGTTTGTGGCAGTGCGGAGCAGGAGCCATGTTCAGTGTACAGGTGAGCTGATTGCTGGATTAGTTCAGCTCTTCCACATTGGCATGCCGGCAGATCATAATTAGGATGCTGCACCCACAGTAGTATTTAAAGGGAGCCTGAGCATGGAAATGGAGAGTTTAGAAAAAGGAAAGAAGATAAAGCATGAGAGAAGTGGCACGGATAGCAGAATGGGTGGAGGAAGCGGTGCGCCAGATAGGAGGGATGGCGGTCAGGAGTTGTCCCCACATGGCACTCACGGGGTAGACTTGCCCCTGTTGAATATTTGAAAGCAGGAGTGACCCAAAGGGCTCTGAAATTCATCCTGCAGTGAGAAGGTGGTGGGACAGTGGAGCCCAACTTGGGGTGCCCCAGCCGGCTGGGGCGCAGGCCATTAAAATGGTAGGCCGCACATACTGGTGTTTCAGCTCCCAGCTGAAGATACCCAATGGGTGAGCTAGGACTATGAGGACAGAGAAAGGCACTGAGGCAAGAAAGACAGAAGCACCCGATTCAATTTAATCCTTCTGAGTTTAACCCATTGGTTGATTTATTTATTTATATATTTATTAAGTTGAACTCCCACAAAGCACTGCATTTTTGTTGTGAATTATTTATTTATTGATTTCACAGCACTACACTTCTGGCACAATGTTTTTTGAAGCCTCCGTCTTCTATGTAAAACACCATATTTCCCCCTTGGGAAAAAAAAATCTATCTATCTATCTATCTATCTATCTATCTATCTATCTATCTATCTATCTATCTATCTATCTATCTATCTATCTACACTATATCGACAAAAGTATTAGGACACCTGACCATTACACCAACATGAACTTTTATGACATTGCATTCAAATACATTAACTTTAACATGATTAAAGCTATAACAGCTTCCACTCTTCTTGGAAAGCTTTCCACAAGGTTATGGAGTGTTTCTGTGGGCATTTGTGCCCATTCATTCTGAAGAGCATTTATGAGTTCAGACACTGATGTTGGACGAGAAGACCTAGCTCACAATCTCCGTTCCAATTCATCTCAAAGGTTCAATGGGGTTGAGATCAGGGATCTGTGTGGGCCAATCAAGTTCTTCACACTAAACTCATCCAACTATATCTTTATGGACCTTGCTTTGTACACTGGGGCACAAAATTAATTAATGCCAGTTGGAACTCTACAGCTATGAAATCAGCAGAGTGTTGGCGACTTTTACACACCATGCACCTTAACAGTCATTGAGCCCACTCTGTTGCTTTACATGGTCTTCCGAATAGCTGTTGTTCCTAAACGCTTCCACTTTCCAATAATACCACTTACAGTTGACTGGGGACTATCCAGCAAGGATGAAATTTCACGAACCCTCTTATTCCAAAGGTGCCATCCTATCACAGTACCATGCTTGAAGTCACTGAGCTCAGTTTGTTTAAAAAATGTTTGTAAACGGAGACTGTGGTAGTGGGTCTGATTGAAACACCTGAATTCAGCAATTAAGAGGTGAGTCCCAATCCTTTTGTCTATCTATCTATCTATCTATCTATCTATCTATCTATCTATCTATCTATCTATCTATCTATCATATTGTGTCTTTACATCTATCTATTATATAGTGCCTTTATATCTATCTATATTTTATATGGTGCCTTTCATATCTATCTATCTATCTATCTATCTATCTATCTATCTATCTATCTATCTATCTATCTATGTATTATATAATGCTTTTTATATGTATCTGTCTGTCTGTCTGTGTAGTATTATATCTGTAGTATGCATAACTGCACAGTAATTCAAAACAAAGTAGAAATTGCTTAACAATACATATTAACTTACAAGGTTCTTTTCTGTTTGTCTGACATTTTAACACTAAATTTAAGTTTCATCTGACGCCTCAACATGAGCAGCACCATTTTACCTTGCATAGCCACAATCAGAGTACGCTGTATTGAATCCTGCGTTTTTCACATTTTCACTTTATATAACTTCATTGTATGCCACCCACATGTCTAAAGAATGCCAAAGGGAAAACCAAAAAAGAAATACATCCTGACAAGTGGCAGGCCACAGAATAGATATGAACATCTCCTACCATAAAGTAGAAGAATGCCTTGATTGGCCACATTCTAGAAATGATTGCTCATGAAAGAGGCTGAAGATTTACTGAGGGCGCAATGAGAGATGAGTTACAGAGCTGGCCTTCACGCATCGCTTTTAGCCGAGCCCGGGCTCATTTCATTCAGGTCTTAACCCCGCATTGTAAATCGTTGCTTGGGCGTGTTGGCCGCTTACAGAGCAATATGAGGCAAGCCAATAGCTCCTTGCAATCCCGATGTCCGATTGTCAGCCTGCTTAATTACTGTTTCAGCACTGAGGGCTGAAACTGACAGAAATACATTTAGCGACTGTGTGTGGAGCATAAAGCTGCTGGAGCATGCAGCTTAACAAGTGAGAATGAGAAAGACTTCACGGTGTGATTAGTTCCTGCTTCTAGTATGCAGATGAAGAGCGCACAGCTCTGCTTTTAAACTTTATGATGAGTGCTGTAAAGAGCTGAAGAAGACGACACGCTATTGTCAGGTTTTATTTATTGAATTCAATTTGTTAATGGTTGATTTGACTAATGCTTTGCAGGCCACAGAAGACTGCATTACAAATGAATAAACCCTCACATTGCATTTGATTGTTTGATAAATGAACTTTCCATTTAGTGTAATTTTTAGGAATAATAATATCTACAGACTAATAGAACCCCCAAATCAGTGTGGGGCTGGTGTTCATTCCTAATGATAATAAGGACACATTTTATTTATGTGTCCTTGCTCAAAATTCTTCAGAGAAATTCCAAATGAACAATAGAAAAATACAACAATATTGAATACAAAATAATATCTGAATGTGAGAAATTTGACAGATGAGAGGAGACCATTTAGTTCATCAAGCTCATTTTTGCTAATAGCTGAGATGCTTCAACACCTCATCCGGATATTCCTTAACAGTTGTCAAGGTCTCCGCTTCAACTCCCATGACTCTGAAGTTTGTTCCATATTCCCACAGCTTTTTGCCTAAAGAAGTTCTTTTCTGATTTAAGTCCAAAATTCACTTCTCGTTAGTTTCCACTGATGTCCTTGTGTACGCAATTCACCATTTAGCTGAAAGAGCTCCGCTGGTTCTGCATTCATCAATGCCTTTTAGATTTCTGAAAGCCTTGATTTGGCCCCCTTGCAGTCCCCTCTACTCGGAAATGAAAAGGCCTAATCTCTCTGTCAGAGTAGGACATGTCCTTAGCCCTCTTAAACCTTAACCTAGCATTTGGCACTATAACCCTAGCTTCCCAGTAATTTTGAACTATTTTGAAAACCAAATATTATATAATGATAATACGATGTGTGATGGTAGATGGCGCTATACCAGTGATTAGCCTGGCACAGATAGACACAAGAGGCACACTTACACAAGTTCACGCTTTTTATTTTCAGTTCTCTTCTTTACAGTCCTTTGCACTTCACACACCGTGCACAAATCACAACAAATATAACTAATAGTCCTTTCTTTCCTTCTTCACTTTATTGCCACCTGTACTCCACTCCACTCCACGCAAGCTCCATACTTTTGCACCCAACTCCAGCTCCCCGAATGGAGTGAGGCGGCCCCTTTTATAACGCCCCGGATGTGCTCCAGGTGCTCCGCGATGACCTTCCTGCAGCACTTCCTGGCTTCTGATCCATTCCAGCGGTGGTCACGGGTCCCCACAAGGTTGAGCTTCCAAGCTCTGTTCCCGTGGCCCCAACACCCACGATGGTGACTGACTTCTCGTGTTCCCGGGGAGGTACTGCTCCTCTCCCGGTCCTTACATCTTCCAGGCGTCCCAACTGGGCATGAGCCCCAGCCGTCCGCCACAGATGATAAGCCACAATGTTATGCTGTAAAAAAAATAATGTTCAATTTACGGTAAAGTACTGGCAGCTATGGTTGCCAGAATTCTACGTTAAAAAACAAGGTGGTAATATTTTGAAGTCTATGGTATAACTTTATAGTAAATAACTGTTTTTCTTTACAACACATTCCAATAGAAGTGAATATTTTACCATAACCTGCAATCCATGCACTATAATAAATATGCCAATCAATAAACCATTAGAAAATATTGTCACAATCAAACACCAGTACATAGTTTGCATCAGTAAAGTAACAACAACCAATAGCAAACATGTATCATTTAATTATACACATTGAAAAGAATTTGATGTTTAAGGAAGTTACAACGCATTACTTCTCCAGAAGAAAAAGTTTGCTTTTGTGGTGTTTGGTGTCCTACAGGCGTGCCAGTTAATCGAATACAACCCACCATAAATCAGCTTCCATAACCTCAAAAAACGTTCAGTACGCAGGGAAAAATATGTCTGCTGACTTTGTTAACTAAGTTTTTTTCCCTACTGTTCAAAGGTATGTGCACCAGGAACAATATGGAACGCGAAAAGAGGGCGTTTCCTTATGCAAATATCGTAACTACGGTGGCTTTACCGTTTTACATTTTACAGTTGTTTGCCTTTGCTATTTAACAGTTTTACACAGTAAAATGAACAGCAAAATTTTTAGTGTAACTGTAATGTATCAGTAAATGGTATGGTATGTATGTATATTTCGAAGGAAGAAAAATATTGATTTTACAGAACTTGGCTGTAAAGAATAATGAAATTTATTGTTTAAGAAATACAGGTCATTTTCAGTAGAACATAAGGTAACTTTCCTTTTTTACAGTACCATTTGCAGTACTTTTACCGTTAAATTTACTGACATCCTTACAGTGTATAATAACATATTGATACTATACAACAAGCTGTATCACTTAGAGTTTTAATCATGTTCTACCATTCATTATAAGGACCTAACAGCAAATCTGTACCTTTGAGGGATTTGCTTCTTTAATCCCATGACTCAGCACATCCATTAGCAGTGTCACATAGGGCATCCGGCTGTAAAAGTTTGCCAAAACCTTAATGGAACCAATCATCAAATCCTTGGCTGTGTCTTGATATTCTGTCCATGAAAAAGTGACAAGATGCAGCCTTGACCGAGCCTGACACACTAAGTGAAGGAATTCAACTTAACGGTAAGTGTTGAGACACGACTCTCACTGCATTCATACAGAAAACAAACAGCAGGCAAGAGTGGCCCTGATATCCCGTATTCCTGCAACACTTCCCACAACACATTCCAAGGGATACCGTCATATGCTTTTTCCAAATTTACATAATGTATGCAGTCTGGGTCATCATACTCTCAGAATAAATTAAAAAAGTGTAGTAATAAATGGGTAGCAAAATGAATAATAAATGTTGAAATGAACGTGTATTAAATTAGTAATAAAAATGTTATTTAAATGTTAAAACATTTTAGAAGTCTAGTCATACTAAAGTAAGTGACATTGTCATTTGTTTTTTCCACACATTTAGTTTGAACGGTTTTTGTTAGTGCAATTTTAAACCAACTAATAAATAGTGAAAATAAGACATACCAGTCCATCGCAAGGCTCACATTCCCAAATAATGAATGAATGCCTTTATTGTCTTTGCAAAGATGTACAACTATATAGTACCTACATAGTATAAAAACAGAATCTTCAACAGATTCAACATATGCTCTGCATTTGTAACTACCGTATATACTCACGTATAAGTTGGGTCTTGAAACCCAAAAAATCAATCATAAAATCAGACCTCGACTTGTAATGCGACACTAATTTTTTTTTTTTTACATCTTCTTGCCTCCTCCAATCTCGCATCAGTTTCTCAGACGCATCAAATTTTGTTGCAACTGCACAGTTGCCAATTTCTTTTGCTATTTCACCGATGTTTAATTTAAAACCAGCTTCATATTTTCTTCTGATCGAATGCTCCATCGTAGATAAGGGATGCTCTTATAATACAAAAAACACAAATCAGTGCAAATGTCGCTTTGGAATAGTTTGGAAATTACCGTGTGGTCACGTAGGCACAATAGAGATAGAGAGCACATGCTGATACAGCGCACTGTCGCACCCACATAGAAAAAAAAGGCTGTGTGCTCCATGGTTACTCTCTCAGGTGGGCGTTAGCATATCATAATCTCTTGGACCAATAGCGTGAGTTTTCCGCTTTTGATTTATACAACCAACTTTATAAAATACCAGAAATTATATGGTAAAATGAAGTCCCGACTTATCCGCGGGAGTACTTATCTGTTAGTATATACAGTACACACGGATATTAATATAAACCAGTGCTTCCCAAACTCGGTCCTCGGGACCCACTGTGGCTGCAGGTTTTTTTTCCAAACAGCTTCTGTTTTTAATTGGACTCCTGGGCTAATTAAGTGAACGGTTATTTCCCAAGTTCTGTGTTTTGGGAACAATATAGAAATTAGAAAGCTAAATTTGGTAAACAAAAAACATATATATGTATTGTCACAAACTCGACCAAGAGCCATAGCAAGGTTTGGGGCAGCGACCCCTATATTATTTCCTGGCTGCAAAATTGAAAA
Source organism: Polypterus senegalus (assembly GCF_016835505.1). NCBI lineage: Eukaryota > Metazoa > Chordata > Cladistia > Polypteriformes > Polypteridae > Polypterus > Polypterus senegalus. The sequence goes on along the minus strand of NC_053164.1, from coordinate 3,868,043 downwards.
CAAGTGATAGCACTGATACGCACAAATCATATTCAAAAACAGATCTTAGGGGAACGGGGAAAGGTGGAGGTTTTTAAAGGCCAGTACAAGAAGTGATGCCCAAGGGGCCGGGACTGGAAGGGTCTTCAACCATAGGCTCAGGCCCAGAAATTACATCAGAAACAGAAAGGTCTTCATCCATAGGTTCGGGCCTGGAAGTGATGTCAACAGGGCCAGGTGGAATTTCGAATTTTTGAGATATAGGATAGAGCAAGATAATTTAAAGCTTTGTAAACCATAAGCAGTATTTTAAAGTCAATTCTTAATGGCACGGGTAACCAGTGTAACAATGCTAGGACTGGTGTGATGTGCTCAGATTTTCTTTTCCTAGTTAAGATTCTGGCAGCTGCATTCTGCTCAACAGGCTCAGCCTTTGACATTTCACAGCCAGGTGGCTGTACATTTTCTAGCCCACTTGGTAGCAGTGTTGGTAGCAAACCCATTTATAAAGTTACCACAGCTCATAGCTCTCTTACCACTGAAACTTTCACAATTTGGAATGTCCTTGCAGTTCTGCTCATTTCCATTTGCTAATAAAACCTAAAGGGAGTGTTTGTCGCACCATCTTTTATGCTTACCATGCATTGGTCAAGTCTCCCTCCAACGAGACCTACTTACAAAACTAGTAAATTCAGTAAATTACTAGTTGATAGCCTCATAGCCTCAGTCTGAAGAAATGGGAGCCTGTGGCATTAAAGGCATTACATTTATAAATGGCATTACATCTGCATCAGATTTCCTTTAATCTTACCGGGACTATTTTACTTCAGGAAAAGATGAACTTTCTTCACAAGACTGAAGCTGTTGAGTGTCTTCCAGTAGTTTACTAAATGGACATTCAACCAGTTTTATGTCTTCATAGTTCATTGGAATTCATTTAAAACTTTTTGTTATATTTGTAATATCTTCATATTCATGTTTGATTTTAAATACATGGTAATCTTCACTAAGATTTTCAACCAGTCCCTGTCCCAGGCCACTGTCCCATCCTGCTTCAAGTCCTCCATCATTATTCCGCTGCCGAAAAAATCCATCGCGAACAGTCTGACTGATTTCCGCCCAGTGGCACTCACATCTGTCATCATGAAGCGCTTTGAGAAACTGGTGCGGAGTCATATCATCACCTGCCTGCCAGCAGAATCTGGACCCATTTCAATTTGCTTACAAAGCAAAGAGATCCAAGGGGGACACTGTGGCCACAGCCCTTCATGCTGCCCTGACCCACCTGGAGCAGCAGAGGAGTTACGCCAGACTGCTCTTTGTGGACATCAGCTCAGTGTTTAACACCATCCTCCCACAATGACTGGTGTCCAGACTGGCAGATCTGGGACTTCCATCACTCACCTTCAGTTGGATACCGGACTTCCTGTCTGGTCACTCCCAGAGGGTCGGGCTGGGTCCCCACACCTCCACTGCTCTCAGCCTCAACACCAGGATGCTGCAGGGTTGTGAGCTCATCCCGCTGCTCTACACCATTTACACATATGACTGTGTCCCCACTCACCATAGCAACAAGATCATAAAGTTTGTGGTCAAACTCATCTCGGGGAAGGAGGGTGAGATGGCATACAGGAATGAGGTGGAGTGGCTGTCAGAGTGGTGCAGAGTCAATAACCTGCTCCTCAACACCTCAAAAATGAAGGAGCTTGTTATTGACTTTAAAAAACAAAACTGACATCCAGCCACTCATCATTGGCGGGGCCTGTGTGGAGAGGGTCCCGGTGTTCAGGTTTCTAGGCATTGAGCTGGAGGATGACCTGACCTGGAGCACCAACACCAAGGAGCTGCTGAAGAAAGTTCAGCAGAGACTGTGTTTACTGAGAATCCTCAGAAAGAACCATCTCCCCAAAAATCTGCTCCTTGCCTTTTCTCACTGTTCCATCGAGAGTGTGCTCACGTACGGACTGTGTGTGTGGTAAGGCAGCTGAGAGGAAAGCGCTCCACAGGGTCGTCAGGACAGCGGAGAGAACAATTGGATGTACCCTCCCCACTCTGGGACAAATCTACACCTCCTGATGCCGCAAAAAAGCAATAGACGTTTCACAGGATTCATCACATCCCGGTCATTGCCTCTTCCAGCTTTTGCCAATGAGCAATGAAAACCAGGACAGACTGCCTTAAAAACAGCTTTTATCCAAAAGCAATCATGGCCCTGAACTCAGAATAAAAGTGCTCCATATCAATCTCCAAATGTGCAATATAGACCTTAAGTCAACCAGTGCAATTTTTATATTTTATAACGTACTTTTATTACTATTCAGTTTGTTATTTTCTCTCTTTAACTCTTATGCCTCACACTTTGTCGACTGCACCTTCAATTTCATTGTTCCTTTGTAAAAGTGACAATAATAATAAAGATCTATCTATTTATCTAATGTTAGGGTTTCTGTTATTATATCTCTGAAACACCTTTCTTTAATGATGAAGCAGGCCCCAAGTATGGAACAGCTGTGGGTTTTATGATGTGCTCCAGCCCTTCATTGGCTGCCAACCGGAACAGTTTTTAGTCGGACCTTCCAGATCCCACCCATGAAGGCAATGCTGTCAATAACCGCCTTGCGGCTCTGAACATTAGAACACTCTAGACGAGAACAGGCTATTCGGCCGAACAAAGCTTGGCAGTCCTGTCCACTTATTTCTTCCAAAAAAACATCAAGTCGAGTTTGAAGTTTGAAAGTCCTTAAAGTCTCTGTTCTGAACTGCGAAAGGCTCCTTCACCTGAAACTGTGTGGAAGTCCTCAGCAGATGAACAGCACACAAAAAACAGACAAGATACAATACAACGCACACAGGTAAAATATTATTGCAAAATACTCGTTATCTGCTGGTGCTACATGGTTACACGTCTGCTTAAGGGTTTATGGGTAGTCTCTTTTTGACTATGATTTTTGTCACACGTGATGAGCCTTGCTTATTTGTTTTAATACTTTTCAGTTATGATCCACCACTTGCTGCTTTGGTTACATTTCATCCCGCGATTCCTTTTCTATCTAAACTCTGCTGTTACCATCAGCAGTCTGCACAAAAAAGGTGACCATGGCATAGGACTTAGGATTTGAGAATTAAAAACAAATCTCTTTATAAGGACTCTGCTTTTTCTATTACTTTTATATGTGTTATGTAAGTGTGTATTGTTTTATTATCATATACCATGCTTGATATGTTATTTATTCATTCTTATTCTTATCTATTTCTAATTTTTTTTACTTTTTCTGCAACTTTTTCTTTGACATCTTGTGAAACACTTTGAACTACATTCTTTGTATCAAAATGTGCCGTAGCAGCAAATGTTATTAGATTTAGAATGACAGGCCTTAAGGCTACATTCACATTATTGGGCTGAATTGACTCAAATCTGATTGTTTGCCTTAACATGACACATATCTGATGTTTTCAGGGCTGTTTGGACACAGAAATACAGTATGATCTTTTCGGATCAGATCTGAGTCGCTTTCATATGTGGTCCTGGATTGGATCCATGTTCAACTTTTTGCCAATGAACGAGAACAGTCAGATCACAATTCATGTGATTCTTTGCAAATACACATAAGGCTGACTGATGCCGTCAAATTAACAATGGAGTAGAGCTGGAGCTGTGACAACAGTCACGGACCCACCATTGCTTTCTCCTTTAATAATAATCTTCATCTTATTCTTTTGGCTGCTCCCGTTAGGGGTTGACACAGTGGATCACCTTTTTCCATATCTTCCTGTCCTCTACATCTTGCCCTGTTACATCTGCCACCTGCATGTCCTCTCTCAGCATAACCATAAACCTTCGCTTAGGTCTTCCTCTTCTCCTCTTGCCTGGCAGCTCTATCCTTAACATCCTTCTCCCAATATACCCAGCATCTCTCCTCTGCACATGTCCAAACCAACACAATCTCACCTCTCTGACTTTGTCTCTAAACCGTCCAACCTGACCTGACCCTCTAATGTCTAATTTCTAATCTTGTCTATCCTCGTCACACCCAATGCAAATATTACCATCTTTAACTCTGCCACCTGCAGCTCTGTCTCCTCCTTTCTGGTCAGTGCCACCGTCTCCAACCCTATAACATAGCTGGTCTCACAACTGTCCTGTAGACCTTCCCTTTCACTCTTGTTGATACTTGTCTGTCACAAATCACTCTTCTCCACCCATTCCACCCTGCTTGCACTCTCTTCTTCACCTCTCTTCCACAATCCCCATTACTCTGTACTGTTGATCCCAAATATTTAAACTCATACACCTTCGCCAACTCTATTCCCTGCAATCCTCACCATTCCACTGACCTCTCTCTCACTTAACTCCTTTCATAATACTAACTATACATTTTTTTTTATATAGCACCATTCCCATGCTCCTTTCTCACACCCACACATCTCTTACTGAAGCAGTGCCAGTAATAGCTGAGAAAACAGCAAAAGCTAGACATCTGGACTTTTTCACCTAATTGACCGACTATACTTCCTTAGAAGGCTGGCGTCCTTCAACATCTGCAATAAGATGCTGCAGATGTTCTATCAGATGGTTGTGGCGAGCGCCCTCAACTATGTGGTGGTGTGCTGGGGAGGCAGCATAAAGAAGAGGGACGTCTCACGCCTGGACAAACTAGTGAAGATGGCAGGCTATATTGTAGGCAAGGAGCTGGACAGTTTGACATCTGTGGCAGAGCAATGGGTGCTGAGCAGGCTCCTATCAATCATGGATTATCCACTGCATCCACTGATCAGTATCATCTCTAGACAGAGGAGCAGCTTCAGTGACAGACTGCTCTCACCGTCCTGCTCCACTGACAGACTGAGAAAATCGTTCCTCCTGCACACTATGCGACTCTTCAGCTCCACCCTTTGGTAAACGTTAACGTTATACGAAGTTATATTTTTTATATTTTGTGAACTCTCTCTTGTTTTATCTCTTTGATGCTAACAACCCGGAGCATCCAAATGGCAGTTTATGTGACCAAAGGGGCAGCCCTTCACCTAAAAAGTTCATGATGCAGTTAAACAAGGAGTTGGGTTGGCAGTGTGTCTTTTGTTAGCATAACACCTGACGTTCAGAAGGATTTAACAGTTTTCTCATAAAGAAGTCTGATAAAGTAGGACTGGCTCATTAATTTAAATTATATAACTAAAATATTTTTAAATAATTATGTGGGAAGTCTGAGACTAGAATGACAGCACCGGCTTGGTTTTAAATTAAGATTCTAGTGTGCCGCAAAATCCCCAAATTAAGACCATGACTAATTTAATTTAATGTTAGACAGCAGGCAGCTCCCGTCTATGCTTAATGGAGTTACTAATTGTGTCATGCAAGCATACATCTTACAAAATTAACAAATATCGAAATATTTATGGACTGCAGCTAGTCACATATCAAGAAATCCTTCTTTTACTCATGTGGATTTGAGATTTATTAAACTCCAACATTTCTGTGGTGGCAGGAGTGAAATATTTATCACATGCTAGTCCCTAAAGGCTTTGCAGAAGTAGGGAGGCTTTGATTTAAATTAGGATGAACAGGAGCAATCCCTTTTCATGGAGTTGTGAAATCTCATCATTTTACAGCAGGCTGATGAGAACAGAGGAGCAGAGAGAAAAGAAATCAGAAGAATGACTTAACTCTTTAGTCAAATGCACAAAAATTGTACACCAGTAGTACATTTTATGATGTTAAAAATGAGAAAGGAACAAGAATTATTTATATTTATTCTCAATCTGTTCATTCTGCTAAAGAAAATAATCTACCATACAGCTCACTGAACATTAGTATAATCACATCATCTATTTTGCAATGAATTCATTTCGGTTTATTCTCTTTCTCTTTCTCTCCCACTCGCTCTTTTTAAATGTAACCAGAGATTAAGAGAGGAGTCGGGGGTTTCGGGGCAGAACAAAGCTCGCTGTTACTCAGACAAAAAAATCCGCAGAAGGGGAAGGTAGTAGATACCCCGAAAATAATTTGCATGGGACAGAGATAAAGAGAAATGTCTGATTGGTGAGTAAATATAAATATTTATTATTAATTACATTTATGTATGCCAGGATATTTTTGATTTCATATACTTCATTAAGTATTTGGAAATTTAGTTTTGCATGACTATTGTATGGTACCCCAGAGCAATTTTCAGGTTACTGGCCTTGCTCAAGGGTCCAATAGAAGTTGAACCACCAACCTTGCAGATACCATCGCAGATCCTTAGCCTCAGAGCCATCACTCTGCCAAAAAGTGAGAGCGCAGAATGAAGACAAAGTTCTCCAGGACGCGAACCCAGGGCTCTTTAATGTCAGGTGGCAACATTAGCCCTGTGCCACCGTATGAGGGAGCAAGGACTCAGGTTAAAAGCAGCATTGAGGTAAAAGACAAGACCCCAGTTAGAGGAGGATCTTCTTGAAGTTCTTACCTCTTTGAGCTGGTTATGGATGTGTGGGCTCATCAGATAAAAGACCAATTTCTGTGTTTACAGGTTTTATGCTTATGACATTGTGTGTGTGTAGATCCAGAAAGGAAGAAGTGGAGATATTGAAAGAATGGAGAAGAGCTCAAGAATGGAGAAGAGCTCAATCTACATGCTTCCGTTAGGTCAGATTATCTCAGGGCACAACGTGAGCTACCACAGCTATGCTGATGACACACAGCTGTACTTATCAATAGCTCCTGATGACCCTGATTCTATTGATTCACTAACAGAATGTCTGACTAGTATCTCAGAATGGATGAATAGTAACTTTCTCAAGTTAAATAAAGAGAAAACTGAAATTTTAGTGATCAGCAATAATGGATACAATGAGGCTATTAGAAATAAACTGGATACATTAGGATTAAAAGTCAAGACGGAGGTAAAAAGCTTAGGGGTGATTGTTGACTGTAACCTGAATTTTAAATCACATATTAATCAGATCATTAGGACAGCATTTTTTCACTTAAGTAACATAAGTAAAGTTAGACCTCTTATATCACTGAAAGATGCTGAGAAATTAGTTCACGCGTTTGTTTTCAGTTGACTAGATTACTGTAACGCACTCCTCTCTGGACTACCCAAAAAAGATATAAATCGTTTGCAACTAGTGCAGAATGCAGCTGCTAGAATCCTAACTAGGAAAAGAAAATCCGAACACATTTCTCCAGTTTTAATGTCACTACACTGATTACCTGTGTCATTCAGGTTGACTTTAAAATTCTGCTTATGGTTTATAAAGCCTTAAATAATTTCGCCCCATCTTATATATCGGAATGTCTGACACCTTATATTCCAATTCGTAACCTCAGATCCTCAAATGAGTGTCTCCTTAGAATTCCAAGAACAAAACTTAAAAGAAGTGGTGAGGCGGGCGGCCTTCTGCTGTTATGCACCTCAAATCTGGAATAGCCTGCCAATAGGAATTCGCCAGGCTGATACAGTAGAGCACTTTAAAACACTGCTGAAAACACATTACTGTAACATGGCCTTTTTATAACTTCATTTTAATCATAATTCAACTTAATCCTGATACTCTATATGTTCAATCTCCTCAAAATAACTATTCATGGTGGCTCTAAAATCGCTACTGACCCCTACTCTCTTTTCTGTTTCTTTTTCCGGTTTCTTTGTGGTGGTGGCCTGCGTATCCTAATTCCAAAGAGGACTGTTTCATTTATGTTAGCTAGAATGCCCAGAGGGGACTGGGCGGTCTCATGGTCTGGAATCCCTACAGATTTTATTTTTTCTACAGCCATCTGGAGTTTTTTTTTTGTTTTTTCTGTCCCCCCTGGCCATTGAACCTTACTCTTATTCGATGTTAATGTTGATTTATTTTGTTTTATAATTGTGTCTTTCATTTTTCTATTCTTTAATATGTAAAGCACTTTGAGCTACTGTTTGTATGAAAATGTGCTATATAAATAAATGTTGTTGTTGTTGTTCTTTGGAAGATAGAGGATTGAAGACAAATAGAAAGAAGAAGAATACAGAATATATGGTTTAATGGTGATCAGGATTCAGAAGTTAGCCTGCTGGGAGAGCTATTGGAAAGAGTGAATACATTTACATACTGTATCTAGGATCAGTGTTGGCACAAGATGGAGACAAACCATATACTGCAGCATGGAAGAAGAAGATATCAAAAGTATTTGGATGGGAAGTCAAGCAAAATGACACTGTTCCATTTTGACATGACAGCACCATGGAGTTGCTGCAGATTTGACAGCTGCACATCCATGATGCAAATCTCCCATTCCGCCACATCCCAAAGGTGCTCAAATTGGATTGAGATCTGGTGACTTTGGAGGCCATCTGAGTACAGTGAAGTCATTGTCATGTTGAAGAAAACCATTTGAGATGATTTGAGCTTTGTGACATGGTACGTTATCCTGCTGGATTTGGATCACTGCGATCATAAAGGGATGGACATCGTTAACAACAACACTGGAGTAGGCTGTGGCATCTAAACAATGTTCAATTGGTAGTAAAGAAAACATCCACCACACCATTGCACCACCACCACCAGCCTGAACTGGATGGATTCATTGCTTTCATGTTGTTGATGCCAAATTTGCCTCTACCATCCGAATGTCACAGCAGAAGTCATGATTCATTAGAACAGGTAACGTTTTTCAAATTTTCTACTGTTCAATTTTGGTGAGCCTGATTGAATTGTAGCCTCAGTTGCCTGTTGTTAGCTGACAGGATTGGCACCCGTTATGGTCTCCTGCTGCTGTAGCCCATCTACTTCTGCTGGGTTCTGCTTCAGTCTGGCCATTCTCCTTTGAACTCTGGCATCAACAAAGCATTTTCCCCAAAACAGCTGCTGCTCACTGGATACTTTCCCTTTTTCGGACCCTTTTCTGTAAACCCTGGAGCTGTTTGTGCCAGAAAGTCCCAGCAGATCCACAGTTTCTGAAATACTCAGACAAGCCACCAACAACCATGCCACGTTCAAACTCACTTCAGTCACCTTTTATCCCTATTCTGATGCTCAGTTTGAACTTCAGCAGGTCGTCTTGACAATGTCTACATGCCTAAATGCATTGAGTTGCTGCCATGTGATTGGCTGATTAGATATTTGTGTTAATAAGCAGTTGAATGGGTGTACTTAATAAAGTGGCCAGTGAATGTGTGTGTATGTATATGTATGTATATATATACCTGGGGAAGTAAGTGTTCAGAAAATATATTCTCCCCGGGTCCTTCCATACTCTAAAACCTTCCACCACAATATGTGACTAATAAAGGAAAAAGACTTGATAAAGGTTTGAGACAGCCTCCCGTATATTGTATCATGACTGCTAAAAGTGAAATGATTAGACAGAGATCTCACAAGACTAAGTCCAAAACAGAACAGATCAAAGACAAGAAAGATGGCACCTTTAAAAGCCCATTCAGGAAGTGACATCATCTTTAGGGCTGCAACCGGAAGTGATGTTGTCGGGACCAGAAGTGACATCATCTCTGCGGCCAGACCCAAAAGTGATTTTGTTAGGATCGGAAATGATGTCATCTCAGGGCTGGGCCTGGAAGGGATGTCATCGAGGGAGCTGGAACCTTTCAGGATTTGCCTGGAATAGTTTGCAAGTAACTGAGAAAGACAGTCAGCATACTCTGCAGTCAGCATATATTACAATTGTATATTACAATTATTCAGGCCCTTTAGGTGCCTCCTACTCGCTCGTGTGTGACAATATTTATAGGCATACAACAAAGACTATAGTTGATACAACAATCATCTGAGTAATAGGAACTACCAAAATGCAAAATTGTTAAGGATTTCTAATTTTATTTTCAAGTTCCTTTAAATTTAATAATATATCAACTTTATTAGTCTGTTATTTTGTTAAGTGTTAAGTATTTTGTTAAGTGTTAAAATTCTCCCCCATTCTGGGAGGTAGAAAATCACATGTAATGACAACTTTATTTGATCCTCATCTCTTCAGGGGGAAGAAAATAAGTCTTTTACTCATGAGGGCAGATAAAAAAGTTTGCTAGATGTGTTTGTTTCAAAATCCATTTTCTTCTCATAAGCAATTCTTTAAACTTTAACTCTTTGAGGACTGAATATTTTTTCCAATAAAGCACACAAAGCAATGGCTTCACATATACATCAACATAAAATGTCTGTTGCAATGTGCTGTGGCTGCTGTTGGGCATGTCTGGCAGCAGTGGCTGCGTGGGGGCATCTCGACAGTCAGCAGGAATGTGCAGTGGGCTGGCTGCCTGGCTGTCTTCGCACAGCAGGTGGGCGTAGAGCAGGTCACAGTGTGATGCAATCTGGTTTGTACCTCTTGTCATCATAAGTGGTGGTCTTCCCAGGAAAACACTGCTTTAGGCGGATCAGCTACACGAAAGTGTTCAGCCTCATGATCACCTGGGGACCAATCAGATGATGCCTCTACCTCACTTTCGTTTTTGATCTCCGTCTCCAAATCATTTGCATCAAACTTAGATTCTGATAAGTCAGAGTCCTATTCAACGAAATTACGTAAAACGTCCATGGGGAATTTTGCTTTGTGTGTTTGTTCTAATCTCTCGCCAGATGTCGATGCCATTTTAGAGGTTGTTTGCTCTTTGCTGCTCAAGCATGCGTAGGAAATCAAGGTTAAATCAACAACACTATGTAACTTTCCTTCTAGCAAAGAGAGTCAAACTAAAGCATAAGGGCGAGTTTGGTTACAGTTTATAGCTGATTACTGTCCTCTACCCCTGAATTTTGACAAAAGTCAGCATCAGCCCTGAAAGAGTTAATGGCCCCCAGATCTGTCTACAGACTTAGATGAATCAAGAGATATTGTGTGAAAGAACAAGGAAATAAAATCAGGATAAATGTGATGTAATTCTCTTGTGAATGGGTTCTTTTTTTGTTTGGTGTACAGCCTCTTCATTTTAACCACCATTCATTTTCAAGGAAACACTGCATGGAAGTTTATGTATACAGTATGTTACATATTTTCAGGGTCTGGTTAGCTGCAAAGATCTGCCAGGGATATAAAGGACAGTTGGGACAATATAGGGAGAGATAATCCATTCTGAGAGTAACACCACTTCTATCAATGCCAATATGAGTCAACAGGCACCTTAAGGGGGTAACAAGACCTGTCTTTGGTCTAATGGAAGCAGAACAGAGGAAAGCCAGTGTGGACTGTTAAAGGACCATCTGGCTTTCCTAAAGCCACTATATGGCAGAAACGAAGCCTTAGTTCTTCTATAAGATATTGAACTGTTTTCCTCTTCATTTGTAGGCTCATCGGTAATGTTACTATAGGTGCCATAATAGGGTACCATTTGGATTTTGGGAATAATCCCATTACTGGATGTTACATTTGCATTTACTCATTTAGCAGACACTTTCATCCAGAATAGGTAAACATATTTGAGTATCATTAGGCAAGGGTCTGTTTGTTCAGCAAATGTTGCAGGAAAAGTAGCAAAAATTGATTGCCACAAGTGAAAAGATTTAATAACAAATAATTTAAAATAATTGGTTCTTAAATATATTGTGGGAGTCAGCAGTATGGATGGAGCTGGGCAGCCTGTTCCACCAACTGGGAACTACAAAGGAAAAGAGTCTGGATCGAGACTTGATATAACACAGAAGTGCCATCACCAGACGCTGTTCACTGGCAGACCTGAGAGGACAAGAAGGAGCGACGCACCTCACCAGTGTCTCCATAAACTCAGGTGCTGACCCACTGACTCCTGTTCAGGCAGCATCAAGGATTTGAACTTAATTTGTTCTGCTGCAGGGAGACAATGAAGCAACCTGAAGAGAGGAGTGACGTGGGCCCGTCTCGGCTGGTTAAATACAAGATTGGCTGCTGCATTCTGGATCATCTGCAGCAACTTGATAGCACATGCATGTATTCCTGCCAGAAGAGAGTTGCAGTAGTCCAGATATGACAAGACCAAAGACTGGACCAGAAGTTGTGCTGCATACTCTGTCAGATAAGGTCTGATCTTACAGATGTTGTACAGCATAGACCTGCATGAATGAGAAATGATAGAAATGTGGTCAGATAAAGATAGCTGCTCATCAATCACCATCCCAAGGTTGGGTACTGACTTTGCAGGTGTTAGTGACAGTAAGCCAAGCTGTACAGAGTTGGTGAGTTGAACAGACTGGTTGAGCTGTAGATGATTGTCCTTCACCAGGCTGAGATATCAGAAAGCCATGCAGACTCTACCTGAAGCCATGTTGTCCTCCAGAGGAAATGTCAGGTACAGTTGTGTATCATCAGCAAAGCACTGATAAGAGAGCCCATGGGGTTGGATGATGGAGCCAAGCCAGGTGGTGTACAGAAAGAAAAGTAGAGGACCAAGCAATGATCTTTGCGATACACCTGTACATGTCTGATAAGCCTTTGACAGCCCTCCCTGCCAGGTCATGCTGTAGGATCCACCCGGGAGTAAACATCAGACTGAGACACCACCTCCTGATCAAGACACCATGCAGTCCCAGCAATGATGGATTGAAGGCAGTACCCCAGTTGTCCACATGACCATGATCATCACATTCTTTCACGTGAAGTCTGAAAGCCATAAGGACTGATTTACATCATTTATGTTAGGTAGAATGCCCAGTGGGAGTTGGGTGGTCTCTTGGCCTTGGAACCCCTGCAGATTTCTTTTTTTTTTCCAGCCCATCTGGAGTTTTTGTTTTTCTGTTTTATTTTTTCTGTCCTCCTTCTGACCTTACTTTATTCTTTGTGACTTAATATTGCCTAATCCTATTTTTGTTTCATATAATTTTTTTTCTTCATCTTGTAAAGCACTTTGAGCTACACCATTTGTATGAAAATCTGCTAAATAAGTAAATTTTATTGCTGAGGGACTGTTTTGAATCAATTGTTACAGAATAAGCTTACAAAATTGATTATCACAATTGAAGAATTTTATTCAAAACAGAAAAGTAGTGGAAAGAGTTTAGAACATAAGGACATGAGAAATTTGACAACAAGAATGGACCAATAATAACTAATAGCTAAACTGTCCCAGTATTTAATCCAGATACTACTTAAAGGTTGTTAATGTTTCAGCTTTGACCCCATGTCCCAGTTGTTTGTTCCAGACTCTCAAAACGTTTTGTATCCAGAATGCACTTCATTTTAATTTCAAATGATGTCGTTGACTATGTAATTCACCATTAAGCTGAAACAGTTCTGCTGGATGTACCTTGTTAATTCCTTTAACACTAGAATCTCTGAAGCCTATGAAAAAAGTCTTAATCCCGGGCCAATTTAAATTCCTTTGCACCTCGTCATCAGCGTCTTTTGTTTTGCAAATGTGTCACCTAGTGCAGCTCGGTTGGTCTTATGTGTGAGTGGACTTTTTTGCGGGGAGGGCTTCTGTTTTCCTTCTCCGATGTAGAACACTCATCCTCATCTGAGTTCATCTCTGTTATCGCATGTCTTTATTTGAAAACTAACAGTGTCAGATCGGGGGGAGCGTGAACGTGTTTTTACAGTAGAGTTTAAGTTCTAAGTTTCTTAAGTTTACTGTTTAGTAGAATTTAAATTTTAAGTTTCTAAAGTTTAGTTTAAGTTTAGTAAAATAATGAAGGCTCTTGTTAAGTAAAGTTAAAGTAATTGATTTCTGCCCCATCATAACCAATTAGGGGCCAGATGTGTAAGAGCCATTTTCCTAGTTCTATAAGATTCATGAATATTTTACTAGATAACAATGCATAATCTATGGGAGGTTCCTATAACCCCCGTAAGTAGAATTGTATTGGTATATTCTTGCCATTTGTAACAACTTTGAGTAAACATTATTCTTCAGTTAGTGACCAGCCTTGCCATATGTAAGGTGTGGAAGGCATAAGGTTTTAAACCATGCCAACCGGCCTATGGGCCTTTTGAGTGTGTGAAGTAAATATGTAAGAAAACAGCACTTAAATTATGTGCTGTGCCATACATTTAAAGTTTCTCAAGAAAAGCTAAGTTTATTATGCCTTTTATTCTACATGTGTAACTATTTTTTCTTTTATTCTTGTGTGGATTATTTGCTTTTAACTTTCACTAAATATTTTTAAAACAAACTTTTAGACTGTGAGATTTGTTTTGTCATGCGTTTTACCCATGCTTGACTTCGCCTTACTCTTCGGCAGCTACAATGAAAAATAAAAGAAAAAAGATTTTACAAGTACCATAAATTAACATCGGCCGTTATAGATTCAAATCGAGTGTATGTTTTTATTCTATAATGGTAACAATAAGAGCAGCTCACTATTCAAAATGGTAAATGCAGGAAGGACCCCGCAACCTCTTGATCATAAGACATCAGTTCTTACTGCTGCACCACCCAAGCTATCGTATCAGTGTCGTCCCCTGACCTGATTTCATTTTCTTCGGTTATATTCTTGAATAAAGGTGCACTTGTTTTGTTATACTTGTACTTCTTGTGAAAGTGCTGATTTGAAATTTGGACTTTAGTCTTGACATATACACTTTATGTCAACATTTTTTATATTATTATTATAACATGCAAAAACATTTCTGTTTTTGTTATGTGTTCAGCATTTCTTGCTTCGCATTTCCTGTCATCCTATAATTATACAGATTGTTGTAGATACGGAACACATATAAAATCCATGTATTCCAAATAACAATATATTATTTACCCTATACAACGTGAGGTACCTTACATCCAGATAAACAAGGCTTGAGCAGACAGAACTTCAGCTGCGTCCGTGGGGGGTGGGATAGCAGGCTGCTTGATGCTTGTGCTGATCGACACATTTACAACACAAAAGACGCTAATGGAGAGGTGCGAAGGAATTTATGGTGGCCCGGGATTACAAGTTTTTTCATAGGCTTCAGTGATTCTACTGTTAAGGACTTTGAAGACCTGGAAGATGTCCCCACATAGTCTCCACTGCTCAAGTCTGAACAGGTTTAATTCTCTGAGCCTATCAAAGTAGGACATGTCCTTAAGTCCTTGGATCCACTTGGTTCCTATTCATTGAACAACTTCAAGATCTGCTATGTCTTTCTTGTAGTAAAGTGACCAGAATTTCACACAATACTCCTGCTGTGGTGTCACTAGTGGGTTGTATAGTCCATACCCTGAGCTTAACATTCCTTCATTTATATTCAACAGTTCTTAAGATATATCTTAACACACATTGCTTCTTCACATTACTTAGATGATGAAAATGTTGTGCTAACATAAACCCCTAAACCTTTTTCAGAGGTTGCTTCATTTAGGACAGTGTCTCCCACCTTGTATTAGATTAGATTAAATTATTCCTATCTCTCTATATATAAAAAAAAATCCTGGTGGAATGGAAAAGCAAGGCGACGATACGTGATCTTCTCGGAAGTTCTTGAAAGACATTTTAAAGACCCGTGAGACAAAAAAGACTGGCCACGCAGAGTCTCGCGGGGACCGTAAAC
Source organism: Polypterus senegalus (assembly GCF_016835505.1). NCBI lineage: Eukaryota > Metazoa > Chordata > Cladistia > Polypteriformes > Polypteridae > Polypterus > Polypterus senegalus. The sequence goes on along the minus strand of NC_053164.1, from coordinate 3,852,658 downwards.
ATGAGACTTGGTGGCAAGAGATTGTCCAAGGGCAGTCTCACTGGGACGTGGAACATAAGATTCTTGCAAGACACTCCCTTCCTATCATATAGGAGCACGGCCAGCCAGCAACACATTCAGTCATGTAAAGTCACATGGCACACACAGATCCTGTGCTCTCAGCAAAGAAGAAAGAGCAGTGTGGAGAAAAGAGACCCAAGGCGCGATACATTTGCAGAGAAAGGTACAAAATATGAAAGCAGTAACCGTCAAAAGTATTGTAGCCTCTCAGCCAAGCTGAAGCCTTTTTTGTTTTAAGTGACTGTTAAGTCCGATTGAGGGAGGGCAGAGTACAGCACGGAAGACTGATAGTTGTGTGCTGATTGATGTGGTAAGGAAGAGGCGAGACCCGTGGGAGGAGGGGTTGGAGAGGGTGCTAGAAAGTTGTGTTTGGGGTCACGCGGTCGGCGATTGTTAAAGTAGAACTTTTGTGACACATTATTATGTCAATCGCTACAGTATCAAAAAAAAGATCGTATTGACGCAAACAAAAGGAAATTAGTTTAAGTCAGAGAATTTCAAAAATGGAGTTTAACTCACATGCATTTATTGGTTACTTTGCAAAAAAAAAAAATATCAACTGCTGATGATGTGATCGTTTTGTCTGTGTTGAAATTCCAAACAGAGAAACCTCTCCTAAATTACGGTACAAATTCATTAAACACAAGTCTCACAGACCTCATTTAAAAGATTCAGCATATTGAGAAACAAAAGATTCCAAATATTATTTTTACAGAAGTTCTGAAATAAAAGTGAAACTAATGAAATAGCAACAATTCAAAGAAAAAAAATTCTTACAAGTGTGTATCCGGACAACCAAACACGGGGGTTGGCAAGCTAAGCAAGCAGGGGGCACAGCCCCCTAGTATATATATTGTGGAGGATGGCTGGCCGTTTATCCCGGCCAATACCCCCAAACTGCCAGGTGGAGCACTCCTTGCAGCATGGAGGTCCCCAGAAGACCAGCAGGGCATCATGGACAATGGAGTTTTTATGCACAGCCCTGCTAAATGCCATGGGGACCACAAGAGGGAGCTGCAGGGAGGACCGAAGACTTCTTCGTGCCCTATGACCCGGAAGTTCATCATAGGAAGAGCGACGGGCTTCCGGGATGAAGAAAAGAACTTGTACCTGACCCGGAAGTGATTGAGAGTCACATGGACTGGGGATGGAGAACACTTCCGGGTAAGGGAATATAAAAGGACTGTGAGAGCTCCCAGATGGCGAGCTGAGTTGGGTGGAAGGGTGGCAACGCGTCTGGGAGTCGGAGGATTGTTTAGTATTGTAGTTATTGGTTTGTGTATGAATATAGTGGAGGAGAGTGTGCTTTGTGCACTGTGGAGATTAAATAAAGTCGTATTTTGGACTTTTACCTGGTATCTGGAGTCGTGGACAGGGGTTCAAGGAAGCAAGAGTGCCCCCTATCTACCACAATATACAGTATATATAAAATTCAACATCTGTCTGTCTGTCTGTGCACTTTTCACAAGAGAACTACTTAATGGATTTAGATTGGTTTTTTTTCTATAATTTGCTTGAACATTCCGGTTGATTTTGCGACTTCTCTCATTGCATTAAGTATCATAGCTCGCTTGCAGGAGTGATTTATTCGTGTAAATCCAAGACAGAGGCTGTGGGCCGAGGAAAGGAGGAAGTGTGACATCAGAAGTGGGGAGCTGGGCTGGGCCCTCCTCACTCATACACCAGCCTCAGTTTGAACTGTTCATCTCGAGTTCAGCCAAGATCTTGGAACTACGAGGAGTCATTGTGCAGATGACCTCAATGCTGTCGGTGCCACATAGGGGTGAAGGAGGTCACAGATGTATTTTGGATTGAGACCAGGGAAGGCTTTAAAAACAAACAACAAGATTTTAAAATCGATGTGACACCTCACCGGTAGCCAGTGGAGAGAGGTTAAAATAAGGGAGGCTACATTAAGAATCATTTTGAACCAGCTGAAGGTGCCAACAGAGCAGATTTTGGCAGTCCCACATATATGGAATTGCAATAATCTAACAGAGATGTAATAATAACTGCAACCTTCAACATCTGCAATAAGATGCTGCAGATGTTCTATCAGACGGTTGTGGCGAGTGCCCTCTTCTACATGGTGTGCTGGGGAGAAAGCATAAAGAAGAAGGACGCCTCACATCTGGACAAACTTGTGAGGAAGGCAGGCTCTATTATAGGAATGAAGCTGGACAGTTTGACATCTGTGGCAGAGCGACGGGCACTGAGCAGGCTCCTGTCAATCATGGAGAATCCATTACATCCACTGAACAGTGTCATCTCCAGGCAGAGGAGTAGCTTCAGTGACAGACTTTTGTCACTGTCCTGCTCCACGGACAGACTGAGGAGACCTCACACTATGCAACTCTTCAATTCCACCCGGGTGGGTAAATGTTAACAAAATACAAAGTTATTGTCTGTTATACCTGCATTGTTATCACTCTTATCTATCTATCTATCTATCTATCTATCTATCTATCTATCTATCTATCTATCTATCTATCTATCTATAGGCATGCATGACTCTTTCCAAGTCCTTCTGTGACCGAAAGGATTTTAGTTTAGAAATTTGCCTCAGTTGGTAAAATCTGGACTTTACTACCATGGAGATTTGGATTTATAATTGTAATTCCTTTTGCCCATGTGTAACACTATACACTTTTCTACGTTAAACTGCATTTCCCAAATGCTCAACAAGATCTGAAAATTTTTGAAGTCTTTATGGTTTGTTTTTTTTGCTGCCTCCTCAGTGTAGGGTGGCGAGGTGGCTCTAAAGTGAAGGATCTGCACCGGCAATCGGAAGGTTGCCAGTTTGAATCCTGTAAATGCCAGAAGTGATTCCACTTGGTTGGCCCCTTAAGCAAGTCCCTTAACCTGCAATTGCTCTGTCCTGGGTATTTCAATAACCTTCATCCAACCCTGCAAGCAGGTCCTCCAACTTGCAGGTAAAACATGGAGAATGGTGGCAGGATTGGCACTCCAGCCACTGTTAATAAACCTTACACTGTTCCTTTCCATTCAAAATAGTGTGGTGCTGAGGTATCTCCTGTTGCACAGCCACACTCGGGTCCTAATTTGGGATCCTGAGGTGGTTCATTGTGTGGTGGGTGCGGCAATGTGCTGTATCAGTGCATGAGCCCAACCTCTCTATGTCTTCAATGTCTTCCATTCCACTAATTTAAGCGTCATCTGCAAATTTCAGAATTTTACCAACTACGCCCAAATCTGTGTCAGTAATGAAATCAGTAAGCAACGGTCTGGAGACAGACACGTTTAGTGGAAGTAATTCATGAGATAACCTGAATGATATCCCAAAGAAAGTTCAAAAGCCACTTTCCGGATGACTGTTCTTCTTTCACCTGTGGTGATCCTACCACACAGGCACAATAAAAAGGGATTCTGGGATCAAAATCAAATACAAGAAGCCAGACCTACCCTCTCTCCAGGTCTGGGCCCACCACATAGATCTTACTCAAGCAAATTCAAATGGCAGGCTTGTGGCCTTCACAGTCACAAAAATGTAACTAAGGCCTTTAAAGTAGAAAAAAATGTCCAAAAATAATCAGAATGCCACACAAGGGAAGGGTGAACAGTCAGTCTCTGGCTTGTACAAAAAGGGAAAACAAAGACTCTTCATAAAAGAGAGGTTTATTTCCAAACAGCATCTTTTCTCATAGAATCAGTGATTTATACTTTCTAAAGGGTGGAGATTATCTGTGTTAATCACTTTGCCATATTTCCTTTGGTCAGTCTTCTCCATTCTGCATATTTGCCTCTTCAAGTCACCCTTCACATCTCTAACCTCGAATGAAAAGCAGAAAAATACTTAAAAAACAAAAATAAGCAACAAGATTTGCCTAAAAGGCAGCCGTCAACCACATAGCCTCAAATACTCAAATCCAACAAGGAGAATCAGGTGGTGGGATCAACTTGTGACTTGTGGCTCATTTATCGAGGCCTACCACCACTTTGACTATTTTGTGTGCTTTACCTACAACAGTGGAGGATTAAATACCAAATAAAAATCAAGAAGTGTTAATAAGGTGAGCCATTCATTTTAAAAGGTAAATTTTAACAGACATCTAGGAGAAAGAGATGAATTTATGGGTGCTGGTAGCCTACTAATAGCCTTTGAAGATAAGCCCTGTGGCTAACACTGGATAGTGCCAGTGGAGCCACACATGAAGATACTTATGGTACATGATGTTTGGGACACTCCAGAATGGAGCTTTCCACAAAGTGTTTTATTTCCATTTGCTGTATGTAGTAGGCCTGAAATTTTAATGGATAGCAGGAATCCCCAACTCCGGTCCTGGAGGGCCTCAGTGGCTGCAGGTTTTCATTCTAACCCCTTTTTAAATTAGTGACCTTTTTTTGTTCCTAGTTTTGTTGAACTAATATTATTTATTTGACTTGCTCTTGATGATTCAGACCCCTTCATTGTTTCTTTTTCCTTAATTAGCAGCCAAACAATAGTGAGATACAAAATAAGCCAAAACATGACCAGCAAACTGTGTCTATCATACAGTATCTGAAAATCAAGAAAGGTGAAGGTCTCAGGAATGCTGATCTGCTCAGATCCCAAAAACATTTTAACAGTGCTCTTAGAACAGAGAAAATTTCAGAAATGACTGCTATTGCACAATGAGAGCAACAACAAGCCAAAAAAATAAAGAATGGATTTAATTAACAAGAATCAGAGCCTAATTAAGCAACTGGTTGGAGTGAAATTCTTTGGCATTTGAGGCCCTGACTTAGTTGGTTTTCTGTTGGTTCACTCACTTCTTATTTCATTTCTGTTTGGGTGCCATTTAAAGAAAGAAATGAAGCAAACCAGAGGAACGATAAAGAAATTCAGGGGAACAAACCTTAAAAAAAAAGTCAATTAAAATGAATTCAAAAGAAGTTAATTAGCAGCAAAAACAGTGCACTAATTAAGAAAAAGGTTAGAGTGAAAACTTGCAGCCACTGGGGCCTTCTAGGAACCGGAGTTGGGGACCCCTGATTTATCGTCTTCTCTTACCTGTGGTTGTTTTATTCAGAAGTCCATCCTGTTATTCAAGAATCCATTCATTTTCTACTGCTGTTCCATTCTGAGTTGCAGGGGCAGCAGTCGATACAAAGATTTCTTGATGTCCCTTTCCCCCTTCACCTTCTCCAACTCCTCCAGGGGGATATTAAGTACTGGGTGAGCCAAAAAGAAGTACCATATTTATTTTAGAAAAACTCTACAAGATAAAATAAATGTCATTACGACACAAGAAAGGGGAAACAATTAGATTTTTTTCACTGTGTTTTAAAAATGATGTCTTCAAGGGTGTGGCCATCATTAGCAATACACTCTTCGAGACAATTTCTGAACGCTCGCATGACTCGTTCAACCATTTCAAGGGGAATAAGGGTGATTTCGTGGTGAATAGCGTCCTTGAGGGCTTCACGGTTTTGAGGTTGGTGTGTGTATACCTTTGACTTGAGGGAGCCCCACAAGAAGAGATCGCATGGAGCGAGATCAGGTGAATGTGAAGGCCACCCGACATTGCTGCGCAGGGAGATTAGTTTCCCCGGAAGTATCTCCTGCAAAACTTGCATGGATCACTGTGCCGTATAAGCTGTTGCTCCATCCTGTTGAAACTTGGTGTCTACCTCATCCATTTCTTCCAGTTGGGGCCGCAAAAAGTTCTCTAGCATTTCAATGTAGCGTTCTGAAGTGATGGTGACCGTTGCCCCCACCTCCTCTAATAAGGGCCTACAATGCCAAATTCTGTCACGGAACACAAAAGTGTAACCCTCTCACTGTGCAGGGGTCTCTGATGAAGTTCATGAGGGTTGGTTTCAGCCTAATAGTGAAGGTTTTGCTTATTTATGCAACCATTCAAATGGAAATTTGCCTTGTTGCTACACATGATGATGGCATCTCGATAAGCGGTCTGCAGAATGTTCGCACACAACTCTCTATGGCTCTCCCAGTCTCTCTCAGTGTGTTCCTGCACTACCATCATTTTGTATGGATGGAAATTAAGGTCCTCATACAAAATCAAAGACGTGTTGGAAATGCCTAAGGCAGAAGTGCGCTGAATGTCTAGGAGACTGCAAAACTGATGCCCTTACAGGTTGGATGTTTTCAGGCGTTCGTACAGTCTGAGGACGGCCTGGAGATTTTCTGTTCGATGTTGTACCCGTCTTTCTAAATTTAGCCACCCATTGAAGAATTGTTTTCCGATTTGGGATGTCACCATCAAGAGGAATGCTGAAGTGCATTCGGAAGGCGAATTGCATAGTGATGATAGATTCATTATATTTGAAGAACACCTCGATAGTAAAAGCACAGTGCACACCGGACCAAGGCATGAAAACTACAAGGGATCACCTATCAAAGGACCCTAACCCACTTGGTTGCCTCTTAACTATTTCTCTAAGGCCCACACACCCTGCAAAGAAAGATCATTTCTACCAATTGTGTCCACTATATGCAGTACTTCTTTCGGTCACTACCCAAATATTGTTGACATAAATGAGAGTAGGAATGTAGATCAACCAATAAATTGAGAGCTTTGACTTTCAGATCAGCTCTCTTTTCACTATAACTGACCGGTACAATGTCCACATAACTGTTGACACTGCTCTGATCCACCTGTTGATCTCTCACTCTCTTCTTCTTTCATTTGTGAACAAGATACGCAAGATACTAAAACTTGAAGTAGCACCTTCTCCCCCACCTGAGGAGGCTCTCCATCTTTTTCTGAGAACCATGACCTCTGACTTGGAGGTGCTGATCCTCATCCCGACCATGGATTACAAGGCACAAACTTATCTACTTCAGCCTTTTTCATTCCCTTAAAATCTGTTTCCTTTAATGAGAACTTTTTGGAATTCCTACACCAGCATTTTTTCTTACAGGGTCAATAATTTATGCTTTCTAAAGGGGAGAGACAATCTGTGCTAATCACTCTGCCATGTTTCCTTGGGTCGATCTTCTCCCCTCTGCAAATTTGTTTTGTGCAAGTCACCCTTCACACCTCTAACCTATTACCCGAGGACCTCGACTGCATCTTTTCATTTAGACTTTAATACAGCCGGCCTGCAGACTGCAGCAAATATTATTCAATGCAATTTTGTCTTGATTTATTATGTGCCTACTGAAATCTATCTCTTCAAAGCCTGATATACAATGTGAGACACAAATGCATTTTCAGGTAGGTTGGCCAGCTGAATAAATGACCACAAGCCTTATTAAATAGCTCCTTTCATGCAATCATCCCAGACATGCTTCACACTGCTAATGCCAAACTTGTTATTCGTTTATTCAAGTGATATAAAGATGGCAGCTGTTCTGGAGGAATAAATTCATTATTTTGAAACTACAGACGCCATATTAAAAACTAGATGCAGTCTGCCTGAGTTGCAAGGGTTTATTTTTGAACTTTAAAGAACTCTTAAAGGCAATTTAGAAAACTACATTCTTTTTTTCTTGTGACTAATAATTTCTAACTTAACTGCATGTATGTATTCTTTCTTGCTTATCTAACTACATTCTTTTTTTATTTTTATCTAAAAAACTTATGGCACTCTTAGCTTAGAATAATCAAACAATTTACAACATAATATATAATAAAAGAACTGGAGACAGCAAGACAAAGTATGAGAATCAAAGCTTTCAGACAGAGACATCCATCACCCGGATAGCTAGCCAATCATATGTGTGTAACATCATGAGATCTGGAGCCTGTCTGAGAGTGAAGAGAGTGATGCCAGAGACAGTTGTATGAGAGGTTGGACACTAAGGAGGGAGAAAAGGACCGCTGGGCTTGACAGAGGGACAGAGCTGGGAAAGATGTGAAGCAGGTTAGGGTCATAATGGATAAAGATGGAAACATACTAATAAGCGAGGAGGGTGTGTTGAGAAGATGGAAAGAGTACTTTGAGAAACTGATGAATAAAGAGAATGAGAGAGAGATAAGAGGTTGGATGATGTGGAGATAGTGAATCTGGATGTACAAAGGATTAGCAAGGAGGAAGTAAGGACAACTATGAAGAGGATGAACAATGGAAAGGCCGTTGGTCCAGATGACATACCTGTGGAAGAATGAAGATGTTTAGGAGAGATGGTAGTGGAGTTTTTAACCAGATTGTTTAATGGAATCTTGGAAAGTGAGAATAAGGGGAATGTGCAGAACTGCAGTAACTACAGGGGGATAAAATAGACACCATATTAAAAACAAGATGCAGTCTGCCTAAGTTGTGTTTGTTCAAATGGACTGTAATGAACATTAAAGAACTCTTAAAGGCAATTTAGAAAACTGTATCTACATTCTTTTTTCTTGTGACCAATGATTTATAATTTAACTGCACTTGTGTATTTTTTCTTGCTTATCTAACTAGATCTGTACATTCTTTCTTTATTGTTATCTAAAAATGTATGGTACTCTTTGCTTAGAAAAATTAAACAATTTACACCATAATATATAGTAAACATTTATACTGTATATGTGTATGTATAGATAGATAGATACATTAAGCCCCAAACCTCAGAACCAATATTTCCCAATAGATATGTATCTCACCAACAATCAGCCACAATACAAATAAATCAATTTATTCCTCCTTCCTTACTCATAGAGTGTCGCCTGCTGCCTCCCAACTCTGACTCCCCAATGTGAGGCGGCAGGCTCCTTTTCAAGAAAGACCCAGGAATGGTTCCGGTGCCACAGCATGTCTTGTTGGAAGCACTCCAGTCATATGAAAAGCAGGGAGGTCCTCCCCAGACAGTCCCCTCTACCGGAACCCAGGGAACCTGATAGTGTTGCACTCTCAGTGTCCAACCCCCAAGCACAAATATAGGTGCACAAACTGGGATGCTACCAGAGGAACATTGACACCAGCTGTATGTGGGGATGGAACTGTTCCCAGCCTGCAATTTCTGCTGTCCCATCCATTATATTACTCATCCAGCCAGCAAGTTGGTCTGTCCTTCAATTCTGGCCTCCCATTTAGGGAAGAAATAATCCTCCCTCCTGGCCGGGATGCCCATCTGTCTTCTTGGGCATTTACAATATATATATTGTTATGTACATGTGTGTACAAAGGGGACAGTTTAAGGGCTCTGGAGATGGTAATTCTTTGCTCCAGGGGTTGGTACATTTGTAATAATGCCTTTTCTACTCTTCCATCTGCAGACTGAAATATTAACAGCTTTTCCACCACTGACGTCACTTCCAGTGTCCACCCACCTGGAACTGCCTCTTCCTTTCGGAAACCTTCATAACCAGAAGAACCGTCATGTTTGTCAGTCAGATCCAGACTCTCATTAACTGCATTTTATTTCTTTTTGAAATGCAACTATATGGGGTTTACTGTCTCTCTTTTAATAAAGTATCTATCTATCTATCTATCTATCTATCTATCTATCTATCTATCTATCTATCTATCTATCTATCTATCTATCTATCTATCTATATATATATATATATATATATAGTAATAACAACACAAACACAGGTCAAGATTCGGGGTTTTTAGCCCTGTGTACTGTAACAAAAAGGTGCAGCTTCGATTCAACAGAAAATTCATTAGACAAAAAAACAATGGGAGGACGGAAATTAAAAGGAGTAGGACCGGAAATTGGTAGGTGTAATGCTGGGAAGGCGTGATGGTGGATGGTTAGAAGACGTCATCAGTGGGGGACCGGAGGGAAGGAAGGAACCCAGAAGTGTTGATGTTTTGGTTGTTCGGGTAGGATTATGGCGGCGGCGCTTTGTCTTTTCTATGGGAAGAGAGGGAGAAAGGTTAGTACACCACCATTGTCCCCTGGCACAGGTTGTCGCACTGCGTGTTGGGTCCTTAAGCTTCTCCCCATGGCGTGGGGGAGATTAAAACTTCTCTTTTTTTTAATAGGGTTAGCAAGCTGAGTGGGAATACTCCAATATGGTGGACATCATAGTGAGAGTAAACTATCGATGATCTGTAAGTGGCTTTAACCAAGGTATATTACCCTCCATGTAATATGATTTCTGGGATCAAGGTGTGTAAGAATTTAAGTCTAGGTTATACCTAGGGACATATTGAAGCTAGAGAGTCCCTATGTGGAGTTCGGAGGCATAACTGGCTGTGTGAACATCACTCATAATCAGTGCATGTGAAGTTTAGGTTTCAAGTGTAGACCAACCCAACAATGAACTTGATGAGTTCCTCTGAGTTTAATCCCATGATAATACAGTGATCACCACGAATTTATTATGATCAAGGAAAGCAATGTTAAGTTGCTGGGTTTGTTTTTGACTATTTAAAGTGGCCTTCATAATGTTTGGGACAAGAACATATTTTTCCTCGACTTGCCTTTCTGCTCCGCAGTTTAAAATTACAAATCAAACATTTCAGACACGATTAAAGTGCACATTGCAGACATTCGTTTAAGGGGTTTTGCATACATTTCACTCACACAACACTTTGTCCACATCTTCCCCCCATTTCAGGGCACCATAATGTTTCAGATGGGTTTCATGGCTTCATAAGATACCTCAGCTTGCTTCTACAATTTGAAGTCTGCAACTACCATTGTTCAGTGTGAGGAGAACAGCGGTGTCCAATAAAACTTAATGAAGCCATTATGAAGCTGGAAAACAAGAATACAACCATCAGTAAAACCTTAGGATGACCTAAATCAACTGTCTGGAATATCATGAAGAAGAAAGGACACACTGGTGAGCTTAGCAATCACAAAGGGACTGGTAGGCCAAGGAAGACCTCCACTGCTGATGATATTAGAATCCTCATGATGGTAAAGAAAAAGACCTAAATGCCTGTCCAACAGTTGAGACACAGTATTCAGGAGGCCGATGTGGACATGTCAGAGATGACCATCGGCAGAAGACTTCATGAACAGAAATACAGAGGCCACATTGCAAGATGCAAACCACTAGTTAGCTCTAAAAACAGGATAGCCAGATTACAGTTTGTGAAAAAGGACCTCAAAGAGCCTGCAGAATTCTGCGAAAGGTCTTGTGAACAGAAGAGACAAAGATGAACATGCGTCAGAGTGATGGCAAGAGCAGAGTGTTGAGATGAGAAGCAACTGCCAGGATCCAAAACAGACCACCTCATCTGTTAGACATGGTGTGGGGGGTGGTATGGCTTGGGCACATATGGCTGCCACAGGTCCCGGCACACTTCTCTTCATTGACAATAGAGCTACTGACTGCAGTCACACAACGCATTCTGAGATGTGTAGAAACATCTGATCTTCTCAAGTTCCTGTAAATGGCTCCAAATTCATTGGGTGGCGATTCTTCCTACAACAAGATAATGATCCCAACATATTGCTGAGGCAAAAGAGGAGTTTGTCAGGGTCATAAAATAGAAAATTCTTGAATGGCCATCTGATTTAAATCTAATTAAGATGAAGAGAAAACTTAAGGGGACAAGCGGACCGAAACAAGCAGGAGGCTTGACAGAGCATCACCAGAGAAGTTCCTCAGCACCTGGTGATGTCCATGAATCGTAGAATTCAAGAAGTCATTGCATGCAAGGGAAATGCGACAAAGTCCTAAATATGACTGACAGCTTTAATAACCCTGCCATTGTGATGTCCCATTATGGTGGCTTGGAATGGGAGGACAATGAAGATAAAGTAATGTAATTTCTACATGATGTGCTTCCAACCTCTCTCTCTCGCTCTCTGTGTGACTGAAATGTCTTCAAATCTCCTTAAATGAAAGTCTGTGATGGGTACTTTAATCAGGTCTGAATTGTTTGATTTGTAATTTTACTGTAGAGCAGAGGGGGAAAATCAAGGAAAAAAGGTGTCTTTGTCCTAAACATTAAGGAGGGCACTGTATTTAGACTGTGATTCTAATTTACACATTTGGTATTCAAAGGCCACCATTAAGAGAGCTCTTTAGAGGACATTTTTTAACTTAAGAAAGACTATTCTCCCTTAGTCTTTAGAAACTCTTTTCAATAAAACTTAAGTCCTTTGCAGTTTATTATTTCCAGGTTTGTTACAATAATGCAAAGCAACTGCCTTCTCTAGGTCTATTTTTTAGTTAATTTTCGGTAGCTAGGAGCACATATTTTCTCATTTGTTTTTCTTTAGTTTTATGTATGTCATTGTCTTTCTGATCATCTCCTGATGTGCCTTCGTACTCAGCTTGCCTGGAGTATGGTGACAACATGCATCTGGGTGTTAACTTATATGAGGATTCTTGGGGCAAAGTGATACTTTCTCTCTACTAATCAAAGAGTTTACCATTTTAACTAGCAAGTTGTGCTTGCGAAAAGCGTTAATGAAATGATGATGAGGGAGAAAAGAATATCACATGTTACAGTAAGAAAGGAGATTATTTTAATAAGTAAGTGACTTGTTAGAGGACTCAGTATTAGAATAGTCACATGATTAGTATGGGCCGTTATTATAGTCAATTACAACAATAAAAAGTGTAACATGAACAGGTTAAGAGAACATATTGGATAAGAAGGGAAATGCAGGGCACATGTATGTGTGAAGTGTGGCCGTCAGGTAATGTAGTATACCGACGTCTACAATAATTATCGGAAAATACAATTTGTTGCATAAACGTTATTGTCAGCGAGAATATTCCTCTGTGTATAAACAGCAAGTACCTGTATGTTTAACCCGGGTTTCAATGTAACTCTGGAAAATGTAGTTATGGGTAAAAACAGGGCCTGGCAAATAAACTCTGATGTTACTAACCCTTAAACCACCACATACTTGGGGGTTAATGCACCCTTGTGTGCCAAATACTTTTTTGCTGCACTTTTCAAGTAAATGTTGCAATTCACCAAGAAAAATTAAAATTTTAATGAAACACATTTTTTTTCATGCAAAGACCATCACAATTACTGCAACACTGATCATTTTACACACTGCCAATGAACTGTAAAAACTATTAAAAAATACTACTGCAACAATCAATTATTATATGTACAAAAGTGCAACTGACCGCCGTTGATGAAGTTCAGTAAATCACAGAGCCAACTGCCCTTGAACTGGCTGCACTCAGAATACACAGATGCCAATGCTGATGCTGGCAAGATATTCTAGTGCCATGGCTGAATCCCAGGGACACCGATTCACTAGGGGGCGCCAGTGGTCATGAGCTGGCTGCTCAACGAATGTGCGGCACGGACTGATCAGCTCCAGCGTGCTGGCAAATTGCACTGGGAACCAACTATAGCCAGTTGCGGTGGTTTAAAGTTAAAATGTGTGTTGTGGTGACTTGATGATAGTCATACAATATGCTAAATGAATTGCCAACACCGCAATATAAAGAGAATATCTTGTTTTGAGTTGTCAGTGTAATGGAGTCCCTGTAGTTTTTCCGTTGTAATGTTTCTTGTTGTCTGGCAATTTGCTGGTGCTCTTCAGAAAGGTTGTGTGTGTAATTTGTTTTTCGTTCGCTGTCTCGGTGCTAGACTTGCTGCCGCTGCTGATCTTCAGATATTGTCACTCTGTGGTCTGTCTTTGTTGTTCTAAGGCATCTTGCCTGTGCTGGTTGGTCTGGCTTGATGTAGACGTTTCTGCTTCTGTGCATTGCTGTGAGTATGTAGGCTGGCGAGACCGTTTCTGTTGGTCACAGCTCGGCTGTATGTGCCTTTTCGTTTAATCGGGAGGCTTACATTGAAGTGAAGGAAAGAGGAGGTGTAAAATGGTAGTGTCATAATGCACTTTGGGTCAGTAACATAGTATGCACCAAATAAACAGACAAATACCACAGTTGATAACTGAAGACTTGAAGATAAGCCTGAGAGCAAAACTCTGCCAGGAACACGGATTCATCACGGATGTTACTGAGAGATATAGTAATTGTGGTTTTATATCAAGTAGTTTATATCGAACACGGACAGACACAAGTGAAATAATATAAGGATATTGTAATTATTATTTCTATAACTACTTGTATTCTTTTCTTTGTATATTTATGGATAGTGATTTTGAGAATGCTTTCTTGTATATGTTATTAGTTTATTTATACACTGTTGAGTTGTCTTCGAGCTTAACTCTCAATCTTTATCTCCAATCCTAAACTGGCTTTAGGGACTGGTATGCAAACAGAGCATCAGTAAGCACTCAGATCCCTTCACTTTCTGCACTCGATATTGTCTTGGAAATTTAATTTATAAAGGATAAATTTGCCATTTTAGCCCATAGGTCTACACTCAATAACCCATCATGACAAAATGAAATTGTGTTTTCAGAAAGGTCTTCAAGTTTAGTAAAAATCAAAAGCTGAACTCTCTCAACCATATAACTATTTAGACTTTTTTCCTGTGATTCTCCAGATTTAGCTCTAGTTTCCTTTCTTTGTCCATGAGATGTGACTAAAACATGATTGGAGTTCTCCCGTGTCAGCCTGTGTTGATTGGAATGGAACACATGTTCCTGTGTAGATAAAATCCCACAATTCACACAGTTTGTCAGCACAGAAACCAAACTATGAAGTCCAAGGAGCTTTCTGTAGACCTTCAAATTGTAGTAAGGCACACATTAGAGCAAGGAAATAAAATAATTTCCCAAAAACAAAGCAGCCTCAAGAATTGTGAAATGGGATAAGGTTAGAACCAGTAGGACTCTTACTAGAGTTAGCCACCCAGCCAAAACTGGGTAACTGGGAAAAATGGCCTTGGTTAGGAAGGTAATCAAGAACTCAGTGATCACACTTACAGAGCTTTAGAAGTCCTCTGCTGTGAAGGGACAACTTTCTGGATGGAGAGCCATCCCAGCAGCAGTAGTTCTTCAATCAGGCATTTAATTTAGAGTAGCTAGATGGAAGCCACTCTTGAGCAAAAGGCATGCGTTTAAAGACATTTAGACCATGAAGGATAAAGATTTTCTGGTCTGATGAGACAAAAACCTTTTGGGCAGAACTCCAAACACTATGCATGGCCAAGTCCTGGAACTGTTCATCAACTGTGTAATACCATCCCTATGGTGAAGCATGGTGCTGAGAGCAGCATGCTTTGGGGGTTCTTCTCAGTGGCAGGTACAAGGAGACTGGTCAGAATTGAGGGAAGGATAAATGCAGCCAAATACAGAAAGGTCCTTGATGAAATCCTGCTTCAGATTGTACATGACCTCAGACTGGGGCAACGGATCACCTTTCAGCATGACAACCCCAAGCATACAGCCAAGACAAAGCTGGATTGGCATCAAGGCAAGTCTCTGAGTGTCCTTGAATGGTTCAGCCAAATCCATGACCTAAACCCCATAAAACATGCATGGAGAGACCTGAAGAAGGCAGTTTAATGACGCTTCCTATCCAACCTAATGGAGCTTGAGATGATCTGCCAAGACAAAGGAGATAAACTGCCCACATCCAGGTGTGCAAAGGTTATAGAGACATGCCCAAGAAAACTCAAAAGCTACGTTTATTTTTTATTTTTTTTTTAGCAGTTTTGAGACCTGCCTGTTCTAGTAACATTTCATGTTTCTGCATTCATAGCTGAAATGCAACACATCCATTGCAAAGACAATGTGCTTCAACACTCAGAATCCTGAACTGTCACTTGAGTCGGTGGAGTTCTTGTTTTGCTCAACTGGCTAAAATGATTGCATTATGCACTGTGGATTTCATGATTTAATATAATTTTGGGCCCTCAAACACTGCCGTTGTTTAATTCTGTTATTAGGTTTGCTTCCAGTTTTGCTAGGGTTGTGGCCTCTGAGGTTGTGACCCGTGCATAATCAACGTGATGGAATAAAAGCAAGCTCTGAGTGCAAATCCTGATCCAATCTGCAGATACCGACACCATAAAGAATTCAAAGTATATCATTTTCTTATGTATATTTTCAGTTTTAACTTTCTTGTTCTCTCAATCTAGAATATAGTCTCTTGTACTGGGCTTCGACTTTGTTTCACTTTCAAATATTTTCTTTTTTTTTTAAAGTGCATCTCACTGACAGAACACTGGATCGGGAGTGGATCTGAATTCTTGTTCTTGAATAACAGTGAAGATTACTTGTGTGGAGTGCTGCCTGAGATAAAGAAATCCTTGTAACACTGGTGCCATGACTTGGATTTGCCAGAGAGAGCAACTTGCTACAGACAGGGAGAGATTCTACAAGGAAAAAGCCTTCTGGGGATCCAATGGAAAGAAGAAGAGAGTCCTGTGCGGTCAGAAGCCAGACCTGAGGAAGCGTTCTTAGATAAGATGGTTATTCTACACTCTGCATGGAATAAAGACCCCAGTTTGTGGGAACAACTTATGCACGAGTGTCATACAAGCAAAGAGGATTCAGTTATATTTACAATCTGTAATGGGTCCATCACTTTTTTAACACTGGGTTAAAGGACCGCAGACAACAAAACACTTAAGCTTAATCTGATTTTCTCTGATCTCAAGACAGTCAAGTATCGAACATCAGTCAGTTGCCATAAGCTGACCATTTGCGAAAGATTAAATTAGCAGGCAATAAATATAAGAAAGGATCGATAAATGCTTCTGATGTGAACAGAAAGTAAGATGGAACAATCCTAAGTTCTTACGTAAGAAGATAATACGAGCCATTACTCATGATTGACATTTTCTAAATTTTTTCCCAAATTCTCTTTGTGTCTTTAGATTGCACTAAATATGTTTTTGAGGTTTTCATATGGAGAACATCTACTTATGTTATTAGTTCCTCAAATGGAAATGTTATTTAAAAGTTTATAGTTTAAAAGTTTAAAGTCAGTTCCAATGTCATCTCTCAACTTGAAACGTTCAAAAAAATGCAATGATTTTTTTTTTCATATCAGTTCCGATGTCGTTTCTCAATTGGAAACGTTTAAAAGTTTATAATTTTTTTTTTAATGTCAGTTCTGACGTCAGTTCGTTTTGCCCATTAACACCACTGTTTTGGGTGTTTTTGCATTACCAGATTCTGTGGAAACAATCCCATAACACATTGGAATGGCATGGCAATGACCTAAAAACATCACCCAAGTTGCTCCACGATATGTGAGTTTTGATAATAACTACTCCTTTTTACATGTTGCCTTTGTGTTTCTTTGGTACCTGACTTCTTGCATATTCCTTTTAGTCTTCAATTTCTTGTTACTGTTTTGAACTCCTGACTCTTGGTTTTTCTAACTTTCACATCATTTCTTGTAGTACATTTTTTCTCAGTAAAACTTTAACTGACTTTTTCATACTGTTACAAAAGTTAGACCTCTTATAACATTGCAAGATGCTGAGAAATTAGTTCACGCTTTGTTTTAGTTTGGCTAGATAACAGTAACACAATCCTCTCAGGACCACCCAAAAAAGACATCAATCAATTGTAACGAGTGCAGAATGGAGCTGCCAGAGTCTTAACTAGGAAAAGAAAATCTGAGCACATCACCCCAGTTCTAATGTCACTACACTGGTTACCTGTGCCATTTAGAATTGACTTTAAAATATTGTTTATGGTTTAAAAAGCCTTAAATAATCTCGCTCCATCCTATATTTCAGAATGTCTTTCACCTTACACTCCTAATCGTAACCGTAGATCTTCAAGTGACTGTCTGCTTATTATTCCAAGAGCTAAACTTAAAAGAAGTGGTGAGATGGCCTGCTGCTGTTATGCAGCTACAATCTGGAATACGAGTTTACTGATAGAAATTCACCAGGCTAATACAGTGGAGCACTTTAATAAACTGCTAAAAACTTTTTAAAACTCGCCAACTTTTAACATGGCTTTCTCATAGCTTCATTTTTAGTGTAACCCTGATATTCTGTATATGCATTTAATTATCATTATCATTCATGGTGGCTCCAAAATCCGTACTAACCCCGACTATCCCTGCTGATCTTTTTCCGTTTTTTTGTGGTGGCGATCTGCACCACCACCACCTGATCAAAGCACAGTGATGTTCCTACATTGATGGATTGAAGGCCAGAAGTGACATGACATGACAATCATCATCAAGTTCTTTCATGTGAAGCCTGAAAACCACGAGGACTAATTGAAATCAATTATGTTAGGTAGAATGCCTAGAGGGGGCTGGCTGGGTGGTCTCGTGGCCCTACAACCCCTGCAGATTTTTTTTTCTCCATCCATCTTTTTTTTTTGTTTGTTTGTTTTTTCTGTCCTCCCTGGCCATCGGACCTTACTTTTATTCAATGTTAATTAGCATTGCCTAATTTTATTTTTTATAATTTGTCTTTTTTCTCTTTCTTCTTCATGTGAAGCACTTTGAGCTACATCATTTGTATGAAAATGTGCTCTAGAAATAAATGTTATTGTTGTTGTCGTTACTGGTCACATACAACAAAGATGCAGGAAAACAGAAGTGTGACACAAGAGTCGTAAAAACATTACTGTTCACCTTGCCAATGAAGATATCGAATATTCAGAATATTCTTTTCGCTCAAAACTCTAGATACTCAACCTTGGATATGATGAGGACGGTAAGTACAGGACTTACATCATGAACAAAATATTAAACTAGTGACAGAGAGAGAATGGGATCTTTACTTTTAGAGATTAATTGTATTCAGATATCGTGTATCTAATGACATAACTAATTAATTGTTCAGAATACTTGAATCACAGGCTACCAGAATAGTTTGTCTCATTTAAACTGAATGATCACTCAGGCATTTAAAGAAAAGAGCTGTTGGGTATGAAATTTCTGAATTTGCGTCCAATCATGCAACTCCCGTAATTGAATTTATTCTCATTAAGTACTCTTCCACTTAAGAGCTTGGTGTTATGCAATTATTACTAATTAGAATGGCTAAAAGGCATGCAACATGAACAAAAAAATGTTTTAAAAGAAAAAGAAAGAAATATACATTATATACAAATTAACGCAATCTTCTCAGACTCACTAAATCCAGTGATCATAGCTGCAAGAGGCCATGGAGCTCATCTTGGAGCTCATCTTGGCCGTAGCAGGTACAAGTTAGGAATCAGTCCTGCAAAGAAACACTGCCAGTCCATAGCAGGACCCATTCACTATCACGCTTTTAGAATCCATGGCAATGCACTAAATTTTAATTAAAAACAGTGTGCCTAGGCTCAGGGCGATGGCGTGGCAGAGCAACATCAGGGTATTCGGGATTAAATCACTTAAAGATCTGTACATAGACAACATCTTTGCATCTGACAAACAATTACACTCCAAATGTTACTTACCAGCAACACATTTCTTTCATTACCATCAAATTAGAAACTTTGTTAAAGAGAACCTGCCAAATTTTCCTCACCTCCCACCTACCTCTATGCCGGAAAAGTATCAATCAGTCTCAAGAACTCAGACAGCATTTCTGTAATATATAAAACTATTTTACAGTCTCTCCCTTTCAAAGATCCAAGAGAACAATGGGACAAGGATCTCTCACTCAACATCTCAGAAAAGGAGTGGAAAGTAGCAATGCAGAGAATTCACTCGAGCTCCATTTACACAAAGCATAGAATTATTCAATTTAAAATTATATATCGAGCACATCTCTCTTGTTTAAAATGGTCCAAAATGTTTCCAGGGCAAGATCCAACCTGCTAACGTTGCAATCGAGCTCCAGCCTCACTAGGCCACATGTTTTGGCCCTGCACCAAATTAACATCATTCTGGACCAACATCTTTCAGACAGCTTGGATGTCACAATCCCTCCTAATACACTAACAGCTGTGTTTGGTGGGCTCACAGAGGGGTTTAAAGTGGAGAAGGAGAAACAAACTGTGATTGCCTTTACTACACTATTGGCATGTAGGCTTATCTTGCTCAATTGGAAGAATCCTAACTCACCTATTCTAAGTCAGTGGGTTACTGATGTTATACACTCACCTTAAGGATTATTAGGAACACCTGTTCAATATTTTTATTAATGCAATTATCTAATCAACCAATCACATGGCAGTTGCTTCAATGCATTTAGGGGTGTGGTCCTGGTCAAGACAATCTCCTGAACTCCAAACTGAATGTCAGAATGGGAAAGAAAGGTGATTTAAGCAATTTGGAGCGTGGCATGGTCGTTGGTGCCAGACGGGCCGGTCTGAGTATTTCACAATCTGCTCAGTTACTGGGATTTTCACGCACAACCATTTCTAGGGTTTACAAGAATGGTGTGAAAAGGGAAAAACATCCAGTATGCGGCAGTCCTGTGGGCGAAAATGCCATGTTGTTGCTAGAGGTCAGAGGATAATGGGCCGACTGATTTAAGCTGATAGAAGAGCAACTTTGACTGAAATAACCACTCGTTACAACTGAGGTATGCAGCAAAGCATTTGAGAAGCCACAACACGCACAACTTTGAGGCAGATGGGCTACAACAGCAGAAGACCCCACCGGGTACCACACATCTCCACTACAAATAGGAAAAAGAGGCTACAATTTGCACGACCTCACCAAAATTGGACAGTGGAAGACTGGAAAAACGTTGCCTGGTCTGATGAGTCTCGATTTCTGTTGAGACATTCAAATGGTAGAGTCAGAATTTGGCGTAAATAGAATGAGAACATGGATCCATCATGCCTTGTTACCACTGTGCAGGCTGGTGGTGGTGGTGTAATGGTGTGGGGGATGTTTTCTTGGCACACTTTAGGCCCCTTAGTGCCAATTGGGCATCGTTTAAATGCCACGGGCTACCTGAGCATTTTTTCTGACCATGTCCATCCCTTCATGACCACCATGTACCCATCCTCTGATGGCTACATCCAGCAGGATGCACCATGTCACAAAGCTTGAATCATTTCAAATTGGTTTCTTGAACATGACAATGAGTTCACTGTACTAAAATGGCCCCCACAGTCACCAGATCTCAACCCAATAGAGCATCTTTGGGATGTGGTGGAACGGGACCTTCGTGCCCTGGATGTGCATCCCACAAATCTCCATCAACTGCAAGATGCTATCCTATCAATATGGGCCAACATTTCTAAAGAATGCTTTCAGCACCTTGTTGAATCAATGCCACATAGAATTAAGGCAGTTCTGAAGACGAAAGGGGGTCAGACACCGGATTAGTATGGTGTTCCTAATAATCCTTTAGGTCAGTGTATATTATTTGAAATTGGAAAAAATGTAATTCTCACTTAGAGGATCTGTAGATAACTTTTTAAAAACTTGGCAGGATCTAATCAGTAACATTTTAGAATAAGCATTTAAATTGAGGAAGCAGGTTCTCTCCCCTCTTTTACTCCATTCATCTTTATTTGTTTATTATTTGATCTATTCATTTGTCTTTACTAGCATAAAGTTTTACACTGCTGGACTAGCTCTCTTTCTCAGGGATGGGGGTTGATTTGTTTTGAACTTTTATTATTTATTTTTGTTCTTTTTGTAAAACTTGACTTATGTGTATGGAATGTTATTTGATTTTAATAAATTCAAAAACAATTATTATAAGGAAGAAAAAGAGAGAGATTCGCTGTCCATGCTTTCAAATAAGGATGTGGTCAGTCCAGCCAGTTTTCTCATTAGTATTCTGGGGACTGGAATTAAGGCACCTTTGACCACATTAGGATAACAAGAGCCTGACGAGGACAAAGGATGAGCAAATGAAAACAGAAGATAGAGAGGTAGAAGGCAGGAGACAAAATGAGAAGAGTCAGTATGATGGCTGAGCTAGTGCTGTATCTTCAGGTACAGGCAATCGGGAATGTGGCCCCGGTAGACTAAATGGACAGCACTTGTGGGGCGGATTCACTTCTGTTGAGTATCCAAGGAGCAGAAGCTACACAACGTTCTGAATGAGATGCCGCAGAGGCAGAGGAAAGGCAGCTGGAGAAAAGTGCAAGGCTCACGGGATCACAGCAAATGCCAAGGGACAGCAGTAATGACACAAGCCAGTTTGAGTGGTGAATGCCCCTGTTGGGGGACATCTCATTCTCCGGGGCAGACCGCGAAGCACAAGCAGAGGCGATGTCAGAGGCACAAGAGGCTCATGGTGGCTTTAAAAGGGATTTTGTTTTTATTCACGCATTTTAACTGTTTGGGTTATTTATTATTGCTTTTCACCCCCATAGGCTCATTGTTTTTATTGAAGACTATTCATTGATTTATTATTTAAGGGACTGCACTTACTTTGTTGGGCACTGGATTTTTATTAACTCTTTTAGGGTGAATGTCGATACAAAGTGTTGAGGATGGATATCGGCAACAGAGGGTGTAAGAGCCAATCTTAGAAAGTTAAACTCATATTATTGTTTGCTTAATTTGATTAGAATATACATTTCTTTCATAGTCATAACTTATGGTATAGTCTTTTCCCCCTATAAGTTAGTAAGAGATAGAACCTTCTTACTGTAACTGAGAAACAGTGTGATAATAAGCTCAGTTGTTGTCTAGAACTGATCCCAGTAAAGAGGGACTTGAAAGACACATTCTAAGTTTAGAAATGGGATAAGCATACAGTTTTCTGACCGTTTTGAAATGGTTCAGAAATGTTAAGTAAATAGTAACGATTTGAGATGTAACAAGATTAAGCCTAAAATTGAACTTTTCTTAACATTAATTTTTCCTCTTTTGCTATTTTAATTTTCCTTTTTTGTGTGAAATGTTTTACTTTAAAACTTAACTAAACTTTTAAAAAACGAAGATATTTTGTCTGTGGAATCATTTCTGCGCATCAGGCTTTTGTTGAATCCCATTTTTTTTGAGTTGAAGCTGCAGAACTTTGGTAATTTTGGGAAAATGCAGCTACATTTTTGTCAGAAAACTAGCTAAGGCCTGAACTTGGACTGGAATCAACCATCAGAACAGAGGACACTGCTCCAGAACTCGTCAACAAAGAAAAAGAACTGAATCATTCTGAGGTACTGTGATCTTATCTGCTATCTGCATGATCGTGAATGAAAGCAAGCTCGCCGTACCTTAAGAAGATTTGAGAGACTGTGATGTTATAAAAGGACGTCTTGGAAAAAGACATTTTGGATGATTGGATGTGCTTTTGCCTGAGTCATTGGAGCCTTGTTTCAAGAAAGTAATGTGCCTTATTGGAACGTCCCTATTGTGACGAAATTGCTGTCAGGAAACGTCCTGTCATTTGATTGAACTGTTGTCATGGCAATGTCTAAACAGAGCTCAAGTGAGATCGGCAGTGATCTGAGTTCAGACTCAAAGTCAGAAAATATAATTAGAGATCTTAAAGATCACATAAGTCAGAGGGAAGATAAGCTTTCCGAGTTCATAGCTGAGATCAAAAGTCTTAAAGACATTCCAGGAAACCGCTTAATTGTAGCAAAAAGATTTCATCATTTTTGTGCGATGCACAGAGAGATAGAGGAGTTACACGAAAAGCTACTAGCTACTTTAAATAAGGAGGGAGCAATTAAGAAACAGAAAAAGACATTTGCGGGAAAGCTCTAAGAAATGGAATGAATTTGCTGCCGCTACAACGGCATGGCTGAAAGATGCAAATGAACAGCTAGTTAATCAATTCGAACAAATGCAATTTCAAGAACGAGATCACTCAAAGTCAAAGGCATGAAAGGCTTCTCCTCAGTTAAAGTGCGCCCTTGATATTAAATGTGATTCTTTAGAACAGAAAGATGCAGTAGCATCAGCATCCTCTTCGACAGTCACACTTGAGCGGACGGAACTCAATGGAATCCTAAAAAATCTTCTTGAGCTTGAGTATACAGTAAAAAAACAGGAACAATCGGAACACCCTTCGACTAGCGCAATAACAGAAACGCAGAGCTCAAAAAATAATATAATAGACATATTAGCACAGAATCAAGCTGAGTTTCAGAAAGCATTCGCCGAAATGACTAGATCGTTAACTGATCAAGAGATAACACCTGCTCAAACACCTATAGTACCTCCGGCGCCGCGTGGTAAAGTACCACACAGACAGGTCCCTTTATTTTCAGGTGACCCACTGACTTATGCACAATTTATCAGAACCTTTGATCACGCTGTAGGTCACATATTAGTAGACCCACAAGATAAATTAGATTATTTGATTCAATATACAAGAGGACCAGCCCAAGAAATGATTGAAGGATGTACGCGATTGCCACCACATGAAGGATATGAAAAGGCTAGAAAACAGCTTGAAAGTTACTATGGCAACCAAGCGTTCGTAATAGATACATACGTAAGTAAAGCTTTGAAGTGGCCTCAAATAAAACAAAATGATGGGGAAGCCTTGAGAGATTATGCAACCTTTCTTGATAACTGTATGGATTCCATGACCAAAACAAGAAATCAAGCAGCATTCAATAGCAATGAAAATATCCGTACTATTCTCTCGAAGCTCCCATATTCTACACGAGATAAGTGGCGAGACGCAGCTTATGAAATTGAAGATGAAGAAGAAAGAGAGATCGACATTCACAATTTAACTGTCTTTTTACATAAACAGGCTAAGAAATGTATGCATCCCGTTTATGGCGACATAGAGAAAAGAGAAAAAATCGACAAAATTAAATCTCCTCTTAAGTACGGACAAAAATCAGGAAACATTTTTACTACAAATATATCTGATGCTGCTGAAAAGGAAACTCAAGAAATCTCTGTCTTAACGAATGTTAACCATATATGTGCATTTAAAAAGCCTTGTGCCTTTTGCAGTAGCCAGCATATCCTCGCCGAATGTGAAAAAATCAAAGAACTGCCACATAAAGAAAGAATTGACTTTTTAAAATCTAAAGGTTTATGTTTTCGCTGTCTCAAACAGGGTCATCTAAGTAAGAATTGTAAAGAGAGAATGAAATGTCAGACATGTTCCTTACAGCACCCAGATATCCTGCACATTAAAGGGGACAGTGGAGCAGTATTTAAAGCTACGGCTAGTGTGGCAACATCTACTGAAACGGAAACCGAGACTGGAACTTGTACCTTTACTGGAGCTGAGAAGAATGTGCACTGCAAGTAGTTCCTGTTAAGGTAAAATCCAAGAAAAGTGAAAGGTATGTAGAAACATACGCCTTTATAGACCTCGGCAGTACAGTAACAATTTGCACTGAAAGGCTCCAGAGACAACTGAGCCTTCAAGGGAAAAGGACGCAAGTATTCCTCAAAACTATGAGTAATTACGATGATGATTCAAAAATGCTAACCCAATGTTCTGTTTTATCAGATTTACAAGTCTGTGGTCTCAATGATGTTGAATATATTGATTTGCCAAATGTCTTCACACAGGTCTCCATTCCAGTGAACAGAGAAAGTATTCCACTACAAGAAGATATCGATAAGTGGGCATATCTTAAAGAGGTACGTCTATCTCATATTGACTCTGAAGTTGATCTTTTAATAGGAATCAACTATCCAGAAATCTTCAAGCAGTCACGAATCATACCTAGCCAAGGAGGTGGACCTCACGCCATGAAGACTGCACTTGGATGGGTAGTTGGTGGACCATACAAAGAGATAGATGACCTCGCAAAACAAAGTGGTAAGATGCCTAAACATTCAATCAATCGTGTGTCAATAACAGAAATTGAAGATATGCTGCTGCAACAGTATAACACAGATTTTCCAGAGTGCAACTGTGAAGAAAAAGAGGAAATGTCACAGGAAGACATCAAGTTCATGCGCATAGCTTCAGAATCTGCAAGACTGGTAGGTGGCCACTATTGTTTAAATTTGCCTTTGAAGGATGAAACACTTAAAATGCAATAACCGCTGCATTGCTGAACAGCGTGCTATTGGACTCAAAAGAAAATTGAGCAAAAATTCAGGTTTCCACGAAGACTATAAAGCCTTCATGAAAGACATTATAGACAATGGTTATGCTGTTAAAGTACCCAAAGAAAGCCTGAATTGCAATGAAGGCAGAGTGTGGTACATCCCACATCACGGTGTGTATCATCCAAAGAAAAATAAGATTCGAGTAGTCTTTGACTGCACTGCCACCTACCCAGGGGATTTCACTTAATGAACAATTACTAAAAGGCCCTGACCTAACTAACACACTCATTGGCGTCCTTACAAGATTCAGAAAGGAGCCAGTAGCCTTAATGGCAGACATTAAGTCAATGTTCTACCAAGTTAAGATACCAGACAAAGACACAGATCTTTTACGTTTTCTATGGTGGCCTGAAGATAATCTAAATAAAGACCTAGAAGAATTCAAAATGACAGTACATCTTTTTGGTGCTACTTCTTCACCCAGTTGTGCTTCTTATGCTTTGCGTAGAACGGCCGAAGATGCCAGAGAGGAAGCTGTTAACACCGTTCTCAACGACTTCTACGTGGATGACTGTTTAAGGTCAGTGACAACAGAAGAACAAGCAATAAAGCTGGCAAAGGACCTCCAAGCTCTATGCCTCAAAGGGGGATTCCATTTGACTAAGTGGGTGAGTAACAACAGAGCAGTTTTATTGTCCATACCTGAAGAAGACAGAGCTCATGAACAAAAGGACTTAGATTTGAGCCACAGTCTCCTTCCCACAGAGCGTGCCCTGGGCATCCAGTGGTGCACAGAAACTGACAGTTTCAAATTTCAGATTAAGTTACAAAAAAAGCCCGCTACAAGGCGTGGTATCCTGTCTGTTGTTAGCTCAGTTTATGATCCACTTGGTTTTCTAGCACCTGCTTTACTGCCAGCAAAGCTTATTCTAAGAGACTTATGCAAAGAGAAATTTGGGTGGGATGAAGAAGTAGAAGTCAAACACATTCAGAAATGGAAAAAATGGATGGATGGAGTTATAGTTACTTACAGACTATAAAGTGAACAAATGCTTCAAACCAACCGGGTTTGGAGCCATAAAGACGGCACAAATGCACCAATTTGCAGATGCTAGTGAAGATGGATATGACACTGTCACTTACCTTGTGTTAACCAACGAAGAGGACAAAAAGCATTGTTCATTCCTGATGGGCAAGTCAAGAGTTCCAAGAATGGAGCTGTCAGCAGCCGTCATGGCAGTAAAAATGGACAAAATGCTTAAAGGTGAGCTTCAAATGCCCTTACAAGAATCTACATTTTGGACTGACAGCACCATGGTGCTAAAATACATTTCAAATGAAAGCAAATGAATGAAGGTTTCATTCACAACCTTCACAGTGGAGGTACGTCACATCTGCCCTTAATCCGGCTGATCAAGCTTCTAGAGGGCTAAGCATAGAAAACTTTCTAAAGAGCACCACATGGTCACATGGTCCAAGTTTCTTATTGAAGTCAGGACATGAGTGGCCAAAAAGACCAGATCAACTGAACAATTCGCTCAGAATCCAGAAATCAAAACTTGTGCAGTTAACACGACAAGAATAGAGGAGGCAACTGAACCCATCAACAAACTAATCACTTACTTTTCAGATTGGCATCGCTTGAAGAAAACAGTAGCTTGGTTCCTAAAGTTTAAAGATATACTGCTGCACTTAAGAAATGAAAGAAAAACATGTCAACTAGAAGTCAGTCAGACTAAAAATAATCCAGAAGAACAAAAATTACTCATCACAAAGCACATGAAAAGGTATAAACGGACTTTAAAACCAAGTCCAATTTCTTTAGATGACTTAGTTAAAGCTGAAACAGAGCTTATCCGTCTAATAGAAAATGGAATACTAAGAGTTGGAGGAAGACTCTGCAAAGCTGCAATGCCCAAAGAAGCTAAACATCCCGCAATTCTACACAAGCATTCACATGTTGCTTCTCTCATATTGCAGCACATTCATAAACGTATCGGACATTGTGGGTGCAACTACAGAAATACTGGATACCTCAAGCGAATTCGGCTATCAGAAAAATAATTTCAAAGTGCACAATATGCTGAAGATACAATGCGAAAGTGGGTGAACAAAAAATGGCAGATTTGCCAGAAGATCGCCTAGCACCAAACCAACCACCGTTCACTAATGTTGGAGTTGATTATTTTGGCCCCTTCCTAGTCAAAAGAGGAAGAAGTTTGGTCAAGAGGTACGGAGTAATCTTCACATGTCTAACAACCAGAGCTGCGCACATAGACATCGCACATAGCTTAGACACTGATTCTTGTATCCAAGCCATACTCAGATTTACGGATAGAAGAGGACAAGTTAAAATCATTCGCTCAGACAATGGAACAAATTTTGTTGGAGCAGAAAGAGAGCTACGAGAAGCTATTAAAAAATTGGAGCACAAAAAAATCAGCGACGCTATGATGCAAGAACAAATCAAATGGATTTTCAATCCACTATCACCCTCTCATCAAGGTGGAGTGTGGGAAAGACAAATCAGAAGCATAAGAAAGATTTTAAATTCAACACTAAACCAACAAACACTCGATGATGAAAACCTTCCTACAATGATGTGTAGAGTAGAATCAATGCTCAATAACAGACCACTTACAAAGACATCAGATGACCCAAATGATTTGGAACCACTCACACCCAATCACTTTTTATTACTGAAGACAAAACCTGAAATACCATCTGAACTCATTTCAGAAAATAAACCATACCCAAGAAGACGCTGGAAACAAATTCAATACATGGCTGATTTGTTTTGGAAAAGATGGACAAAAGAGTATTTGCCAATACTTCAAGAACGTCAAAAATGGCTTGCACCAAGAAGAAATTTTGAACCAGGGGACGTTGTTCTAATTGTAGATAAAGCTACACCTCGCAATTCCTGGGTAATGGGTCGAGTCATCAAGACAATGCCAGATGCCAAAGGCACAGTCAGAAGAGTATGTGTGCAGACCAAAACCAGCGCATTGGACAGACCCGTGAATAAACTATGAATAAACTTCAAGAAACAGCCGATGTTTGAAATGTGAAATTTTTAAAATGTTTGTTTGCAGTGTTATTACTAGTTTTGAAAAGAATAGTTAATATAAAAGTAATTGTCTCCGCTCCTGCATAGCCAATTAGGGGCCGGAAATGTAAGAGCCAATCTTAGAAAGTTAAAGTTTTGAGTTAAACTCATATTAATGTTTGCTTAATTTGATTAGAATATAAATTTCTGTCATAGTCATAACTTATGGTATAGTCTTTTCCCCCTATAAATTAGTAAGAGATAGAACCTTCTTACTATAACTGAGTAACAGTGTGATAATAAGCTCAGTTGTTGTCTAGAACTGATCCCAGTAAAGAGGGACTTGAAAGACCCATTCTAAGTTTAGAAATGGGATAAGCATACAGTTTTCTGACCGTTTTGAAATGGTTCAGAAATGTTAAGTAAATGGTAACCATTTGAGATGTAACAAGATTCAACCTAAAATTGAACTTTTCTTAACATTATTTTTTTCCTTTTTTGCTATTTTAATTTTCCTTTTTTTGTGTGAACTGTTTTATTTTAAAACTTAACCAAACTTTTAAAAAAGAAGATATTTTGTCTGTGGAATCATTTCTGCACGTCAGGCTTTTGTTGAATCCCATTTTCTTTGAGTTGAAGCTGCAGAACTTTGGTAATTTTGGGAAAATGCAGCTACAGAGGGCAAAAAAATTGCCGTAAATGTTGATAATTGTTGCTTGGAGGAGCATTAGACTTGACTTGAGATTGAAACCCTGTGTGTGCGTGAGTAGCATAGAGTAAGCAAAGTCTAGAATGGCATCAACGTCGGGTGAGAGAGAGCAGCAAATGTACAAAGCAAAATACTCTGTGCATATTATTTCTTTCTTTATTTTTTGTGCATTATTGCTGAATCAGACTTTGACTTAGCAAACTCTGATTTTCATACAAGTGATCTGGAAAAGAAAACCCGAGCACATCACGCCAGTTTTGATGTCACTATATTGGTTACCTCTGTTTGTTTAGAAATGACTTTAAAATACTGCTTATTCTGTATTTCAGAATGTCTTACACCTTACACTCCAAATCATACCCTTAGATCTTCAAATGAGGGTCTGCTTAGAATTCCAAGAGCAAAACTTAAAAGAAGTGATGAGGCGGCCTTCTGCTGTTATACATCTAAAATCTGGAATAGCTTACCAATAGAAATTCACCAGGCTAATATGATGGAACACTTTAAAACACTGCTAAAATCTCATTATTTTAATATAGCTTTCTCTTAGCTTCATTTTAGTTTAACCCTAATATTCTGTTTATGCATTTAATTATCATTATCATTCAGAGTGGCTACGAAATCTGTACTAACCCCTACTTTCCTTGCTGATCTTTTTCTGGTTTTCTATGGTGGCGATCTGCACCACCACCACCACCACCTGATCAAAGACCCGTGATGTCCCTACATTGATGGATTGAAGGCCAGAGGTCCACATGACAATAATCATCAAGTTCTTCCATGTGAAGCCTGACAACCAGGAGGACTGATTGAGATCATTTATGTTAGGTAGAATGCCTAGATGGGGCTGGCCAGGTGGTCTTGTGGCCTCAGAACCCCTGCAAATTTTTTTTTTCTTCAGCCATCAATTTTTTTTGTTTGTTTTTTCTGTCCTCCCTGGCCATCAGACCTTACTTTTATTTAATGTTAATTAGTATTGCATAATTTTATGTTTTATATTTTGTCTTTTTTCTCTTTCTTCTTCCTGTGAAGCACTTTGAGCTACATCATTTGTATGAAAATGTTCTCAATAAATGTTGTTGTTGTTGAAGATCGAAATTGAAAATCAGATTAGCCTGCATCAGCTGATCGTTGTGCTTGTCCAGCTGGGAGGACTACACAGACATCGATCTGTGGGAGACAAGCTAGAAACTGGACTTCACCAAAATAACGCAGCCTGCTGGTGGACAATATGGATTAGCAGCCACTCGACTACTTCAAGCCATTTTTTTTTTACCAGAAAGTGCCTTTCAGCTTATGAGTGGTGTGGCAAATACGTATGTAATAAGTATGTGAATATGCCTACTGTAGGGGCTCCTGGAATGATGGGATGACATTTGTCATAAATAAGTATTTTATGTTGATTTATGCATAAAACCATTGCTTTGCAAGCTTTTTCAAAAACTGAATTTTTTGGAAAAACATTCATCCATGGGAAAAAAAAATAATTAGCCCTAAAAGAGTTAATACAAGCTCATAACACTGATTTGTACCATCTCTTGCCTGTTTATGTGTCCTTATTGCCTGGCTCATCCTTGGACATGACTATTGATGGACCCAGGTTCAAGGGAGTATACCATCTGCAGACTTCCGAGCCGTCACACATCCAACACTAACATTGGTCTAGCAAACGTATGGCAGAAAACCAAAGTCCATGCAGGAAATCCCAGTGCAGACATAGGGAGGATGTGCAGACTCCAAAACCACAATTAATCCATGAGGTAGCAGCACCATCCACCATATCACCCATAAGAAAACATGCATATAAATACATTTATTTATGTAGGCATAACTTTTCAGACCCCTTCTCTTTTTCACATTTAGCTAGCTAAAATCATTTAAATTCATTTTTTCCCTCATCAATACCCCAGAATGACAAAGCAAAAACAGGATTTTAGAATTTTTTGCAAATGTAATAAAAATTACAACTAAGTATGTAGACCCTTTACGTTGTAATAAAAATAAAATCAGTACTGATTATTTACATTTGTATAGTGCTTTTCAATGTTCTAACAGTGCTTTATATAGACCTGGGATCTCAATCTCCAGTCCTGGAGGGCCCCAGTGGCTGCAGGTTTTCATTCTAACCCTTTTCTTCATTAATGACCTTGCCTCTAATTAACTTCATTTGAATTCATTTTAATTGACTTGTTTTTTTAAGATTTGTTCCCTGGAATTTCTTCATCATCCATCTGAATTGCTTCATTTCTTTAATTAAACAGAAATGAAATGTGAAGTGAGTGAGCCAACTGAAGGCCGACTAAGTCAGGGCTTCAAACTCCAACCATTTTCACTCCAAACAGTTGCTCAATTAGGTGCAGAGTATTGTTGTTAATTAAACCCGTTCTTTAATTCTGTGGCTTGTTGCTGCTTTCAGTGTGCAGTAGCATACATGTCCAATATTGCTGATTTTTTCTTTACTTTTCGAAGAGTGCTGTTAAAACGTTTTGTGGACCTGAGCAGATCAACATTCCTGAGTCCTTCATTTTTCTCTATTTTCACATACTGTATGATGGACGCAGTTTGCTGGTCATGTTTTGGCTCATTTTGTATCGCATTATTGTTTGGCAGCTAATTAAGGAAAAAGAAACAATTAAGGGGTCTGAATCTTCAAGAGCAAGTCAGTTAAAATGAATTCAAAAGAAGTTAATTAGCAGCAAAAACAGGTCACTAATTAAGAAAAGGGTTAGAATGAAAACCTGCAGCCACTACGGCCCTCCAGGACTAGAGTTTGAGATCCCTGATATACAGTAGAGAATGGGGAGAAACTTCAATCACCATGAAGGTGCAGCATCCAACAGGATGATGTGACAACAGCCATTTTTGTGTCAGTTTGTTCACCACACAATAGCTCTTAATTGATAAGGGGTGAGAGATGGCTAGCCAATTAGGGACAGAGGAAGATGAGTAGGGGGTCAGGATGGGCAACTGAGCTAGGAAATTTAGGGGACACATTACTCTTTTCAAACGATGGCCAGTAATCTTTTATATGAAAGTCTGCATTTAAATGAGAGTCATGGCACCACGCAGAGTGCAAGCCTGAAGTACATGTGCCATGTAACACACACAAAAAAGTCTATGGCTATCCACTAGATGGCAGGTATCTGAGATGCAGTAGCAAAGATTGCCAGCATGCTGGCTGTGACTATAGGGGCTGTGTACTGAGGTACGAGTAAACTCGTATGTCTTGTCTTGACAGGCTAAATGGCATATGAGTTAACTTGTATGTTGCGTTCAAAATGTTAAATAAAGTTTATTTAGTAATGTTCATTTTAGTAATTAGATTATTATAATTAATAAAGAAATAACTGCACATGCTAACATTAGTATTAGTTAGTATTCACTCTTTAATTTAATATTGTTTTTTATCAGTATTTGCTGCTGGAGTATGTGAATTTCCCCTTGGGATTAATAAAGTATCTATCTATCTATCTATCTATCTATCTATCATCTATATCTGCCTATCTATCATATCTATCTATCTATCATATGTCTTTCATCTA
Source organism: Polypterus senegalus (assembly GCF_016835505.1). NCBI lineage: Eukaryota > Metazoa > Chordata > Cladistia > Polypteriformes > Polypteridae > Polypterus > Polypterus senegalus. The sequence goes on along the minus strand of NC_053164.1, from coordinate 3,819,754 downwards.
TCTATCTATCTATCTATCTATCTATCTATCTATCTATCTATCTATCTATCTATCATATAGTGCCTTTCATATCTATCTATCTATCTATCTATCTATCTATCATATAGTGCCTTTCATATCTATCTATCTATCTATCTATCTATCTATCTATCTATCTATCTATCTATCTATCTATCTATTAAGAAATAAAGAAATCAATTCCAAAAATAAATAAACAAACAGTAAAAGTGAAATGGGAAACATCTTAAAAGCAAAGTAAACTCAAGGTGAAGACTAAAAAGAAAATGGGCAACTGAATGGAATCGACAAAACTCTGAACGCTTAACATAAAACACCAAGGATCAAACAATCTCTAAAACTAAATCCTAATAGCTCAATAATTATTTAAGAACATCAAACGATTCACAAATACAAATCCAAATGCACAGCCGGTTTCTGTCATGATTTATGAAAGAGATGTTATTTATATCCCTGTATTTTATTTTACCCTACAGAGTTCATTTCTGAGGTTATTTTATTTTTGCACCGCAGTACCGTTTTGTTTTTCTTGAGCTCTACCATTTTCGGAGTTTGACACTTTGAAATTCTCCTGCACGCCCCTAGGAGAGCACAGCATCTGACGACATAAAGTACATCAGTATTTACATGTCCACGTTTGAACTTTATCCAAGATTGGATAATGAACCATTAATCATGCTATTACTTTTGTTTATGTACTTACTGGCTTTTTGATCCTCTGCTTTGCATTTTCTGAGCTTTTATTTTTTCGGTTAGCGATTAAAATTGGATAAAGATTGGCTTGAATTTTTAATGTTCAACCTCGGCTCATATTTTTTGATCTCCCTGTCTCACTGAAATAGAAAAATCCTACAATACAAAAATACAGGAACAAAACCTGAACACTGAAGCCTACAAGTGACACAAGACTTAGGGGAGCACTGCTGCCACATGGCTAACTGAAAAAACCCACACACACAATATATCTTAGCAAAAGAGTGAGACTCCATCCTGCCTTTATGTTATGTCTCAAGTGGCAGCTATGATCAGTAGTGCATCTGCTTAATTTGTGGTAATTTGAGGCAATCTGAGGCCCTGCTCCACAGGGTTCAATTCAAAGTAAAGGAGGCGGAAAATGATTATCAGATATAAAAGACACATAAAGAGCAACAAACTAAAAAGGGTAAGAAGACTGGAAGCATGACGTAGCAGTCACGGGGACGTTAAGATTCACATCATTCAAAGATGGTGATTTGTTTATTTTATTGTGGGGACCCCAGGAGCACATCCTGTGTGACAGATAGGGGACACTATCGCTCCCTTGAACCCTTGTCCATGACTCCAGGCACCAGGAAAAAGTCCAATAGTTGACTTTATTAATACAGCACAGTGCACAAAGCACCCTCTCCTCCACAATACTCATTAATTCACTAATCACAATAACAATAAACAATCCTCTACTCCCAGACGCATTGCCCTCCTAGCACCCAGCTCAGCTCGTTGTCTGGAGTTCCCAGAATCTTTTTATATTCCCCTTGTCCATGTGACTCGGACATGCTTCCGGGGCGTAGGGTAAATAACCGTTGTTCCCCCCTGCAGCATCTCCTAGTGGCCCCCATGGCATCCAGCAGGGCTGTGTATAAAAACTGCAATGTCCATGATGCCCTGCTGGTCTTTGGGGAACCTCCATACTGCAGGGAGGGCTCCACCTGGCGACTTGGGGCTATTGGCCGGGATAAACAGCTGGCCATACACCACACCGGCTTTGACCCAGCACACACACTCATACATAGAAACACTGTCAAATAATTATGGATATATGAATGAATTAATAAAAAAACAACTCACAATATAACAAAAAACCGTGTACACTAAGGCCCTCCTCAACTCCCTGACGATGATAATAAATTACAACGCCAACAATAAACACTATATGCAACAATATCCAAAACAGCCCAGTATAGCAGGGGCAGTTGATGATGAGTGTGTGAATGAAAAACCTGGTGAACAGCTTTCTGAAAGCAATGCAAAGTTTTGTCCTACCAGGTTACTGGAGCAGTGTGAGGATTTGAGGTGATTTGGTAGCACTCCCCAGGCAAAGAAGTACTCAATCAGTAGAAATTGACACGGTCAAGCAGGGACAGGACAGCATATACATCCAGAAAGAAACTGCAATACTAGGTGGTCAAATCGTAATCCAAATGTGTGTATAAGGTGTGCTAACAAACAGACAAATGATCACAATCCTCCGGGTGTCTTTTAGGTTCATTTTCAAAGGGTCCTCCTGCTCACTCTTCTGCCTAGCAGCCCCTGCAACCTCCAAAGCTGCCTAATGGCTTATACAACTGGGGCTGCTCTGAATTGTAGGGCATTTTAAGTAGTGCTGCTAAAAAATTCCCAAAAACACCAAGGGGTAATAGCCATCACTTCAAAGCACAGAGGTAGACCGGCTCCCCACTCCTGATGTCACGCTTACCCCTCCCCTTGGCCCACAGCCTCTGTCTCTGATTAGCGCAAATAAATCACTACTGCAAGCAATCTATGATTCTTTGAGAGATGCGAGAAGTTACAAAATCATTCGGAATGCTCAAGCAAATTCTGGAAAAAAACCCAATCTAAATCCGTTAAGTAGTTCTCTCATTCGCTAGCTAAGCAGATGTATGATACGCCCCAAGGCAGACACGTGAATCAGGAGGGCCCCGCCCCCTCTTCTCGGCCTGCTGCATCTCTCAGATTTGTGCAAATAAATCGATACCACAAGTAAACTATGATCCTTAGCGCGATGAGAGTGATCACAAAATCAACAGGAATGTTCAAGCAAATTCTAGAAAAAAAACCCCAATCTAAGTTCGTTAAGTCAGGGGTGTCAAACTCCAGTCCTGGAGGGCCGCAGTGGCTGCACGTTTTCATTCTAATGAATTTTTTCTAATCAGTGAGCAGTTTTCATTACTAATTAATTACTTTGCCCTTCAATTTAGTAGCCCTGTTTCTAAGGATTCAGTCCTCTGAATTGATCGTTTCTTCATTAAATGGCAGCCAAACAGTAATGAGATGTGAAACGAGCCAACAGATGACCAACTAAATTGTGTCTTCAAACTTCAATCAATTTCACTCCAACAAGTTTCTTAATGAGAAGCCAATTCTTGCTGTTAATTAAACCTGTCATCTAATTCCACGGCTTGTTGCTCATCTCATTCTGCCACAGCAGACATTTCCAAAACTGTTGATTTTCTGTTCTTTCTAAGAACACCATCAAGATGTTTTGGTGACCTTACTGAGACCTTCACCTTTCTTTATTTTCAGATATTGTGTGATGGGCACAGATGAGCTGGTCATGTGGTGGCGTGTTTTGTGTCTCATTATTGTTTGGGTGCTAATTATGGAAAAAGAAACAACTAAGGGACCTGAGTCAAGCTAATTAAAAAAAGGTAATTACCAGCAAAAACTTGTCACTAATTAAGAACATGGTTAGAATGAAAATCCACAGCCACTGCGGCCCTCCAGGACTGGAGTTCAACATCCCTGCGTTAAGTAGTTCTCTCGTTCGCTAGCTAAGCGGATGTAAGATACGCCCCAAGGCTGGCACGTGAATGAGGAGAATCCCGCCCCCCTCTCTTCGGCCCACAGTCTCTGTCTCAGACAGCAAACTCTGTCTCTGTAAGCAAACTATGATACTAAGTGCAATCACAGAAGTCGCAAATTCAACCGGAATGTTCAAGCAAATTATAGAAAAAAACGGCATCTAAATCCGTTAAGTTCTCTCCTGAAAAGTGGACAGATAGACATTGGATTTTATATATATAGAGAGATTGCTACAATTTTGGGCTGCCTTCGCTAGGGTAGTGTCCCATGTTGTCAGGGGTATGGTCTCAGAGGTGTTCACATGCAGGTAATGATACAAGGAGCTAACCTCCTGGGTGTTAACTCTGAGTATAACTCAGACTTCAAAGTCTATGCATTTATGGTTAACCACGGGTCAGAATCTGGCTGACATGTAATAATCTGCTTTCCATTTTTAGGCAGGACGTTCTGGGTATGACGCCAATCTGCATCCTGCAGTCCCCCAACTTGCAGGAAAAACCTGGGGGATGGTGGCAGGGTTGGCACTCCAGCCACCATAAAAAACCTCACACTGTTCCAGTGTGGTGCAGAGGTGCCACCTGTTGAACTCTGATCCCAATCCAGGTGGTACGTCATGTGGTGGGTGCAGCAATATGCTATCAGCACATGCTCCCAACCTCCTCCTCCATTTTTAGGCCTGAATAATTCTTGGGACAGTATTCTGTTTTCATCTAGTGGTACACGTCTGGTAACCCTAGTTTTGCAATATATTGACTTTGTGTTAAGCATATTTTAAATGCACTGTACCATATCTGGTCAACTGTTTTTCACACACAATAAGCCACCTATAGTCACTCTTGGTCCACCAGTTTACATTTCCCCTCCTTTTTTTAGAATGTGGGTTCAAATTGAGTTATTTGGGGGAAATGCTAGTGGAGTTGAGGAGAAGAAGGTGCCAGCTCTACACAGACAGTTAGCAGTGAGAGTGACAAGATGTTGGATAAGCAGAGCCAGACCACTGCAGAAAAATAGACTTTTATAGTAAACTAAAGCAAAATAATCCTGCCAAATCCAGTTCAATAATTTTGAAGAACGCCAGGCATTTGTGAGCAAACTGGCTAGCACAGTATTTTCTGGGCAGAATGAAATGATGACTTCACTCAACATTAGAAGTGAACAAGCAGCAGAGTATAGCAGGCAGAAAAAGGTGTTCAAAAAGAAATGTTTAAAACTTTATCATCAGTGAAGAATGTCACACACATTTATTTCTGTCCTTTGCAGTCTCTCATTGCCTGGAAGACAAGCATATTTTATAACCGAGCAGCGAGCAATCTGTCTTTATAGCTGTCTGTCACTGGACTGGGTTGCTTAATCTTGATTGATGCTTTTAGCCATTCCTGAAAAATGTTGTGTGTAATACTTTTTTATCAAGGCTGGCACTGGGACAGTCACTCACACTGAATGGAAGGTATTTATTTATCCATTTTCAAAGATCAAGGAAAGGTAGCTTTTTAACACATCTATCTATCTATCTATCTATCTATCTATCTATCTATCTATCTATCTATCTATCTATCTATCTATCTATCTATCTATCCCGGTGCCAAAGAAAGGACACTCCAGTGCCCCCAAGACCAGTTGCTCTCACTTCATACATCATGATGACCTTTGAGATGCCAGTCCTGAGACAGCTCTGGTCCCTGGTTACAGGCCATCTTAATCCTCTGCAGTTTTCCCATCATGCAGTTATCGGTGTGTCAGATGCTCTCATCTAGATGCTCCACAATGCCCACTCTCACCTGGCCAAGGTCAACTCCATAGTCAGACTCGTGTTCATCAATCACTCCAGCACCTCATACTGTCACACAGACTAGAGAACAAGCTACGGGCTGCATATCTTGATGACCACACAGTCCCCAAACAGAGTCCAGCTGCAGTCGGGACAGATTCAGTGACCTGAGACAATCTGAGGCCCATAAGACGACACCCCTGCCAGTTGCATCTCTTTTGACTCCACCCTCTTTCCATGCCCTCATCCCACCCCGGTGTTAGCTGTACACTTTTGTGCTAAATGTACTATTAGAGTAATGGTGGAAAACTGAATGTGTGTGCAAAAACATATTCATATAAATAAAAAAGGCTTTATTAGGATAAACTGTCATGCTAATGTAATAAACATCTGTTCGTATTTGCTGCGAGGTCACAAGCCATCCCAAATGGGCACGCAAAGCCACCCAGCTAACAGAGAAGGTCCTAGCTGGACGACTCAAACGATTACTTTATACCTTTTTGTGCTTCTGAGGGCGAGTGCGTCATTCCTCTGGAGCATAAACTCTGCCACAATTAATGCATCGTTAATATAAATATTAAAATATTGTACACCAGTAATAATACAGTACTAATGATATAACACAGAGAGGACCACTAAGACAGGACTCTAAAGAGCTCCTAAACGTAGTATTGCATATTTTGACTGTTTACACAAATTATACGTTATATTTGATTCAGTCTATAAGAATATGCAGTGTTAATAATATAATTTATTCTTCTTCATCTTCTTCCTTAGAATTTCACATTTTTATATAGGGTCTTCCTTCTGATTACCAGTGTAGATCCTTAGCCACAGAGCCACTACTACGTTGAGTGCAGCATATAACTAACGTATTAAAAAGCGCAGTCTCATGAATAAGATGTGGCAAACGCAGATATAAAACAAACACTATAAAATACAAAATGTGAAGATTAATAAGTTTTGTGTGAGATGCAGATCACGTGGCACGGCAGCAGCACCCAGCAGCTGATCGAGCAAAGAGGAGATAAAAAAACTGTATTTGTTTCCCATAGTATCACCGTTTAAGAGGGGGTTTTGGAGGAGCGGCCGCATCTCCTTGGGGTGCGTTCACCCTTTTCACAATGCGTGTGGCAGAGATGCGAAGTGGCTGGCGCGTAGTGCTGGCAAAGGGGTTTGGCGAGCGAAGAGAGCAGGGGGTAATCCCCTTAGTAAACACTGAACCAGATTGATGAAGAAGTGAGAAAGACTTCATAAGGACTTATATCGGATATGACATTACTTATGAACCAAACCCAGAATCGAATCCCCTCAGCTCCATGACATCATGTCAAAAGCAGTGTTTCATCTTGTACAGTCACAGACACCCAATTTTCTCTTGTACACTGTTCATTGAGACGACCTTAGTTAAACAACTTAAAATCCCAAACAACACCACTCTGTGGTCAAGTACTTTAGAACTTCTGAAGATAATCTCAAATCCATTGATTCATTATAGAGGGACTTGGGCAGCATACAGCCTTGGGAAGATTTGTGGCAGATGAAAGTTAATGTAAGTAAAAGTAAAGTACTACATGTAGGAAATAAAATTGTGAGATTTAAATACACAATAGGAGGTCTGAAAACTGAAGATAGACCTTACGAAAAGACTTGACACTATCGACTACCAGACAGTGTTCAGAAGCCATTAAGAATTCAAACAGAATGTCAGGTTATATAGTGCCCTGATGTGTGGAGTACAAGTCACAGGAGGTTATGCTCAACCTTTATAACACACTGGTGAGGCCTCATTTGGAGTTCTGTGTGCAGTTTTGATCTCCAGGCTACAAAAAGGACATAACAGCACTAGAAAAGGTCCAGAACAGAGCAACTAGGCTGATTCCAGGGCTCCAGGAGATGAACAATGAGGAAAGATGAAAAGCACTGAGCCTTTACAGTTTAAGCAAAAGAAGATGAAGAGTCACCTAATTAACCTGTTCATAATTCTGAAGGGAGTTAGTACAGTGACTTCAAAATGAGTTCATCAAGAATACAGGGACTCAGTTGGAAACTTGTTAAGGGTTAATTTCGCACAATCAATAGGAAGTTTTTCTTCACATAAGGAACAATAGGCACATGGAATAAGTGACCAAGTAGTGTGGTAGACAGTGGGATTTTAGGGATTTTCACAACTCCACTTGATGTTATTTTAGAAGAATTAAGTGAATAGGGTGGATGAGCTTTGTTGGGTTGAATGGCTTGTTCTCATCTAGATTATTTTAATGAAGAAGAATGAATCAGTCAACAGTTCCAAATGTTATTTTTAAATTTTGAGCCATATCACATTGAAAAACTACTCCAGCAATTTGATTGGTTCTGTCAATAATGCTGTCTTTAAAATGATATGAAGAAAGAAAAATTGAGACATTATTGATTTTCTGAGTATTTATTATGCTGATTGTTTATTTAAATTGGTTGTTTCAAGGGATGCTCTTAATTCACTAACTACAGATGCAGAAGATAAACATTCAAAAGGCACAGCAGCTGCTGGGCATGCTTAATATTTTCTTGTTAACTTAGCCAGGATTTGGTCTTCTTGTAGCTTGCATCACTGTAATGGATCCAAGTCAATGTCAGTGAATTGTTCAACAACCAGTTCTGTGGTGGAGGAGTGAGGCTTCAGTGGCCAGGGCCACAGGAACAATTTTGTGGTAAGCGGTGCTGCCAAATACAAAGACTAACCTGCCTATCCGGGGCAGACTGGAGGGGCAGCTGGATGCAAGGCAGTAACAACACTTGCACATGGCACCAGTACTTCGTAGGATGAACAGACACACACACACACACACACACACACACACACACACACATATATATATATAAACACACACTAGGGCCAATTTAGCAACACCAGTTTGCCTAACCTCCATGTTATTGGGAGGAAACCAATGCAAATTCACACAGAAATGGGGAGAATATACAAACTCCACAAAGGGAACACTCAGGACACATAACCCTGCAAGACTGCTCCCCTGTTCCAAGTATACATGTCCGTTATATGTGGGTCAGTAAATGTTGTCCCTGTAAGTAAAGAGGGGAAGGATGATGGAGATAGACCGCAGCCCAGAGATGGAAATCAAATGTTAAACTCACCAGATACATCCGAGACATTCTGTATTTAAAAAAGAGGAGTGAAGGCGAGAAAAAAGGGGAGGAGAAAGAGAGAGGAGAGAAATCGAGAGGAGAAAGGAGACAATTTACCTGTTCATTTACAAACCCATCACTGCCGTTTATTGCATCATTCCACTGCTTTTCTTTTTCAAAATCTGATTCAACATCACGACAGCAAGTTCCGAGAAATCCTGGGGTTCGGATTCATCTCAGCCATTGCCAGGACTTTTCACGGTGAGGTTGTTTTGTTAGCACAATAGCACTACAGCCAGTATCAGTACTGCCGGACTTTATTTTGGACTCATTTTTCACTACATTTCAATTGCTGTGTTTAACTAAGCTGTGTTTTTATTTGTGTTATGTGTTTCTACAGTATTAATTGTTTAGGGGCAAGGGAGGATTCTTTGTAAATATTTATATAGCCGTGTCTTATATAATAATTAGTCACTGGTGTCATTTGGGATAGTGGTATTTTGTGCACACATATTTATATTATTGAATATTTGTTTGTCTTTTCCATTTACAATATATCCATGTTTGATTTTACATATCTGTTATTGTTTTCTGGTTATTTTGTCGTGTTGGGAAAAGTAAGACGTAAGTAAGTATACGTAAGTTACGAATAAATTTTGTTTAAGGAAAATTCAAGGAATGCCATTGTAATCTTGTTGATTACTGTCTGCAGTGATACAAAGACAAGAAAGTCTTCACACCTCATCTTATCTTATACAATACAGTACAATTTATTTTTATAAAGCCCAAAATCACACAAGAAGTGCCGCAATGAGCTTTAACAGACTCTGCCTCTTGACAGCCCGACAGCCTTGACTGTTTAAGAAGACAAGGAAAAACTCCCATAAAACCCTTGTAAGGAAAAAATGGAAGAAACCTTGGGAAAGGCAGTTCAAAGAGAGACCCCTTTCCAGGTAGGTTGGGCATGCAGTGGGTGTCAAAAAAAGGGAGTACATACAATACATAACACAGAACAGAAGTAATCCTCAGTACAATACAATAGTGCAATAGAAATATAACAAGTGCAGAGCAGAATTTAACAGTAGATGATATCACATAATTTGATTTGGATATGTTTAGAGTCCTGGAAACCTCAGCCATCAAGCTGCCTCCCCCAATTGGCCATTCCACAGCTTAGACAGCACTGGGCCAGCCAATCCAATGAAAGGACCCCTCTACCTGATGATTCCTACAATCCTTCAGCAGAGATGACTTTACCTTAGGCAGGCAACAACATGGCAGGTGGGCAGTGGCACCACTTATCTAATCTTGTCTTATCTCACTTTACCTCATTGTGCCTTATCGTACCTTAGTTTGTTTTTTCTTATCATGCATTGCCTTTCCTTTCCCATATTAATGGGACTGCTGTTGAATGCATCTCCAGCTTCAAGTTCCTGGGGTTTCTCTCAACACCTCTGTCCTTGTCAAAAAAGCTGAGGATACTGAGGAAAGCATCACACTGAGAACTGAGATCCTCACCAATCTTCTACCACTGTACAGTTGAGAGTATTCTTTCCAACTGCATCTCGGTGTAGCATAGCCTTTGTACTCACGCTAACCAAAAGGCTCTAGAAACAAGTAGTGAAAACTGCCCAATACATTATTGGCACTCCATTGCCTGCCATTGAGGGTCTGTATCACAAGCAATGTCATCAAGACCTGTTACCATCAGGTAAATGGCACCTTCATGCCAGCACTAAAGACTAAAGAACTGCTTCCTTCCTGTTTCTGTTATGCTGCTGATCTTTGATCCCAGCATCAGGACCATATATACTGTACATACTCTAACATATCTGCCGCTATTATATAAGTAAACATTTCTATTATTTGCACTCCTGGCCAGATGCTGAACAGTGTTTCGTTGTTGTAGTGCTGTAACTGTGTTCAATAACAATAAAGTTGAATCTGAATTTTGACTGTGCCAATGTGATTGTATGATTCCTCAATTAATGTTGTGCTAAACATAAGTTCTGCAGAGGACACATGTACAGTATATGTTGTGTGTCCTGCCAAATGTACAGTGTAACAAGAATGGACAGGAGACATAAAAAGGTTTAGGTCAGCCATACATATATTATGCCCTGGCTGCAAAAAGGGTTGGATTTTGTAGAGTTGTGTCTGGTTCAAAGTCCAAAACAGAACTGATGACATCTGACAAAGATGCTGGTTTTAAAGGTCTGGTCAGGAAGTGATGTCATCATGGGGCGGTGGGGGCGGTTGTGGCGTTGGAACCAGATGTGATGTCATCACATGTGCCGGAACCGTAAAGATAGATAGATAGATAGATAGATAGATAGATAGATAGATAGATAGATAGATAGATAGATACTTTATTAATCCCTGGGGGAAATTCACATACTCCGGCAGCAGCATACTAATAAAGAACATTATTCAATTGAAGAGTGATAACAATGCAGGTATAACAGACAATAACTTTGTATAATGTTAACGTTTACCCCCCCGGGTGGAACTGAAGAGTCGCATAGTGTGGGGTCTCCTCAGTCTGTCAGTGGAGCAGGGCGGTGACAGCAGTCTTTCTGTTGCTGAGGCTGCTCCTCTGTCTGGAGATGATCCTGTTCAGTGGATGCAGTGGATTCTCCATGATTGACAGTTGCCTGCTCAGCGCCCGTAGCTCTGCCATGGATGTCAAACTGCCCAGCTTCGTGCCTACAATAGAGCCTGCCTTCCTCACCAGTTTGTCCAGTCGTGAGGCGTCCTTCTTCTTTATGCTGCCTCCCCAGCATACCACCGTGTAGAAGAGGGGGCTCACCACAACTGTCTGATAGAACATCTGCAGCATCTTATTGCATATATTGATATATATATACGCCAGCCTTTTAAGGAAGTATAGTCGACTCTGTCCTTTCTTACACAGAGCATCAGTATTGGCAGTCCAGTCCAATTTATCATCCAGCTGCACTCCCAGGTATTTAAAGGTCTTTACCTTCTGCACACAGTCACCTCTGATGATCACAGGGTCCATGATGGGCCTGGTCTTCCTAAAATCCACCACCAGCTCCTTGGTTTTGCTGGTGTTCAGTTGTAGGTGGTTTGAGCTGCACCATTTAACAAAGTCCTTGATTAGGTTCCTATACTCCTTCTCCTGCCCACTCCTGATGCAGCCCACGATAGCAGTGTCGTCAGTGAACTTTTGCACGTGGCAGGACTCCGAGTTGTATTGGAAGTCCGATGTATATAGGCTGAACAGGACTGGAGAAAGTACAGTCCACTGTGGCGCTCCTGTGCTGCTGACCACAATGTCAGACCTGCAATCGCACATACTGAGGTCTGTCTGTAAGATAGTCCAAGATCCATGCCACCAGGTATGAATCTACTCCCATCTCTGTCAGCTTGTGGAAAAAGGATCAGAGGTTAGATGGTGTTGACTTTATCACAGAAGCAGGAAGTGACATCACCACGGAACTCTGTGGAATTTCTCGTGAATGGTCTGCAGAGGATAGAAAGAAAAAGTCAGAGCACTTTGCCTCCTTCTGGTCAGACATGGAATTGTCACTATTTCAGCCCTTTAGCTGATTCCCATACACACGTGTGTGACAAGTGTTTAGGTATTTCTAGCCAGTAATACAGAGAGCTTCACCTACTAAAAAATATAAAGTTTATTTAGAGTTATTGAGGAAAATATGCACTTTGGAAGACCACGTTAGAAATTTGAAAGCGATTAGGCAAATCAAAAATTGGATTGACTCGGTTTGTGTAGACAATTTGGTCATATCAGATTTGGCTCTAGTCTAACCAGGACCAACTATAGGCAGTGTGTGGCCAAAATCAGCTGCACCAATTCAGTGAACAGGTGACAGTGAGATGTTGGTTTAGGGAGTCAAAATTTAGTCCTTCAGCACCCTGGTCTCCAATTCAGACTCAAAACTGGTACTCAGCACTCAGCAGCACAACTGTCGAAGTGTTCATAATTGGCGACTCCATAGTGCAGTATGTTAGAATTTCAAACTACGTTAATCCAGCACTTAAAGTTAAATGCTTCCTGTGGTGAAGGGATCTGACATAGAGTTTCTGGCTGATGATGAAGGGTCTACGTTATTGTTGCAGGATATCACTTTGCATCAATCTGAGGTATTAAAAAGGAACTTCATATCTTTATGCACCAAAGCTAAAAGAAAACTGTTAGAATTTATCTGTGCCTGACCTATGTGATTGTATTATTCCTTTTACCTTTTCCATCACAAAAAAAAAACTACATGAAAAAAAAAGCCAAAGTCCATCCTCCCTTTGGGAGCCTTACGTAACAGAACATTTGTTATTTATCAAATGAGAACAGCTAGCCTCCTTTCCCATATTTCTTCACCATTTCTCCTTCTCACCTCCACCTTTTGACACTTTTCAAGGTGCTCTTGCTATTACATAAGAGTTGTCATATCCGCCGCTGACTTTCAGTTAAGATTCTACTAGTATGTGCGTCTGTGTGTGTGTGTGTGCTGATAAGGGATCGAAACAATTGCATCCTACGGTCACTTCTAAAACTTTTTAAAACTCTTTAACAAGAAAATGTCTCAGTGATCAGAAGAGAAAACTGAAATATGGTTGGATGAGTACATCTGCATTGATTTCAATCTGCTTTTCTCAGAGTTACTATTAAAAGTGATAAGGCCTGGTAAAAAAAGCACTGGAGCTTTTAAACCTACCTGCTAAGAACACCTTAAACATGAATCAAAAATTGATAATGTCAAGCTCTAAGCAGCTTCAGCTTAAAGATGAATGGCACTTATCCATCGATCCATTTTAATCCCATTTATCATCACAGGGAAGCCAGTCATTTTTCCATCAGGATAATCTCTGCAAGGATGCTTGAACTGACACGAATGATTTTTTTTTTTTTTCTTGGACTCGCCACAATTTCAGGGCTGTACACTTGCAGCATAGCACATCTTGGATTTAAAAACTAATCTGCAACTTACCTACAAATATGATAGGTACTTAACTGAAACAAATGAAATGTTATATTTATAATTATCCATTTTTCAGCATAACTTCTATTCAAAGTCATTGTGGGCTGTACAGGATGTCCTTGAGACACCCTAAACCGAGAATAAATCCCATGTGAACAGATGAAATGAAAAAATGAATGTACGGAGGTAGATAAGAGAGGAGAAGTACTAATGATAAGATGATAAAACCAAATAGTAAAGGGCTTACCTAAATACACCTACAGTACTGTTTGATCCCACTCTAGTCTTTTGGGGGTGCCTGTCCTCTTTGCTACTATCCAACTTATTAAAATGATGTCTATGTACTGTATGTGTCTGTCTGGTTGCTGTCTCTCTGTCATTCCAAAAGATGGGGCATCACAAACATTTGTAGTAATAAAATGAATTGGATTTTAATTCCAACTCATGGTGCATCACAAACATTAACACTGCTTTTCTTGATCTCATACCAAATGACACAAAGCAGAGACATATGTGTTGTATTGATCGTTCCAACAGATGGCACATCACAGATTTTTGTAGTGATGCATTTTTTTTTCTATAAATGTTTGTGATGAGCCATCTGTTGGAAAGACAAATTCAATGCATTTAATTACTACTTTCAAATAGATGGTGCACTGCAAATATTAACCTTGAGGTCTACATTGATTACTTAGATTTCAACCTATCTTACTACATACTGTGCATTCAGGAAGTATTCTGATTCCTTCACATTTGCATGCTTTATTATGTTGCAGCCTTGTACAAAAATCATTTAAATTCATCTTTTCCTGGCATCAGGTAGCATTCCACACCAAAAAGTCACAAAACAAAAACAGTATTTCAAAAGGTTTGGCAAACATATAAAAAAAATTAAAAACCCAGAAATTTCACAATGACACAAGTATTCAGACCCTTTACTCAGTACTTAGTTGGAGCGCTTTTGGTAGCCATTCCTGCCTGGAGTCTTTTTGGCTTGACACAACAAGCATTGCACACCAGGATTTGTTCATTTTCCTGCCATTTGTCTGTAATGTTCAGTTCAGCTGAGACAAAGTGGAGGTCAGATGCCATAATTTCAACTTTGCAGTCTAAAGCTGCTGATGGGCGACTTCCAAACTGCAGAAGCAAAGCAAAAACAACAGCGGAAGGAAAGCAGAGTGATGTCTCCCATATACACAGAGTGTATTAGAGTGCCAGAATATAACTGAAAATTGATCTGTATCACAAAAACCATCCATTCCATCAACAAATAAGAATTGCAACTGGCATAAAAGCAGACAACTGAATAAGAAACCAACAGTGTGAAGATGATCATCTAGCAGATCAACAAAGCTTGAACGCCAGGGTCTCCCAGTGAATTAGCTGAACTTGAAAGGCACAGAATCAACTGACAACACAAGGATTAAGATTAACTTGTTGGTAGCAATTAGGCAAACCTAAAATAGATTGACTTGGTTTGTTTAGACAATTCAGACATTTCAGATTTGGCTTCAGTCTTTTCAGCCCCAACTGTAGCCAATGTGTAGCCAAAATCAGCAGCAGCAATTCAGCCACAGAATGATTGGGTAACAGTGAGATGAAGTTTTAAGGAGTCACAATTTAGTCCCTTGGCACTCAGATCACCAATTAAGACACAAAACCAGTACTCGGCACTCATTAGTATATCTTTCGAGGCTGAGGACAATGTGTTCATTATCGACAGCTCCATAGTAAAGTATTCTGTAATTTGAAGCTAAATTAATCTAGCAGTTTCTGTTAAATGCCTCCCAGAAGCAAAGGTATCCAACATAGAGGCTAAATTAGACTTTCTGGTTGATGATGAAGCATCTACTTTATTATTGCATGTCTGCACTGACAATACCACTTTGCTGCAATCTGAGGTGTTAAAGATTACCTTCATATCTTTTTGAATCAAAGCAATGTATTTGTGTCTGGCCCATTACCAAGATAATGTAGAGGGGATGTGATTTATAGAAGATTGCATTCTCTCCACTGCTGGTTAGAGACCTGGGGCTTCATGTATAAATGGTGCGTATGCACAGAAATGTTGCGGAAGAACATTTCAACGTTCAAATCGCGATGTATAAAACCTACACTTGGCGTAAAGCCACACACTTTTCCATGGTACCTCATGCCCTGTCGTACGCAAGTTCTCTGCTTGGTTTTGCAGACTGGTGGCACCCAGCATCAAAGCAGTGCTACAGTTCCTGTGTGGTTACCCTTTATTTCTTAGAACCACATTCCTGACGCTGGCTTTATAAATACACTGAAACTAACTGCATATTGTTTATTATTGTAATGTGGGGTGCCCACACTTTTTCGGCTTGCGAGCCACTTTTAACTCTTTTAGGGCGGATGTCGACTTTTGTCGACAGGTGGGATTGAGGGCGAATGTCGACTAAAGTCGACATCCAGGGATAGAAGGCGATAATCAGCTGTTAATGGCGACAAATCTCACTGTCACGTCACAGGCATTCCCTCTGTGCTTGGAGGAATGATAGACTCGTTGACTCAGCAACTAATCCTAGCGTGTGCGTGAGTTGCGAAATGTAAACAATGGCAAGATGGCATCGGCATGTGACAAGGGAGCGAAGTGAGTGCATAAAAGAAAACACTCGGCAGACAATGTTTAGCGCATTATCGCGGAGTCGGACTCTGATTTTTCAGAATCAGATTTTATTGACAGTGATCAGGAGATCGAGCAAGAGAGTGAGAAGCCGGCATCGGCTGGCGCCAGCGGATCTGCTGCCAGTTGAGCACCTTCGCGCAGCCGATGCATCTAAGGCTCCGTTGATCCGTTGAGAGCCAATCTGGCTGCTGGACTTCATAAGACGGCATGGCTTGCTGTTGGACATGACAGATCACCAGCTGCTGTACTTCAGGCTGCTCTCTCCTGATGCTGCTTTTCAGCTACCGTCAGACGAGATAAACAAGTAGGCAGAGAAATTTTTTGAATCACGGGTTGCGTTTGCATCGCATTCTCGTTTTTCAAAGTGTAAACTCAACAAAAGACGAGATGAAGCGTGCTGTGGTATTACAAATAGAGATGGGACAGAACTGGTGATATAACTTCAGGGAGCATTGGTCCAAACGTGCTTTGTCCCTTGGTGGCTTTGGACAGGTTATGCAGCATGGTGATAGGTACGTGCTGCTGCAAAGTTTTATTCACTTCTGTAATAAACAGAAGCAAATCCCATGGGGTGAGCCAGGCTATAATGCCATGCATAAAGTTCATAAAGTTTCAGAAGATGAAAAGAAGTGACAATACAGTTTTCATGCGGGCAGAAAACTTGGTGGCAGTGGAATGGCAAGATGGCAAAAGGGTGACTTGTCTCTCTACAGTACACACTAACAATATATGTGAGAAAGTGCAGCAACAGAAATTGAAAAGTAGGCACCAAAGCAACACGTATTGTAAGCAATGCAATGTGGCAATGACTGAAATTGGCTGCTTTGAGCGAGATCAGACTTTGTAAAATGTATGTGATATGTATGTGAAATCATAGAGTATGCAGGCTCATACAACATGCAAGACAGTAACATTTGTCAAAAGTAAATATCTTTTGTTGATTTGATATGTTAAACAATTGCTTGGTGTTCTTTTTTAAAAAATGTTAGTTTTTGGAAAAATATTCAGCCCTGGGAGATAAGAAACAAAAAAAAAAAAGCTCTAAAAGAGTTAAAATGACCAGGTTGACATTATCTACCTACATTAAAAATTATATATATATATATATACACACAGTATACTGAGTATACTTTATACATGAAATGTATGTTGTCATACCTTGCATAACTGAATAACCTTTATGGCACAATAACAATTCAATACATTTATGGTCACTACAGTATTTGGATGTAATAATCATCATGTGGGAAAAGGCTGACTCGCATAAATAAGCAGAGACGAATAATTTAGCCAATTTAGCCAAGTGAAAAATGACAACTGTCTGATTAACTGCGATTTTAGTTCCCTCTCCTTTCACTTTCCCAGATCGCTTTTAGGAAGGACGTCAGTTTTGTAGTTTTTATGAATAGTTCGAAAATGCCTTTCCACATTTTCCTTCTTTGGAATAGCAATGATAGATTGACTGATCAGACAAACGCACTTCGATTGAGACATTGTGACAAAACAATCCTCTTCCAATTCCACATCCAGCCCATAACCATCCCCAAACTATTTTTTTTTTAAAATCCCTTCTTTAGTCGATATAAATTGGAAGGTTAACTAGATCACTGAGATAGCCAGAGTTTTGAAGTAGCTTGCGCATGCGGGATGACAGAAGAAAAGAGATCTCAGTCTGGCCGCCCTTTATGTCAATCAAGTGGCAAATGCCATAGGGAGGATATATGATAAAGTAATGTTTAAATTTTTTTTTTTTTTTAAATGCAACGCGATCTACCTGCGCTACCTTTGCGATCTACCGGTCGATCGCGATCGACACATTGGACACCCCTGGTGTAATGCATCTGATTGTAATTAACCTGTAACAGTATAATGGACCAGGGAATAGCCATTGTATTCCATATATCATAACTGCTTTAGCGTTGTTACTCTCACTGCACCATCTTCTTCTTTTTCTTCTTTCAGCTGCTCCCTTTAAAGTTGCCACAGTGGATCATCTTTTTCCATATTACTCTCACTGCAACGCTCAGAGTATTTACATCACTGTATCTGAGTGGGGAATCACAGCATCAAGCACACTCTGCCTTAGCCATGGCAAAATGTTTCAAAGCCTTTCCTGTTCGGATCTTGCGGTTCAGAAACAGTTTCATCCCAAGAACTATAAACGCACTCAATCAATTGCTCCTTGTAGAACTGTTTGTATTTATAAGTACAATCACCTCACTGTAAACTTGCACTACAGTTATAATATTGCACAACCTGCGCCAGTTTATAAAGCGCGTATTTACATATGATGACGATGTCATTTTTAAGATGAAATGCAGCAAAATATGTTGAATATATTATACAGATAAAACTTTAACTTCATTTAAATAATCTGTATTGTTAATAATTAAACATGTGAGGACACGGTGCTGCAGTGCTAGCAAGTTCACGTATTGTTCCTGCCTTGCGCTGTATATTTGCTGAGGCTGGCGCGACACTGGAAGGATAGACGGAGAGAATAATTAAACACGTACTATGAAGATATTTTAATGTTCCTTAGAAGTTTTGAAGAATCGTCGTTGTAAGCTTACAGATGGCTTAACGTCTATTACAGAGCTGATTGTGTGGCGATTGGGTATTTGGGGAAAGAAACGTAAGGACATGAATTGGAGGTTAGTACGTTTGAAAGAGACAGTACTGCTACAATAAATTATTTCATCGAAGGTCGCGCATGGCGCAGCAGCATCTTATATGAGACATGAACAATCACTGTGCCATCGTGTTCCCATGTTTAATAACATGCCTTCATTCAAATCATCATGAAAATGATATCACGTATACATCTCAGTATTTTAATTATTCAGAAAGCTGTAATATCACAAATGTAATGGATTCTGTGTCCTGTCAGAGAAGAGAAAAAACAGAAGCACGTAGTGATTCACACACATTGAAGATCAAATACAAAACAAAGCATTTAATATGCTCTTTTTTTACGATGGGATTTGAGAAACTAGTAAATTAAATGATTTTAAGATGACGTTTATGATGTTCTACTTTAATGACAGAATAAACTATGTGATTAAATTGGAAATTTTGAGATTAAAGTTGACATTTTGTGCTTTTTTCCCACTGTGTGCCTATTTTTTTGTCTGTACCCTAATAAGCTCAGATGGTGGGTTACAACTCGCCTTTTCACGGCCACTTTGATATATGACATCTTTTTTATTTTGGCGACTTTGTGAAATTGAGCTTTCGAGTTTCTCCGACAAGCTATGTCACTCGATCAACTTTCTTTTCTTGTTTATACCACTGTTTAAATCAACAAATAAATAATAAATGTTTATTCTTTGCCTCCACTTGGAATTCGCTGAAATTCTTATATTTTCCCCCGTGCTTTTCCCATTGTCTTTTCACAGAATGCTGAGCTTAAGGGCTATTTATATTGATTTGCATATTCAAAGAGGTGTAATTCTGGGAGGAATTGGGGCGGGACAGCAGGCGCGTGCACGTACATTACTTTTCACGCTGACCGGGATTTATGGAGCCAAAGAACGTGGAAGTTGGAGTACGCACAGATTCCTGCATCTGGATTTTTCTGTGCGTAAGCATATTTCGGCTTTTGTGCTTACATGATGTTAGAGTGCGAATTCTATGCACAGCGTTATATATGAGGCCCCTGGTGTGTACTTTAAAGCATAGCCTTTTTGAGCAATCAAGATTATTTTAGTTTTATCCAAAAATATGTCATCAAAACTGCTAGGATGACTTTATCAGAGCAGCCTTGTGATCTTAACTCACAGGTTGTTTATTCTACCTTTTACTATTATATGGCTACTACTCAGAACCCCTGATGTGGGGCATCTTATAAATTTAGTATTAAAATCAAACATTAAATCGCTTAATAACAAAAGTATAAAGAGCGTAATAAGACCAAGAGTTAAGTCAGAACCTCCATCTGTATTTGTAATTCAAATAAAACAAAAATATAACACTAGTACAAAAACATTCTTGCAGTTTAAAATGCTGCTTACTAAACATTTGTTCTCTTGGAACTTAAGTTGCTTTGATAAACAATGTTATAGTAGGTACAAAATCTGGTTTGTTTCTCCTCACTGAAACCTGGCTTAGTAAATCTGAGACTATTCCCTTAGCCAGGGAAGCACCGAATGGTTATACAGTCCTTCATGAATCAAGAGATTTCGAGAGGCCAAAGAGGTGGTCTTTGAAAAATTCTAGGTGATGAACTGTAAACCGCTAGTAAGATTTAGGTAAATTTTACCAAATGCATTATTAATATTTGAATTTTAAACCCTTTTTCTAATTTAGCTATACATTATGATCATGTAGTGTTGATAGGAGATTTTAATATACCCATTGATGTAGAAACTGATGCTCATAAGAAATGTATTTATTAAACTCAGTAGGGTTTTACCAGATTGTCAATGGCCAGAGTCATAGTCTTAACTGCACATTACATCTAATTATTGCTTATGGAGTTGATGTTCAAAACTTAAATATTATGCCATGAAATTAAGTGATTTCCCATCACATTTGATTTGGTTCTGCCCTTCACAGTCCACTTACAGATTAAAACAAGGAAAGTGTGGGAAAAAAATCAAATTATGTTAGCTATAGTTTCTCCAACAGCTCATCAGAAGAGCTAATGAAGTCATGTGGGTCTCTTTGCTTGGTTTAATAGGATGGTGGGTCTTACCCTCAACCCACTTCACACTCCAATGTATTGTAGTGCCAGCACCAAGTTCTGATATGAAACATCTGCTCTTCACATGGCTCTTTGGGTGGATCGCTGACCTTAACAGGACCACTGGCTTTAGCCACACTAAATAGAATTCATATGTGACTTTGAAAGTTTGCTATTTTTATAGGTTACCCTGAAGCTGTCACTGAAGCTGCTGATTTACATGATGGAATGCCTGCTTACAGTGGCGGTGACTTATCCTCAAGCTCATTCACATTGTCAGCACTATTTGAATAAAAAAGTATATAACAGGAAGAGGGAGACCCTGCCAAACCAGACATCTAGACCAGGAATTTTCAAGTGTATTATGGTAGACCCCCACGGCAGCAGGTTGGATAACAGCAATTAGAGTGTCTTTTAATTCAACACATTGTTTGATTATCTGTCTTAAATAAGAAATTCTGATCTATTTATAGTTTTGACAAAAATGTAAACACTTATGTTTCTTGATCTGTTTTCTTTTTAAGTTATCCTTTTCTATGATGATTTCTGATGATTAGCAATGAGCAGTTCAGACAACATAGAATGTTAAAGGGGAGTGATTTCTTCACTGCCATTTTCACTTGTCTGCTCATTAACACTCATTTCTTAAAAATGAGCAGAGAAGTGAATGTGGCATTGAAGTAATTGCTCCTGTTTAGCATTCAGTGTTGTCAGCATTTGGAGCGTACACTTCATTGGATTCTGATCTCCTTTTCTGCTTCGGTGAACAATATTCAAGGACTGAATTCTACAAAAAACTTTTTGCAGAGCACCCTTGGTGTTCTAACCATGCTTGTGTCCTTGAATGTCCTTTTGTTCTGTCTTTTTTGCCCGAGCCTCCTCTTTTCTTTATGCTGTCTCTTCTATTCTTACTTACTTGAAGTAGTGGAGGGAGATATGTGGCTGCTTTTTAATGGGTAGAATGTTTGGGTAAGGTTGTCTATTTCTTTTTTTTTCCCTGAAGATACCATTCCACCAGGCAGGACAAAGAACAGCATCTTTGATTTGGTTGAAAGTAATGTCCACCCTTTCTCCAGGTTATATATGAGGCAGTAAAGGGTAGATTGTGAGAGGCCATTTCAAAGGGTTTGGCTTTAGGTAATAGTAAATCTGTTTACATGTTCAAGCAAATTATAGAAAACAACCCGATCTAAATCCGTTAAGTAGTTCTCTCGTTTGCTAGCTAAGCAGAGGTCACGTACGCAAATAAATCGGTACAGCAAGTGAACTATGATACTGAAATTGCAAAATCAACTGGAATGTTCAAGCCAATTATAGAAAAAAACCCAATCTAAACCTGCGATGTAGTTCTCTCATGAAAAGACAGACAAACAGACTTTTATATAAATAGACTAGCCATCCCCACAGCTTCACCCTCAGAGTAGTGAAACAGGACAGTGAGGGGGGCCCCGCCCAGCTCTGTACTCCTGTTATCACTCTTCCACCTCCAGTTGGCCCATATCCTCTTTCTCAGATTTGCACAAGCAAATTATGATTCTTAGCACAATGAGGGAAGTCACAAAATCAACCGGAATGTTCAAGCAAATTATGGGGAATAAAGATCTAAATACATTAAGTAGTTCTCTTGTTCACTATCTAAGCGGAGTTTACGTTATGCCCCGAGGCAGACGTGTGAGTGAGGTGGGGCCCACCCCCCTCCACTCAGCTCGATGAGTCTTTGCGCTAATAATTCAGTACCACAAATAAAGTATGATACTTAGGGTGATGAGAAAGTTGCAAAATCAACGGAATGTTCAAGCAAATTATAGAAAAGAACCCGATCAAAATCCGTTAAGTAGTTCTCTCAGGAAAAGCGGACAGACATAAACGGGTCTAAAAATCTATAAGAAATTTTAAAACCGTTTCTTAGCAAACACCTTTGGGCCAAGGGTAACCTACAATCCAAATTTCAAGTCCCAAGTCTTCATATTTCACTATCCATGTCAACATCTGATGATCAGTTTTCATTGTCATCACTATCACTCGATTCGAGCAATCACTCAGTTTCAGTCTGTTCTACAACTGTCTTTATAGCTTTTCATTTGCTATTGTGTTTTAAGTTGGAAGCTCCACCCCACTTATGAATATTGACGAGTTATCTTAGAGAGGCAAAACAGGAAGAAATATTCATGATTTTTCACAGCATGATATTATTTCAACCACTAGATGGCAGCAGAAAACTCTGCTGGAGATACATGAGGTCAAAAATGTGAAGAGGATCATTACACATCACAGCAAGTGTGACTTGTGATTAACCGTACTTATAGGAACATAAGAACATAAGAAATTTGATAAACAAGTGGAAGCCATTCAATCCATCAAGTCTGTTTGTTTAGCTAATAACTAAGCTGTCTCAAATTGCATATAATTCCACAATTCCAGGAGGTCATTTGTGTTACTGGTGGTAAACATTTACTTTATTCTTTGTTTCTTGTTAGTTTTGTGTATTATTCAATTTCCCAATGTCTATGAATCTTCTCCTATGTACCATGTGTTTACTGAGTGGTCCCTCAAGAGGCAGGAACCCACTTACCCATCACTGTCAATATACTGTCCTCAGCCCTATAAAGGCTCTGGAAAAAAACACAGTCCCTTGTGGTTCATTGAATGCATCTTTTGCCTCTCTTTTTAATTTATCGTTGGATCTGAACCTTTTGCTCTGCATTTCCGACTCTCCGTTTCAGTGTTTGGACATTGTTTGCTTCGGAATTGTCTGTTTTAGGCAACTCCTTCATTCCCTTTTGTTTTTTTTTTTGGAGCCCAATTGTTTTCACAGAAGATTATTTGTGACAATATATCTTTTTATTTATAATAATTGAGTTTTTGCACTTCTTGACCAGCCAGGGTTTGATGGTTACCCCTCCACCAGTGGGAATTTTTGAAGTATTTTTTGGGACTCTGTCAGCTAAGGTCCCCTAAGTTGATGACACTCCTAAAATAAGAGTGTTTGCCCGATTGCCTGATTGAGGTATACTTTGTCATGATAGGCACAAGCATGGTGATGTGTACTCCTGTAGGAAGTCTGCTAGGAATGGTCGGAGAAATCCCACAGATATATAAAACTGCAAATGAGATGTTAGGCGGGTGTCTTTCATTGAAGTTTTACCATCAGTTTGGCCAGTGTCCCTCTGAACAACTAGAGTGAGAGGGTTACTGCATTGTAGTTTTGAGTTTATTAGCAGTAGCAGAAACTTTCTGATTTACCTCAAACAGGGACAAGAAAGGGCAAAGAACGGAGGAAATGGAAGTGGAATTTGGAATGTGTGGAGTGAGCTGTAGAGCCCTAGTAACCTTCTGATGTACAGTATCTGTCTGAGAGAAGGTTGTGTTGTGCTGGGAGAGGAGACCTCTGATACACCACAAAGTGTACGTGGAGAGTTGTTTGAAGCAAGCATGGTGAGCTAGTGAGCTGTAAGCAAGTGGATTTGTGCTTTTTGTTTGACTTATTTTTGGAAGATCTGTTTTTCTTGTATACCTTTAGGAAGAAAGGAGGGAAAAGAGCTGAGAGTTTTGTTCTTAATTTGTTTTTTTTTTGTGATTTCTGAAACCATTTCACTTGAACCGAGTAATTTAGTAAGTGTCGGCTGTGACACAAGACTGTTTCTAATAAGTAGTTTTTGTGTTTTATTTTTTGACATCTCATGGTGTACGTGTTCCTTTCTTCTACCCTTGTGTATCCTCGGTTTCCTGAACTACAAGATGCTTGAATATCATCAGTGCTGCAACTCTTGTAGCATGGAGTGTTACACAGATTCTTAATTAAGATTATATTGTGATGTGTTACTTGGTGAGCAGGAATATTGTAGACAAGAAAGATTGTGCCAGACGGAAGAAAGGCCCCAGGAGAGACACAGAGAGAGAGAGAAAGTGAGGCTGCATGCACTGGTGATGGTGAGGTATGTTGTCATATCCGAGCAGAAAGAGAACTGTAAGCACAATTTATAAACCAGAGCCACTAAATGGCTAGAGGAAGGTGCATCCATGACGAAGAAAGGGAAGAAGAACATAGGAAGAAATGTGTAAGGCCTCCCTAGGGTGAGTGTGACCAGACAGTTCAGCAGATACAATGGATGCCTGACCTTCCTTATAATGAGAGAGGATGACAAAGAGAAAAATGCCAGTAGACGATGCATATATGAATAAAATATTCAACAATAGAGTTGCGATGTCCTCAACAGCTTTCTAAAGGTATTGAAGAGTCAGGGGTGCAAGGACACCTGCTTTGACTAGAATGCAAGATCTAGCCTGATGGTTCTGTTTCAGAAAAGGGCCACTCTTCATCCTTGAAGTTTCTTAGGTGTTACTGTACTGTCTAGTACACTAATGCTATTGTGAGAAATAAGAAGAGACCAGGAGATGAAAGAAACAGAAAGTGTGGTCTGTGGTGGACAGCCGTGTCACCTCTATATTAGAAGGACTGGGGGAAGGAGAGTTTCTGGAGCATAGCCTCCCCTGAAGCACTAGATGGTAGCCCCCCTGGAGTATGGTGGTAGCAAGCGCTTGGAGCATAAAAGCTCAACCCTCATGGGGCCTGCGGCCCCAGCTAGGGGTCGCCTGCAGAATTGTAGAGCCCTTTGATGCAGCACTACTGCCACACCCAGAAGTGCTGTCAGAATTGGGTCAACAAGCACCAGAAGCAAATCCGAGTGCCTTATAAAAGGAGCCAGCAGCCACTACTCCGAGAGCCAGAGTCGGGTGGGAGAAGATGAAGCTCGCCAGGAGGAGTGCAGTCGAGAGAAAAGAGGAAGAAGAGAAGGTTGTGTGCTGACCTGTGCTTTGTGCTTAGGACTGTGCTATACTGGTAGGGAAACGGAAGAAAGTGTTTCCCACAGGAAAGAAAGTAAAATAAAAGTGTGTGTGCTTACACTTGTGTCCAGCATGTCTGTGTCGGGGTTATGGTGGTTGTATATACTCTTGAGCATTACAGGTCAGACACATTAAAAGAGTACAAAGAAAGTAGATAAGAAAACAAATCCAAAGTTAAAATACCAATTGTTTGAATACTTGAACTAATGCATGATGGGAGAAAAACATTTCTTTATTCACATAGGGATGACTCTATGGTCAAGGAACACCAATTTTATATGCCTTGGTGGCCACATCAAGAAAAACAACAGACAAAATATAACATAACAAAAGGATGAAGTCACACAAATAAGATCACATCTCTTTATATATAAAATCCAATGTCTGTCTGTCTGTATGTCTGTCCGCTTTTCTCGAGAGAACTACTTAATAGATTATCTGCATCTTAACATAGGGCAAAATGCTTATTGACTTTCACTGCACCAAAGGGCCTCTGTCTTCTGTCACTATTCAAGGAGTGGATGTAGGGGTAATGTAGTAAGTGACATCCTTCACATCCTTATACATACATACGGTTGATTTTGTCACTTCTCTCAATGCACTAAGTATCATAGTTTGCTAGCAGTACTGATTTATTTGCACAAAACTGAGAGAGAGGTGGGCCGAGGGAAGGGCGGTGGGGCCCTCCTCACTCATGCGCCTGCCTTGAGGTGTTCCTTACTTCCGCTTAGCTAGCGAACGAGAGAACTACTTAACAGATTTAAATCAGGTTTTTTTCTATAATTTGCTTGAGCATTCCGGTAGATTTTGTGACTTCTCTCATCGTGCTAAGAATCATAGTTTGCTTGCCGGAGCGATATATTCACATTATTCCAAGACAGAGGAATGCGGGCAGAGGAGATGGGGAAGTGTGACGTCAGGAGTGGGGAGCTGGACAGGGCACTCCTCACTCATGCGCCAGCCTCTGTTCGAGTGGGTCTACCTTTGCATTTTGGATTGTGCTTTGCCTCCATTAGCTAGCGATACCTGTTTATTGATTTTGAAGTTTGTCTTGTTTCACTACTACCAGGGCGGAGCCACAGGGGACGGCTAGTAATAAATATTAATGTCACAAAAATAATATATAGTGCCAAGAAGTATTATAACATTTTATTTATTCATGCTAATAAATAACAAAAGAGAAGAAAGAAAGCCTATGAACTTGACAGAATAAACCAACCTTTGATTAAAAACAAAGAATAAATTCTTTCAAAAAATAACTTAAAACTTCAAGAAATTGAAGCCTGTAGCAGAAGAATATTAGATTTGTATCAACAATTCACTGTTGGGTGTCTCCAGCAAGGATAAGTTCCTTTTATTTCATCAGAATGCTTTTGTTTCAAGATAAGATGGACTTTTGTCCCAAGATACCAGCTGTTGAAAGTCTTCCATCACTCAATGAAACGGACATTCAACCTGTTTTATGTCTGCATAGTTAACTGGAATGAATTTAAGAATCAGGCGTGATATCTTCACAGGCATGTTTGGCCTTAATTAATTCTCATGTTATGGTGAATCTTTTTGGGCTAGTTTCAGCTGTCACTATACCTCTGAAAATTGAGTCTATATCTATGCAAATTAATGGTGTGGACCCGTAAGATGTTATCTCAGGGTAAAGCTGTGAGTTTTATGACGTTAAAAGTGTTGATCTGTTTCTCCTCTCATTGCCCCATTTCAATGAGCTGAATTGTCTTAAGTTCTCAGTGTATTAAAAAGTTACGTTTGGATTTACAAATGACAGACAACAACAATAACGATATTTATTTCTCTAGCATATACATGGGATTTAGCTTTACAAAGTGCTTTTCAAGATGTAAGAGGGAAACAAATTAAATAAGACAATATCACAAACTCGACAAAAGAAGCCACAAAAAAGGTTTGGGGCAACCACCCATATATTATTTTCCTGGCTACAAAATAGCAAAGAGTTGTGTATATGTTTGAGTCCAGAACAGAATTGACTTGATATAAACAAATAGGTTTTAAATGCAGGTACAAGAAGTGATTTCATCAAAGGTACCGAAACCAGAAGTAATGTCAACAGAGGTGGGACCAAATGTGACATCGTCAAAGTGGCCGAAACCGGAAGTGATGCCATCAGGGTCGGAAATGGAAGAGACGTCATCAGGGCCAGGCGGGATTTGCCGTAACTGGTCTGTAGAGAAGTGAGAAAAAGAGTCAGTGCACTTCACCACCTTCTGGTCTGGCTCGGAATTACTTTCATTCAAGCCCTTTAGATGCCTCTCATGTGTAACAACAAGAATAATAAAGAACAAGTAAAAGAAAATCAATACAAGGATAAATAATATTTATTTTATTTATATATTTATTAAATAAACTAGCAGAATACCCGCGCTTCACAGCGGAGAAGTAGTGTGTTAAAGAAGTTATGAAAAAGAAAAGCAAACATTTTAAAAATAACGTAAGATGATTGTTAATGTAATTGTTTTGTCATTGATATGAGTGTTGCTGGCATATATATATATATATATATATATATATATATATATACACATCTATACACATATATATACAGTTATATATATATACACATATACACACATACATATATATACATATACATATATATACACATACTGTATATACACACACACATATATACATACTGTATATACAACATATACATATCTACATATATACTGTATATACACATATATATACAAATCTACATATATATATCTACATATATATATATATTAGGGTGGGACTCGATTAAAAAATTAATCCAATTAATTAGAGGCTGTGTAAGAATTAATCTTGATTAATCGTATGTAATCGCACACGTAAATTTGCCCCAAATCGCAAATGTTTTTTTTTTTATTTAAAACGGTTTTAGTGGGCGACAGAATCAAATAATAGACATGGACATGAATATTGTAAACTGAAGCTGTTTTAATTTCTGAAAAAAAGCCTTTAAACTGCATTTGAATTCAAAACAGAAACAAAAATATCATCCCTGGTTAAAATTGGGCAGACTTAAAAATAAAGTGGTAGTTTAAGTACTTTAAGTACATTTGCAGAATAGTATTGTCTTTAAATAATAATAACCAAAATTTCACCATAAAGTGCAGTTTTTCTTCTTAAAAAAATAAGTCAGAAACATAAAAGGTAATTTGACCAGCTTACTCTTTAAACTCTGAGTAACATTAGCCAAAATTATTTTGTACATTAGGCTAAAACAGTGTGATCATTGAACATTTTGTAATTAGATGTATTTAGAATTACTAACGGTCACGGAAGTCCAATGATCCCCAGTAAGAGCCACAAAGTCCGCTTTCTGTAATGCATCTAATTTTGCTTGCTTTTCAGTGTGCACAAAACCATGCTTTTATCAAGGCTTGGAAGTCGAAATGATCAGTCGTAGGAACGCTTTATTCCGACTCTAACATTTTTGTAGCTGTGATGTGTGCATCAGTGTAATGGATGTACCAGGAAATCATGCATTGACAAAAGTTCCCGTTTGCTTGGAATTGAAAGTGTGATTAAATGCGTTATTTTTTAACGCGTTATGGAGTACATGCATCGAAGCTTCTCATTTTAAAAATAACGTAACATGATTCTACGTTAACCTAATATTTTTTCATACGTCCCAAACCAAGGAGATGCGAAGGTAAAATGAATCGGTAGCGCGTACATAGTCAGTACATCCCTCTCGGGAATCGAACCTCGAATGTCGGCGTTAGAGCGAAGACTCTACAATTAGCCACAGCGTGTGGCTTGTCTATGCTAAAGTATGTATTGTAGATCGGGGTATATATATACATTTATATATATACCTGTGTATCGCAGTGGAGAAGTAGAAGTTATGAAAAAGAAAAGGGAACATTTTAAAAATAACGTAACATGATTGTCAATATACAGTAATTGTTTTGTGAGTGTTATTGAATGTTGCTGTCATCAAGGATTTGATTATCATTATTTCTTTCAATCAGGCTCGTATTTGTAGGATGTGTTCAAGTTACATTCCGTGTTTGTCAATCGTTGTAAAGATAAGAGGTTTCATTCATCGATTAGTTCCTTACTGCATCAATAAACAGCTCGTCTTCCTTTTATCTGTGATGTGACACACTGCATGCACGTTTTTTTTTACACTGTCTTCCTTTAGCAGGACATTCACTTTTTCCACCGTGTGCTTTGTTTCCGCAGTAGCTGCACTTATGAATATGATTGTATGTATAAGGCGCTTCATATTTTTTGCTGCCTTCTCAATTGTGTAATTCGGTTTTTGTTCAGCACTCTTTGGAACTGTTGCTTTTTGTCTGTGCACTGCATCAGTTCACGTGAGCCGCTTGGTGTTCTTGCATCGAAGGTTCCCAGCTGTACTGGTGCCATCTCGTGTAATGTCAGCTAAGACCCGGCACTTAAAACTTTCTCTCGCAGTTTCAATGAGTTTGTGCCAAACACCACCCTGACCATCTCATCTTCCTCTGCATAAGCACAGTCCTTCACACGTGAATATTTACCGGCAGTGTTTGTATTGGATTGCCGCTGATGGACGGCCTTATATGGGCAGGCACTAAATTACAAACGCTAGTGGCAGCCTGTCTATGAACTTAATTTAATATAAACTTACGGTTCACGCCGTGCTTTGTTTCCGCAGTAGCTGTACTTATGAATATGCTTGTATGCATCATTTGCTTCATAATGTTTTTCTGCCTTCTCAATTGTGAAATGGCGTTTTGTGCTGATCGCTGTTTGGAGTTCTTCCTTGTGCTATACGTACTTACGTAGGAGGCGTGATGATGTCACACGAAACTCCGCCCCCCGCGGCCATCTCCAACTCAAGACTCCATTACATTATATGGGGAAAAATAGCTTCCAGTTATGACCCTTATGCGTAGAATTTCGAAATGAAACCTGCCCAACTTTTGTAAGTAAGCTGTAAGGAATAAGCCTGCCAAATTTCAGCCTTCTACCTACACGGGAAGTTGGAGAATTAGTGATGAGTGAGTGAGTGAGTGAGTGAGTGAGTGAGTGAGTCAGTGAGTGAGTGAGGGCTTTGCCTTTTATTAGTATAGATAATATTATTTAGAATTTTTGGGGGGAATTTGGTACACTTTGTTAATCCCTGAGGGGAAACTGTCTTTTCACATGACCAAGTATCTATCTATCTATCTATCTATCTATCTATCTATCTATCTATCTATCTATCTATCTATCTATCTATCTATCTATCTATCTATCTATCTATCAAAGCCAGAGTGCAGAGACAACCATTGTACAGCACCCCAAAGTAATTTTCAGTTAAGGGTTTTACTCATGGGTCCAATGGAGTAGAATCCCATCTGGCAGCAACCTTCCAGATACCAACATAGATCCTTAGCCACAAAATCACCACTCCGCCCTAATACTTTGTGGTTCCCGGCCAGACGCCCAGGAGGACCGGAGGAGGGCTTGTGCCTCCTCCAGACCGAGAGGGG
The DNA here is from genome assembly GCF_016835505.1 of Polypterus senegalus. Classification (NCBI taxonomy): domain Eukaryota; kingdom Metazoa; phylum Chordata; class Cladistia; order Polypteriformes; family Polypteridae; genus Polypterus; species Polypterus senegalus. The sequence goes on along the minus strand of NC_053164.1, from coordinate 3,788,664 downwards.
GCGTCCGCCCTGGTTATGTTGGGGGCCTCGGGTAAAGGGCTTGGAAGCCCAGCCCTGTAGGGACCCGTGGCCACCGCCAGGCGGCGCCCCCGTGCCTGAATATTCCATGTGGTACTGGCCGGGACGCCCAGCAGGACCGGAAGAGGGCTTGTGCCTCCTCCAGACCGAGAGGGGGCGTCCGTCCTGGTTATGCTGGGGGCCTCGGGTACAGGGCTTGGAAGCCCAGCCCTGTAGGGACCCGTGGCCACCCCAGTGCCTAAATATCCCAAGAGCCCAGCACTTCCGCCACACCAGGAAGTGCTGGGGGAAAGACTTTGGGAGACACCCGGAGAGCTGCCGGGAGGACAGCTGGCACTTCCGCCACGCTGGGGCGTGACCAAGGGAGGAATGCCGGGAACACCTGGTGCTCATCCGGGAGCTGAATATAAGGGGCCGCCTCCCTCCAGTCATTGGCAGAAGTCGGGTGGAAGAGGACAGAGCTGGTGTGAGGACTGGAGGCGACCAGGAGAGCAAGGCACAGAGACTGTGAGGCCTGGACTTGGGGGAATCGGTGCAAGAGGCACTGGGTTTGTGAGTGCACAAAGTTTGTAAATATTTGTAAATAAACAGTGTGTTTGGTGATGAACAACATGTCTGCCTGTCTGTGTCCGGGCCAGCGTCCACAACTTAGAAAAGCAGCCTTTGTATATATAAATTTGTACTGTAAATCTCTAAAGATGAGTTCGATGTTAAGGTCAGATGTCTGGAATGACAGAAACAACAACAAAAATCTCCAGTTAAACTGGAGAACAGAATAAAATCTGCAGAGTTTCAAGGCCAAAAGACCATCCAGCCCCACTAGGCATCCTGCCTAATATAAATGCTCCTAAGTTGTTCCTTATTGTTTTCAGGCTTTGTCTTAGATGATTAGTGATTGTCTAATTTTATTTATTTGCTGTTCAATGTAGTAGGACAGCAGGGGTATCCACTTTCATTTGAGCATCACAGGCAGCTGCAGGATTTTGATCAGATGGTGGGGCACAAAACATAAAAAATACATAGAGAAGCAAGTAGAGACAAGAAGTGATTAGTAACGTTTGCATATCCCTTGTGACACTAGAGCGCTGTTGCTCCTCAAGCCCCACAGACAAAACGTCTAGACACCAGGCAAAAGCACTAGAAATATTTTTAATTTCTTTTCTTCTTAAGAAATGGTGTCTCCAAAGCACCTCCACCACCACAATACACAATGAATAATCAATAATACAATTCTTTTTCCTTCTCTCCTCCCAGCAGCTCTGTCACTCTACCTCCCAACTCCTTTAAATAGTCCTTGTCCCGGGTCAGATGAAGACTTGTATTTTTCTTCTGCCCGGAAGTACTTCTGTTCTTCCGTCCCTGTGACTTTGGAGTACTTCTGGGCTACAGGGAAAATAAAAATCACCGCATCTCCTTGCAGCATCACACAATGGCACCCACGGCACCCAGCAGCCAAACTCCATCTCCCATGGTGCCCTGCGGGAATCCGGGGCACCTCCATGCTACAGGGAAGATGCCATCTAGTGTCTTGGATGTGTCAGCCGTCCATCACATCCTGAAGAATATGATATTCTATGCATGTAGAATCAATTAGGCGTACAACTAAATGTAGCTACAAAAAAACAAAATTTAAAAACCGTTTTTTTCTCACTCCAGATTTTTGGGGCACAACCACATAACCGCTTATGTGCAGCTCTTGGAATAAGAGGCAAACCACTATTAGAAGATCTAAGGTAATGACTTGAAGTGCAAGGGGACAGGCATTCCTAAACATAGAAAAGCGCAGATTATTTAAAGTTTTATACACCCTTATTAGCATTTTGAAGTCAAATCTAAAAGACTCTGGTAACCATTATAATGATGCTAGAACTCAGGTGATGTGTTTTGATTTCCTTTTGCTGGTTAAGATTTTTGCTGCTGCATTCTGAACCAATTTCAAACAATTTTACAATTTGTTACAAGTTGTCTAACTTTTGCAATGTTCTTTAAGTGAAAAAAGCAGTTACAGCAACATGGTGTGATTGAAAGCTTAGGTTTAAGTCCATGATTACACCTACAGTAAATTCTTTACCTCCATCTTAACTTTCAATATTAAGCGATCAAGCTTACTTCTAATAATCTCATTATATCCACTTCTGTCAACCACTAAGATTTAATTTTCTTTTTTCCTTTATTTAGCTTGAGAAACTTACTACTAATCCATTCAGAAATACAAGTAAGACATTGGATCAGAGAGGTCAGATCATCGGGGTCATCAGGGCTATAGATAAGTAAAGCTGCATGTCATCTGCACAGTTGATATCATATTCTGTAGAATATCTAATAAGAAATTCTATCTTCTGGAATACAGTTCTGTGCGTTTTTTCTATTCTTTGTTTCACTGTTTTTATAACTGCATTCCTTTGTTACTGTATATAATGTTGAGTTTGCTAATAATAAATTGGCAATTATTGGACTAATTATTTGCCTGTTCTAATTGTAATTAATGCTAGAAAGGCATTGCCCCTTTACCTGTTGGCACACTAAGGTTTGCATTCTGAATATTCATATTTGGTGAGTTGTCAGGTTCTGAAATAAATCTAAAACACATTAAGATAAGCTACTTTAGCCTCTGAGGTTGCATATGAAATATTACTTATCTAACACATGCCAAGAGAGCTAATTAGCTCTTAGGGTTTCATTATAAAACACATGCTAGTTAAACAGCACTTAACCTCTGAGGTTATAATATAAAAGGTGAGTATCAGCCATATAGTTGTATTTTGTTCAAGGGGTATACAACCTAAAGCTTTGCAACCAATTGTAGGTCAAGGAAACTCAAATATTACAATAGCTTATAATTAATTCATCTAATAAAGATAAAATTGGTCTTTAAACCTAATAGAAATAAATTGGAGTCAGATGGATAGTTCGTGTTCCTACTCCATCATTGTTTGGGAGACACACGGCTGTAGAGAAACTGGATTAGCTGAAGCTTAACATCCTTCTAAACTCGTGACCAGGTAAAAATGTCCAAAAGGAAGAATTTCAGGATGCCAAGCAACCAATTTAGTCTAGGATTGCTGATTTACCCTTGTAGCCAGCGGTGGAAAATAACTAGCGATCAACATGGCACCATCATCTGTGAGCCTGGTTGCTTTTCAGATACTTATGCTTAGCATACATACTGTACATAGATAATTATATGTTAGCAGTATTACAATAGTCAGACAGTTTAAAAAGCAACTTGCTAAATAAAGCAACAGACTGAAGAAAGAGGGGCAATATCGATCAGTTATAGTAATGAGCAGCAGATAGATAATGAGTGCAGTGTTGTATTAATAATAGATTGCAATTACAGGTGCCTGCGGTGGGCTGGTGCCCTGCCCAGGGTTTGTTTCCTGCCTTGTGCCCTGTGTTGGCTGGGATTGGCTCCAGCAGGCCCCCGTGACCCTGCTAGGATATAGCGAGTTGGATAATGGATGAATGGATGGATTACAGGTGCAATTTTAGCAGGAAGAAAATGTAATCCTTATATGTTTTATGGGTCATTAGACGTCCTATTCCATGTTCAGAAGACTTTTATGTTCTGTTTTGATTGGTTCCTTATTTGATTATACAGTACAAGTCACCATTGGGTTCCATTATATATTTTTGCTTTTTGTCCTCCCCCACCATAACCTATCATCTATGGTGGAGAAGCAAAAACTTTAGATTTGTCAAAAATTACGATCCCTGGCTTTCAATGGATCTCGACGTTTTGGGGTCCCTCGATAGTGAAAACATCAATATCTTGTTGATGGGTGTGTGTCTGTCTCTGTGTGTTTGTGTCTCACAGTTTGTTGAGGATGGTCTAGAGCTAAAACAGCTTCACAGAAAAATACCAAACTCAAAACATAAGCCTGTTATGAGAAACGTAGTGCTGATTAGTTTTTTTGGTAAATCATGCTAGAGAAAGAGACACTCTAGAGGAACCCTCAAAATACCATAATTCTGCAATTAATTATGAATTCTTCTCGTCAATTGCTATAGTAATGACCTATTTTATGATCAGAAAAATCAGCATCAGAGCGGTAAATAATTACTGAAATATTTTAGGGTAACTTGATTCCTAGAGTGCAAAGCCTGCTAATGCCCACATCCAAATTTGTTCTATTGTTCATAAGAATTACCTATAAATGCTTTAAAATCTGTTCAGTGTGTTTTGTCTGGCACCTCCTGACTCACCATTTCGAGAAAAACCCCCACATGATTTATCATTCAACATGTTTAGTTATGAATGATGGCGAGCTTTTCAGGATTTCTATTTTTGGCCCTCTAGGCTCATTTTTAGGCCATTTTTAGCAATATTTTGTACATGAAATCCCTCCATTATGACAAGGAATAAACCAACAGGAATCTTCCACAAAATTCATAAGAAAGAGTTGCATAGGCCACCTCAAGTAACTCTAGGAGTTAACCCCCTAATGGGATACAACGGATAAAAGTTAGTCCTTTTCTCAAAACTTGGGTACTAGTAATACAGGCAAATAGAGTGTAATGTTATGCCATTTCAAGTTTGTTGATCATGAATATGAAAATATTTTTGATATTTGGTTATTTACTGGCGATCCTAGCCCTCTAAGAAACACCCCAATAAAGTTGAAAATGATCAATTTCAAACATAAGCATGTAGGGTATCAGTTGATACTATTTTCAGGTAAGTAATTACAAATATGATGGCTATTTTTGATTTATGATCCTTTAATAGCCTTCTATGGACTATCAGAGGGTGAAAAATTATACATTTCTTTTACAATCGAGAATATTTAGACTTTAAACATTGAAACTGAATCACACATGTTAATATTTCAAATATTTGATACAACTATTCTTGTATTATTATGTACTACCTGTGTGTGGTCTTCAGGACAAAAAAAACAACCCGAAGACTCCCTAGCAGTTTTACTATATTTGTGAAATTGAAGAGGCGCCAACTAACTCTTAAGAATTATCCAGGGCAGAGGACATGGACTCACCTGTGCTTGTGTCCCCACTGGCTTTCGAATCTACTCACTGGCGATACCATATCTTTGCCGTGTCACTGGCATGTGAGTCCTATTAATCCTTGTCTTAAGAAAATACCTACAGATAGACAATGTTTTTGGTGAAAACTTCAAGCCTTGCCTTCCATTGCTGAGGTGATTCACCTGCACGTTGTCGAGCAGCAGGCGTTTTCTTCCTTTCGACATTGTGTCTCTTCATCTGTGCCATTAGCACAATGTTGCTGTTGTGAGGTGGTGTTTGCTGCACACGGGTCTTTCATAGTGAGAAGTGATGTGCAAGCAAGTGCCAAAAAAATGTAGAAGTGCATGCATGTGTCATCTAGGGGCCGTGGTTGAGCATGAGCAGAGCGGACTGCTCCACACACACACACACACATGCAGGTCTTTCATTTATATATGTCTAATTCTACCTCATGAAGTAATTACTTTTTTTAATGAACACCCCAAATCAAGGTAGCTTAGGCTTAAGTCAAAATTTTTTGCGCATGCTGCATAAAAACACTAGATAAAAATGTTTCCTCTGCCATCGCTACAATCTACATAGGAATAAGTAACATATAAAAAATATTTCTTGGTGGAGTATGCCTTTAAAGAGTCTTCTATTCTTTTGAGCCATGTCAAAAAAAGCCCAATTAAATCCATTTTAATTCGATGTTGTATTACAATAAAATGTGAAAATTCCCAAGTGGGTGAACGTATTTTATACTCTGGAGCATCTGGGCTGGGATCTCACACTCAGGATGCTGGATTTGTAAGTTGCACACTGTGGTGCCGTCCCACTCACACTAAAATGTATATAGATATTGTTTTAAGTATATATATTTTTTTTATTTCAAAATTTCTTTTACCAGAAATCTTATTCAGATCTTGTCTGTGAAGATTCTCAGTCACCCAGGTGAAATTATCTGGTAGTTGAGTCAACCCAACCCACTCTATGGAGGTTGGAAGGGATGTTAAAAGGTGTGACGGTTACATCTACCCACACCTTCCCCTTCTTTTGTTAATGGGCAGGTGTGAAGTGAAACTAACCTGGAGGATAAATTTGTGGTCTCTAACAACATTCCTCAGACTGAAGAAGCTGCTTGGATGAGTAGTGAAACGTATCTACCTAACAAGAAACAAGTCCAGTTGCCATGATACTCATATCTTGGGTTTTCACATGAAATTATTGATTTTGGTTTGCTGTACATTTCTTGCTCAGTTTCTGATTTTTTAGTGGTTGAATGGGTGCCATGTCAGAAATGGTGGAGCACCTCAGGGGAATTTACCATCTCCCTTCTTGTTTACCTCTCCACACAACAGACTTCCAGCACATTACTAACTCTTGCCACCTGCATAAATTTTCAGATGACTTCTCCATCATAAGCTGCATTAAAAATGGAGATGAGTCCGAGTATAGGAATGTCGTGAAGGACTTTGTCTTGTGGTGCAGGGAAAACAACATGCAACTTAACTTCAATACGTCAAAAGAGCTCATGGTGGACTTCCAGCATGCCAAACAGCCTCTTACCATTCAGGGGAGGACATGGAATTGGTGCTGAACTACAAGTACCTGGGGGTCCATATAAACAACAAACTGGACTGCTCTGACAACACAGTGGCACTGGACAAGAAGGGACAGAGCAGACTGGACTTGCTAAGGAGAGTCAGGTCTTTTGATGTGTTCAGTGAGCTGCTTGAAATGTTCTACCAGTCCATAGTAGCCAGTGTGGTGCTCTACACAACTTGAAGCAACTTGAGCTCAAAAGAAATGCAATACCTGAACAAACTTATCAGAAAAGCCTCCTTCATCACATGGTAAACCCTGGACATACTAGAAGCTGTTGTGGAAAAGTGGATACCATCATGAAAAATACCCTCCATACCCTTTAGGAGGTGCTCTCTTGGAGGACTTTTAGCCACAGGCTCATTCCATGATCATGTGCTAAATACCTCTGGATTTTATTTTCTGCCCACTACTATTAGTCAATTCAATGCTTCCTCCTGATATAATCATTCAGTTTATTTTTATTTACTTATTAATTGATTGATTGTATTATTTGACTTGTGTGTCTGTATCCTTGTTTTTATGTTTCTCCCACAGTATGCATCTGAATTTCCCCTTGGGATAAATAAGGTTTATTGAATGTATTCTAATCTGTTATTTTTGTTTTCATTTGCATTCCCACAATGACATTGCTGTTTGTGAGACCACTGCCTAGACGTCGTCCTCATTTGTTGGGAAGAAATCAGAGTCAGAGACAGAAACGGCAGAATTGAGTCCAGAAAGAGTATGCGTTTTCTGTGATGGAGTTTTTTGTCCTGGTCACGGATTCTGAATGAATCTTTATGCCAGATTTAAAGGGTCACACTGATTACACAATGCGAGTTGTTGTGCTATGCAGCTTTCATGGCATCTGAGAGCCGTGTGCCGGTAACGGGAATTAATAACATGGCGGCGCCTGATTGTATAACAAAGTAACGTTGCAGCACCATATTTAATAAATCATTAAATTCAGAAAATATATAACTGGTGCCAGAGAAAAAGCTGCCAATATTCTAACATAATCTAAAAAATATTTTGACAGAAAAAAATGCTCAAAGTACACAGTTCATAACACTATGATAGTCGCTCTATATGTAAAGTGTATTTATTTAATAAGAGAGAGTTTACTGCCAGAGCAGCATCTTTATTGGTAGGTTAATAATCTTGTAGCTCTGGAAACAAACACAATAACCAGAAATACCACAGCAATATTCTCTTGTATTAAAATGTAGAGCTTGAAAAACATGTAGAATTCCACCCAGCACATTTATTCTAATTAGGCTTCAGAAGATGAACTAATTGTGACAAATAACAGAAATGTGTGCAGAAAACATTGTGATTTATATGTTTAAAAGATGAATAATGAATCCACAAAGCATGACTTCAACCAAGTCGGCCCAGAGGAATGCAAGCTTTTGTGGTTGTTTGTCAATTTGCACAGCCAATTTAGCAAGAAATAAAGACCATCATTCTGAGCAACTGAACGGCTTATCCAGATAATGAAATGTAAGGCCGGCTGTTGTTAATCTCTGAATTACATGGCCGCTAAGCTAACTGGTGGTAGAGATAAGCAGTCTTGATGAGGAAAATTCCGCAATGTTTTCACCTGAATAAGCATTTAAATGATGCTGACAGATTCCTCAAAATTTGATGGAAAGAGAAGTTAATCAGAATGATTACTGGCCAACTTTACTCAATTTTGCTTCTTCCATATAAATTAGACTTTGTGGCTCGATATCGCTCCTCTATTTTTAGTCGCCCATAAACACTTTTGAAAAGTTTTCACACCACAGGCATCATTTCAAAAAGCTGCAGAACAGTTAACAGGTGAGATGATTTAGGTCAGGAGGAGAGAGCCGCACTGACAAAGGAGAAAGGTAAGCTTACCTCGGGGAGGACTCTTTTACATGAAGTCAGTTTTTAACCAGTAAAAGACTGGCTTTGATGCAAGGCCATCATTCACACTGTTATATGCCTGATTACACATTTTCACAAAAGGCTCTTTTAAATTCCACCTCGATGTAAACACTTTTTTTGGTGGGGGATCCATTTTTTGTACCTTGTGAATGGCATGATAATTCACGTGTCTGATGGGACCATGCATAGGGATCTCACAGGAGGGGGCGGTAGAAGATATACGACAAGACTCACATATCGTTCTGTATGTCTATGGCTCAGAAGTTACTGACTTGGATGATGATGACCCTTGGCTTACTCTGCCTGCCTCTCTGCCCTGTGCCACTCTCATTCCACTGGACTTTAAACGGACACCAACTACAGTATGAACACGACTTTACTTCAACCACAGTGGCCTCCGAACTCACTTGCTGTGATGTGACTGAACTTAGCGTATGCACCAGCTATGGACACCAAAGAAATGTTTAGAGGATCCAAATTGAGAAATTTAAGTTTAGCAAGGACTGGGAGACAAAGAGCCTTTTAGAAGTAATAAAGAAATGACCAGATTACAAAGTACTGGTCTGGAACCAAGAAGACAAAAGAAGCAATAGCAGCAAAACCAAAATGTGCCAAGGAAGAAAATTTTACAATGGTGGAGTGTTTACAGATGAATCCAGAAGGTCAAAAATGATCAGACAAAAAAAAGGAGTGGGAAGAGAGAGAGCACAGGGAGTCGTGTGGGATTCTCCATGCAGCATAGACACTCCAGTAGCAAAAGAAACACTGTTACCTCACCTGTCTCTATGCTTTTCTCCACCTCTGCTGGTTCCTAACTTGCTACATCACCCAGTACTGAAGAAGGATCACTGATGGGATTACTGCTGACAGCTGCACCTGAGCACAACCTGACACACTTTCTCCTCTCCACCACTTTAATTGCAACAGTAAATCACAGGTTCCTGTTCACTAATACTTATGAGTTTAAACTGGAAACTGTCTTTTCTACCTTTACCAATTCTGAAGGAGAGCAGCTTAATACAGAGAAGGACGGCCAATTCTGAGTGACAATGTCAATTTCTATCAATTAGGAGATTGCAATATTCTATGTATGGTGTGGATGATGGCCCGGACACAGACAGGCGGACAGCGATGGTTCAACCAACACACATGTATTATACATCCTACTATTTACAAAAGTGCACCACAACCCCAAACAACTCCCACAAAGTCCAAGCCTCAATAAAATGCCTCACTTCCTTCAGTCCACCTCCTTTCCTCTCCAGCTGAGCTCTGTCCTTCTCTCCAGCCCTCAAATTGAGGGAGGCGGCCCCTTTTAAGCTCACCTGGATGTGCTCCAGGTGTCTCCCGATTAGCTTTCCCCGGCACTCCCCAGTGTGAAGGAAGTACCGGCTGCACATCCAGAAGCACTCCAGAGGCCTCATGTATAAACGGTACGTACGCACAGAAATATTACGCAAGAACATTTCCACGTTCAAATCGCGATGTATAAAACCTACACTTGCCGTAAAGCCACGCACTTTTCCACAGTACCTCATACCTTGTCGTACGCAAGTTCTCCGCTCGGTTTTGCAGACTGGCGGCACCCAGCGTCAAAGCAGTGATACTGTTCCTGTGTGGTTACTCTTTATTTTCCCTTTATAAATACACTGAAACTAACCGCATATTGTTTATTAGTGTAACGCATCTGATTGTAATTAACTTGGAACAATATAATGGTCCAGGGAACAGCCATAGTATTCCAAATACCATAACTGCTTTAGCGTTGTTACTCTAACTGCATCTTCTTCTTTCAGCTGCTCCCGTTGGGAGTTGCAACAGCGGATCATCTTTTCCATATTACTCTCACTGCACCACTCGGAGTATTTATATCACTGTATCTGAGTGTGAATCACAGCAGCAGCTGATCGGAAAGAGAATTATCGGTATACAGCTTGAAGTACACGTTACCTCAGCCACGGCAAAACCTTTCAAAGCCTTTCTTGTACGGACCATGCGGTTCAGAAACAGTTTCAACCCAAGAACTTTAAACACACTCAATCAATTGCTCCTTGTAGAACTGTTAGGACTTACAAGTACAATCACCCCACTGTAAACTTGCACTACAGTTATAATATCGTACAACCTGAGCCACTTTATAAAGTGCGTATTTACATATGATGACGATATCATTTTTAAGGTGAAATGCAGCAAAATATGTTTATTATATTATACAGATAAAACGTTAACTTCATTTAAATGAATATTCTTCACTGGGAGTGTCGTGAAGGATAGAATAATTAAACATGTACTACGAAGATATTTCAATGTTCCTTAAACGTTTTGAAGAATCGGCGCTCTAAGCTTACAGATGGCTTAACTTCTATTACAGAGCTGATTGTGTGGCGATCGGTTACTTAGAGAAAGAAAAGCAAGGACTGCAGTGGCGGCTACGCCAATATATATCTATACTAATAAAAGGCAAAGCCCTCACTGACTCACTCACTCACTCACTGACTCACTCACTCATCACTAATTCTCCAACTTCCCGTGTAGGTAAAAGGCTGAAATTTGGCAGGCTCATTCCTTACAGCTTACTTACAAAACTTGGGTAGGTTTCATTGTGAAAATTCTATGTGTAATGGTCATACCTGGAATGTATTTTTGTCCATATATACTGTAATAGAATGCAGCTCGATAGCCGTGGGAGGCGGAGTTTCGTATTAAAATATTTAACCAATCACATTTCAGCCATTTCAATGGGGAAGTTTGTTCTAGATATGAGAAATTCACTATACAAGCTCAGTGCTGGAATGAATTAAACTCGTATCTTGAGGTTCCACTGTATATATATATATATATATATATAGATAGATAGATAGATAGATAGATAGATAGATAGATAGATATAGAGATATAGATAACAGTGACAAACCAATTACATTGATTACATTGACAATCATGTTACCTTATTTTCAAAATGTTTCCTTTTCTTTTTCATTACTTCTTTAACACACTACTTCTCCGCTGCGAAGCGCGGGTATTTTGCTAGTTCAATATATAACAGAATAAAACACCCCCAGCCTCCTGTGACAACGGCTAATATCCAGCATAGAGAATGATAATCAAGTCTAAAAAATAAATAAAATAAGTATAACAATGAATAACAGACATCAGGAAATCATATTAGATAAAAATATTTAGAATGGTGTGGCTACAGTTGTGCTGATGCTGCACCAGGATAATAATTCTGGATAGTCCCAGAAGTGGCACAGGGCCTAGGTGGCACATGTGACTTGTTTCTGCCCTTTTTAAGTTCTTCATATGATGGCCAATTGCCCGCAGCCATAGACACCACACATCTAGTAGGTCATGACTGAGAAGTGAAGAGACAGTTTAAGGGTGCCGAAAAGTGCACATTTATTTAAAAACACATGTGCCAATGTGTAAATTAGGCAAATCATGAATCAATCATTTGTACACTAAGGACAGAAGACAGTTCACCTGCATCAGATCTGCCCCTTACTAAAAACTGACTGTTGGATGATCACAGTGGAGTACCTTCATGAACACTCTCATGGATGCATTTATACAGCATAAAAACTGAAACATCAGACAGATGATCTTCATTGAGCTACTTAGGTGACTTTTAAAACCTATTTTGGTGAATTAGGTATGTCAAATTAATTGTGGTGAATATTTATGTACGGAATCAATTATTTTGTGTTTTATGTTAGAAACTAGCTGTGCTACCAGCCTAAGACGGGTTTAAATCTAAATACTCAACGAAATTCCTCTCGATTCTGGCCCCGAGTGGTGGTTGCTGGACCTTTTTATAGCCCACCCAGAATTTTTCCAGGTGCTTGACAACCTGGTTCCAATTGCCCTTCTGGGTGGGGCTGAAGAATTGTCCAGCTGGGCTGTGGAATCCATGCAGCACCCCCTGGTGACCACCCCAGCTCCCAACAGAGCTGTTGAGGACTCCATCTCCAATGGAGCCCTGCAGGAGGTTGAGGCATCACTGCTGGCCAGGGAGGTTGGCACCAAGAGTCCCAGGGGAGGTATTGAGCTGCCCATGGATGCTCCCCCGGAACATATGCAGCAGGGGTGTCCCGAGCCGGGCATGGAACCCAGCCACCCACCACACTTGCTAACCTCCTTAAGAACTGGAGGGTAAATATTAGCTGGCCCTAGTGATTTATTTGATTTCAGCCAATTTAATCTATGCTGCACTTCTCTCTCTACAATTTCCAAATCACTCAGTACCTCCTTAGTTGTCCTTTTTTATCACTGGGAGGTTATCCAATTCCTCACATGTGAAGACTTTCAGTGATAAATGTTTCAGAAGACAGAGATATCAAAGACAGAGTTGATATTCGTGTTTATCCAAAAGCACAGCATAATGCGTCGCAAGCGGCAGATCCCGGAAATGACTAGTGCGTAAATAAATGTGTCACAGAATATGTCTTTTGTTGTGTAATGATTTATTTAACCCTTAAACCACTAGAACCAGCTATAGTCAGTTCCCAATGCAATTTGCCAGCACACCGGAGCAGAGTATATTTGGCAAAGTACATTTGTTGAACGTCGCAACCAGTTAAAGTCGGTTTCCAGTGCAATGTGCCAGCACGCAGGGGGCGAGTATATCTGGCAACATACATTGAGCGACGTACATTCATTGAACTCCACAACTGGCTAAAGGTGTTACCCAGTGCAATTAGCCAGTACGCTGGTGCCGAGTATATTCGGCGACGTACATTCGTTGAGCGCCGCAACTGGCTATAGTCGCTTCCCAGAGCAATTTGCCAAAACGGCGGAGCTGATTAGTCCATGCCATACATTTGCTGAGCAGCCAGCTCATGACCACTGCCATCCTCTAGCGAATCAGCATCACTGTCCCTGGGATTCAGCTACTGCACTAGACTGGCCTGCCAGCGTCAGCTTTTACCTCTGTGTGCTTGCATGCAGCCAGTTCAAGCGCAGTCGGCTCGTGATTTACTGAATTCCATCAATGGCTTCAGTTGCACCTTGTACATATAATAATTGATTGCTGCAGTAGTTTTTTTAATAGTTTTTACAGTTCATGGGTAGTATGTAAAATGATCAGTGTTGCAGTAATTGTGATACGCTTTGCATGAAAAAAAATGTGTTCCATAGCTAAGCGTGCAGGTTCTACCATATTCTGTGAAACATTTATTTATTCACACTTACATATCAAGCTCTTTTTGTTTATTGACTGTCACATTTCACAGTACTTTTAATTATTTGTGATTTTATTCATTTAATTTTCTCTGAAATATTCCCCCATAGCAATTCCTCATTGATGCAGTGTCCTGCTTTCAAATTCCATGCCTGATTATTGAAGTCTGCACATTCTGTCCATATCTGTCAAGGTTTGTCCCACATGCCCAAAGATGTATGGGCAATTCCAAACTGGTACTGTACGGGCATTGTTGTGTGCGTAAGTGAACTCTGTGATGGACTGGCATCCTGTCCTGGCTTGTCTTCCTGGGATAGGCCCTGGCCCCCTGCACTCCTCAGCCGGATTAAGCTGGCTTGAGAATGGAGGTACACATGTAATTCAAGTCACACTCATAGCCTCGGGGACTCTTTGTTCAGTGGCTGCTTCTCACGCTAATATGAAACTCGGTTACTTTTTAAACGAATGAGGATTTTTTCATCATCAATTTAGATTGATTGGAACAGTGACATATTCTCCCAGGAGATGACAAAAGCACTCGATTTATTTGTGCTGCCCCAAAAGTCCTACTACAATGAATAAATGGATTAATAAATAAAAACAAAACACCTGTTGTCGCTCCTGTAGGGACACTACGTGTTTGTCAGCTTTTGGAAATGTTAGTGTGAGCTGAGTGATGGACTCAATTAGCGGATAACCTTGAAAAGTCCATCAGATGCAAAGGAACTTTTCTCCAGGCTCTTTACATCACTTTAATTGGCACTTGTTTCAAATCCTCACTGTGCTGTCACACTGCAATCCCAAAATTGATTAACCCGAATGACTTAGGTAGAAGAGCCAATGCAGATGACTACCACAAAGAAAAAAAGACAAAGTTTGTGTTTATCCAATTTTCTATTACACAATGACATTTTAAATAGGCAGCCAAATGGAAACGAATGATTTGTTGTCCATACAGAATGGTATGTTACGAAGAAAAATATGAAGCCCATTACGGATAAAATACCCATCACACAACGACTGGACAAAACATAATGCAACAAGTTACCAAAAGTATCATTCAGGTATATTCGGGGTCAATGTTAACTGATAATGAAAGTTGGAGTGCTTCACATTTTGTTAGTTATTTCATCCAAGAATTGGTTATTACATTTTTACTGTATTAAATACTACCTAGTGTCATGGATGTGCATCTGTGGATCATCCTCCTGGCTCATCTGAATCAGGTTCTACAACCCCGTGTCAGGAGGGAGCGCTCGAACTATCCCATTAAGGATAAAATACCCATCTCACAATGACTGGACAAAACATAATGCAACAATTTACAAAATGTCTGTATGGCGTATCATTCAGGTGTGTTCCGGGTCAATGATAACTGATAATGAAAGTTGCAGTGTTTCACATTTTCTTCGTTATTTCATCCAAAAGATGGTTATGACATTTTTACTATATTAAATAATAGCCATGCTACCTGTTATCATAGATGTGCATCTGTGGGTCATCCACCAGGCTCATCTGAATCAGGTTCTACCACCCCGGCTCAAGAGGGGGCACTCACGCTAACCTTTTCCTCTTTTCTTCCCTCTGCAGCACGGAGAGACGCCCAGTGAAGGCCACTGACACACCCCTATGACTTGACAGCAAGATGGCTTTCAATATTTGTGCTATTTCTTTTGTTGTTTGAAATGGCGTACATAGCAACCTTTTTTTGTTATTTTTATGCCTGAATTAAACGGGAACAACCAGGCTGGTGCCCCAACATTTACTTTTGGGAACCTGCTTTGCCTTTTTTAATCACACTATCAAAGACAGGTAATGGAATAATTAAAAAATTATTAGCTACTTCTTGCACCACATGTACCTTCAGCGCCTTTCCTTTGGTATCTGTGTGTTGACTGAGCCTCACTTGACTGCCACTTTCAAAACTCGACTTGATGTTTTTTTGGAAGAAATAAGTGGATAGGACTGGCGAGTTATGTTGGGCTGAATAGGCTGTTCTCAATCTAGAGTGTTCTAAAATCATCAGAAAAAAAAATTGAAATGCAGAGTTGGCGGTTTCGTTTTGCGAATGTGCTTATTTCCCTTTGTCTATCAGTGGCTAAGCGAGTTTCGCTCTCGTTTATCTTTCCTCGGCGGTTTCACTTTGGCAACAGAGTCACTTTCTTTCAACTTTGTGTTGTAGCCTCGTACTTCTTTCATCTTCCGACACGTTAACGTGGGGCCACCTTGCCAGCACTTTGAGCTTCATGCTGTAGCCTTGCACTTCCGGGCCGGACAGACAGACACACACACACTTCTGCACGTAGATGTTTATATATAAGAAAAGGAGGATTTTTAAATCTGCCATAAACTTAACCGGAAGCCAGTGTAAGGACTTGACAACTGGAGTTATGTGTTTGTACTTTGTTGTTCTTGTGATAATTCTTGCAGGATCATTTTGAATTAACTGAAAGTGGAATAAAGAATGATTTGAGCAGTCAGTTAATTTTACGTTGCAGAAGTCAGTCCTACTAGAAATAAATGCAAGAATTAATTTCTCAATATTCTGCATATTTAGAAAATGCCTTCATTTTCCAACCATTTTAAGACAATAAAAATGTTTTGGATATTTTTGTAACGTGTATTTTAAATGGTATGCAAGTGTCAAAGATAACACCTAGAATTGCAGGCTGATTCCGTAAAACTAACGGTGATTCCTGCTGAGTTAAATAATGACAAAATATTGCTGCCATCAGCATCATTCCCTCCAATAATTAACACTTCTGCTTTGTCAGTGTTCACAGACAAGTCGTTCTCATCCATCCACTCCTTTAGCTCACTAACACCTTTAATTAAGGACAACACTGAAGAAACGTCATTTGATCTGAAAGAAGGGTATTAACAGGGTGTCATCTGCATATGAGTGAAAATTATCATTATGTTTTCCCCTTCCGTCCATTTCCAGAGAAGTGACTCTTATTTCTTTAATGGGTAACGTACAGAGAGGCCTCTTGTCTTGCTACTTTAGGTATGAGCTGCTTGCATGCTCCCTTTCCTGGCAACTTACTGGGGATCTGATTGGCTGGAAAACAAGTAAAAGTGGAAAATCTACAAAATATACAAGTCAGTGTGGACTTAAAATGGAAACAGAAAACAAATTCCTACTTGAAGTCGCACATAATATTTCTCCGTTTTAAGATGAACGAGTCCACAAATCCATTAATGCTTTTCAATGGAAGATTTTGAAATTTCAAAACTTTGCAGAATATTGTGTTCCAATAAAACAAAGTGAAACAGAAAATCAGCTGCTGAAAATTAACAATTTTATAAAATGCTTACATTTTTTAAATTAAATGTGCTAAGCAAAATGCATGTTTAGATGCAAATATCCATCCATCCATCCATTATCCAACCCGCTATATCCTAACTACAGGGTCATGGGGGTCTGCTGGAGCCAATCCCAGCCAACACAGGGAGCAAGGCAGGAAACAAACCCCGGGCAGGGTGCCAGCCCACCGCGGTAGATGCAAATAATCAATCCAAATTTTTCCAGAATAAAGACTGTGGTAGTTTAATACTGAAAAAATGTATAAAAAAAGAAAGTGTCTTTCTCCATTGCACAATTCACCTCCTTACATTTTTACCATAACACTGACTCCTGCAACACATGGCCTATTAAATTTAGGGGAAGGGGTCTTCAAAATCCTCAAAGGCACTGATAAAGAAGATATAGCAGAATTCTTTCATTGTTAAGGTGAATCACGTACATGAAGACACCAGTGGGAATTAAGAGGGCGTGCATTTAGGACTGAAGCCTGGAAGCACTTCTTCACAATAAGAGTTGTGGGAATCAGAAACAAACCAGCAAGGCACAGAGTTGCAGCAGAAAACTTGACCATCTTTGAGAATTATCTGTATGAGATATTGGGAGAGCTTATCTGCTAGCTAAATGAACAGGCTTGATTGGCTCAATTTTTTTTTTGGTTTGGAAGAACAACCTTTAACCCTAGAATTACCAAAGCCTATGAAAAAAGTTGTAAATCTGTCCCACCTTAAATCTGTTTGCACCTCTCAGTCAGTGTCTTTTGTCTTGTAAATGTGACGATAAACACAAGCAGCAAGCAGTCAGCTATAACCCCCCCTGCCCCCCCATCACAGAATGGGCAAGAAGTTTTCCCAGCTAAAGCCTTGATTATCTTGGAGTGAAGTGCTTGACTTTTACAGGGGAAATAATAGATCGTTATTTGGAACACATGCATTTCATGTGTATTCCATGTCTACAACAATCTGTGTAAACTGTGTTAAAACAGAAACATTTTTCATGTTATAGCAATAAATGGACAAAATTTCGACATGAACTTGACATCATGGACCATAAGGTGCATACTAATTCAACGTAAACAGGAAAAAAGAATAAAACTGAATAAAAAAAAATTCAAGTGACAAAGAGATACCAAGAAGGCAGATTCACCAGCGTTTGTGTGTCAGCTTTTATCCTTCCAGATCAGAGAATTTCCAGTTCCATTGTCTCAAATCACCACTCACATCTATAGTTATTCCCAGTTTCAAATAAAAACTAACAGACTCAGATCTGTGGGATGGTTTGTATCATGATCATGACTGAGAGAATAAAAGTGAAAAAAAGCTAACTTTTACAAGTACTATAAATTTACGCCAGTTGTTACAGACACAAATGAAATGTATGTTTTTATTGTATAATATTAATAATAAGAACAGCTCACTACTGAAAATGGTAAATTTGCAAGGCACCCAGGATCGATCCCGGAACCAATTTATTACAAGTCAGCAGTTCTCACCACAGAAGCTGTCGTATTGCACTTGGTACCTTTTGTGAAAGTGTTAATTTGATATTTGGACTTCTGCCTTCACACATTATACAGTTCATGTCAACATTTTGTCATTTATTACAATATGTTTACATAGATTGTTGTAGACACGGAACACACATGAAATGCATGTTTTCCAAATAACAATCTATTATTTCCCCTCTAAAACTCCAGCACTTCACTCCAAGATAATCAAGGTTTGAACTGGGCCCTTTCTGAATTGCTGGAGGTGATGGTATAGCAGGCTACTTGCTGCTTGGGCTTATTGACACATTTACAAGACAAATGACGGTGATGGAGAGGTGCAAAGGGATTTAAGGTGGGCCGAGTTTTTTGTAGGCTTTGGTAATTCTAGTGTTAAGAAGTATCTTGAAGAGATATTTGGACAGCTCAGCTATTAGCCAAAGAAACAAGTCGATGGATTGAATGGTCTCCTCTTGTTTACCAAATTTCTAATTGGTTTGAGAGGAGCGGCCACTTTTCTGAATGATTTCAGTTTCATAGAACTTTTAAATTAACCTGGGTTTCATGTTTTTTTTTTTTCTTTGTGTGTGTTGGAGTTTGATGCCCTTTGCAAACACAATGCTAACATTTGCTGTCTTCCACCCTTTGCACATAGACTTGCATGTGCAGGCTGACTGTTGCCGCTTTTTGCCCTTATCTGTACAGCAAATCCTCATACCCTTCTCTAAGACAATGTACCTGCTATTGTGGCTTTCCATGTTGTATTCAAAAAATGTCCAGTTTTGCTGCTTTCAACCAGCTACATTGAGCTGTGATGTCGTATCCGGAAGAAGAAGATTATACAGTATAAGGCATTTCACCACCTACAGGCCTGAAAAGTAATGAAAAAGATGGGGAGAGCGATATAAAGTAGGGGGCCCTGAGCTTAAACCATTGTTCAGGCCCCACCTAGCTCTACTGAAGGAACCACAGAAAAACTAATTTGCAATTCGAAAACTTAGGAGTAGCTGAAACATCAACAGCCACTTCATGAGAACAGCATGTAGTCCTTGAGCAAAGATCAAGAGGATGCCAAAGGTGACTGGACAGTGTTAAAAACCACAGAACTAGTATCTCAGATTATTAGATATACTTATATAAAAAGAGAGAGAAAATAGGGTCGACTGTGTCAAGGCCGAAAATTATAATTGATAGCCATCAGAGCTCAGCATGTCAAACGTTATAAATAAAGACAATCTGATACTCCATCAGTTTTGAGGGACAGGAAAGATGTAGGGAAAATATTTATTTAAAAATGTTACTCTTGTAGAAACGTCTCCCAACGTCAGGCATATTGAGGGAGTTGCTGTGACCCTTTTTGCTAAATTAACATGGTTTTTCTGATCTTTTTCATTCATAATAAGGATTTTAAAACTTCCTGAGAAAAACTAATAAGGATTTTTCTTATTTTAAAAGTAGCTGTCCACTGCGGTTCTGCCCACATAGTAGTGACACAGGATAAACTTTCAAAATCAATAAACCAGCAGGTATCACTGGCTAAGTGGAGGCAAGGTACACTCCAAAATGTGGCCAGAGCTATACCAATTCAAACGGAGACTGGCGCGTGAGTGAGGAGGTTCCCTACTCCTGACATCACGGTTACCCCTCCCCTTGGCCCGCAGCGTATGTCTTGGATTAGTGGAAATTAATTGCTCCTGCAAGTGAACTATGATACTTAGCACAATGACAGAAGTCGCAAAATCAACTGGAATGTTCAAGCAAATTAGAGAAAAAAAAACAAATCTAAATCTGTTAAGTAGTTCATTCGTGAAAAGTGAACAGACATACAGATGTTATATATATGTGTGTGTGTGTGTTTGTGTAGAGATGGAGTGCAGTCTCCTAAGAAAAAGAGCCTGTTCTCTCTTTCTTCTGAAGTTCCTCTGTGTTCCCAGATCAGTCTAACCTGTCATTAATGTGGACCCTAAGTACTTGTAGGAATCCACCACCTCTACATCCACTCCTTTAATAGTGACTGGACACAGAGGCTCTTTGGTGCAGTGAAAGTCAATAAGCAGTTCCTTGGTTTGGCTGATGTTAAGATGCAGACAATTCTCTTTGTACCAAGAAACAAAGTTCTTCACCTGACTCCTCTCCTATACCTCATCCCTTTTATCAATACACCCCACAAGGGCAAAGTCATCATAGAAATTCTGCTATGTGACATGACGTGCTACTGTATTTGTAGTCAGAGGTTGTTTCCTGCAGAGGCATTAGCTCTCTTGGAAATGTGTTCTTTTAATATTGTGGCTTATTAAATAATTAAACAATATCATAATATACCAGAAAAGGCGATATCCCTCCCATAGTGATTACGGTACAAGAATCACATGAGACAAAATATCTTTTAGCTTACATTTACTGACGTTTTACGCGGTTACAGACGGGGAGGCATATGGACAGACTTTTATCCAGGTGGGAAATCTGGATCAACACAGTCAGCCATTTTCTCCGTCCCCACGCTGGGAGGTTTTTCAATAACTTTGTGTCGACACAGCCTCGAAGGGTCTGGCTACTGTCCAGACCTTTTATATGGTTCTTCTTCAACTTGCTGGTCCTTTCTCTCTCCAAATAAGGGCTGAATTCCTCTTCCACAAAATACAGAAATATCATAGTGCTTACATGCCGATTCTCATTCTCCCAATAAGGTAAGAAAGATTTGTGCTGATAGAGGACAGAAATACACTAACCTGTGTTTAAGCTGACTATACAAGCCTCCAGTTGTCTTTGGCTATCTAATCCAATGCTTGGCTAGCAATTCTAACTGCTGAGCCCCTGTGTGCCATAGTTAACATGCACATGTGAATAAAACTCATAACAGTATTGTCCAGATATAGTGACATAAAGAAAAATGTAGTATAACAGAGGTGTACAAAGTGAAGAGAAAAGCAGACAGACGGTTTCCTAGTGGTGCTCTACTGTTCTCTTGTGAAAAGCAGACAGACATACAAACAGACAGACGTTGGATTTTATATATATATAGAGATGTTTCTTATATAGTTAAAATATTTTTGCATCTTGTTTGAAAGTTATCTTAGTTTTTCATGGGTGCTGCCATTTTCTTTCCGGTTTAAATAAAGTTGCTATTGTAAATGCCATGTTAGACGGATGGGTATCCCAGATAGAATGGAAGTTGGTTTAGGAGTAGGAAGGGAGGCCACAATGGAAGGACAGGGAGTGTCTGCCCCTATATATATGATGACAGCATCCCACAAGTGGGACACCTATAGGAATATTTGCAGGGCAGGCTGGGAACTGCAGTCCCATGGGACAGCCCTGGTGGGGATCCTTGGTGCTGCCAGAGGGAGCTGTAGGGAATTGTGATAACCCATTTAAAGTACTTCTGCGTGACCTGTCAGTGCTTCCAGTGTGTAATGCTATGGCACAGGAAATACTCCTGGATCCAGCATGAAAGAAGCTGAGTTACCTGCAAGGGCAGTCAGCGTTGAAAAGGAGTGTGGATGAGGTTTCAAGGAAGGCTTCCCGACGACTATGCCATATGTATTCCTGTGGACTTACACCATGGGCCGTCTCAATTCATAAATTTGCACTGTGAAAACTGCAGGTGGTCAGCAGTGACTCTGCAACATCTGAAATACAACCACCATCAGAAGTAGTTTCTTCACACAACACTAAAGGAGGACTCCTGGCCTTGGTGGAGTAGATACTGCTTCCGACTTCTCTTTCTCAGCCCCCAACTTACTCTTCGGCTTTACCACATCTCACTCCAAAACCCCACAGTGCAAATCCTGCCAACTACATCACGTGTATTGTCATGAATGCACAACACAAAAAATCTCAGTTCATAAATCTGCACTGTGGTAACTGCCAGGGGTCAGCCATGAACCCACAATGTCTGGATTACAACAGTGCTCAGAAGCAGTTTCTTTACAAATTTAGCTAAAGGAGGACATCTGACTGTGGCCAATAAGATGTCAATTTCGAACACTGTGTGTAATGGTGATGTCAACTGAGCTCACCTTCCTACTCAGCCCCCCATCTTACTCGATGGCTCTGCCACACCACAGCAGTGAACTCTTCAGCCTTAATAATGAACTGATTGGGAGTGTTGGACCTCCAAGTTGTGTTTCGCTGATAAGGTTGCATTGAGGCATCTGGAGATTCCTCATTCTTAGCCCATATTTCCAGTTCATTCAACTAGGACAGTTCATCTTGGACTTTAAAACTTGTGTACAAATATTTCCCTGCTGTACGATAGAATGGAATTTCAGACTGAAGTGACCAATCTAATTCTCTTTATGATAGATCATGTTAAAGTTTTTGTGCTTTGTTTTTTTCCTCAGACGTCAAAATGATTCCCAATTGTTTCTACCACATCTTTACTTGTTGTTGAGCCATGTAGTTGTTTTAAGCAGGAAGGTTCCTCTTGTAGTTGCAAAAAAAAAAAAAACTCACCAGAATTTTGAGATACACCACATTATTAACAGAGACAACCTCATTGAGAGTGACATTGAAAACAAATACTCCTTTCAGCACAACAGTTTGCCCCTTCTGACACTGAATTCCATTTTTCTGATATGCGTTCAACAGTTCTTGCAGACGCAGGCATTTCTTTAATCCTTGCATTGATTGTTTCTGTGTTTGGTATACCATCAAATAAATTCTCTGCCACTCTGATGGCTTCTTCTAATAAATTCCCCATCAGTATAAAAAGCATTTCATGTTTAGCAATGCATTTTGGTGACTTTGTAACTTGCATTTGTCGCATAACTCTTCCAAACTCTTACACTTCTAATGGCACTGGCTTGTTTCTCATATTTAGAAGCTGCTTACCTATTTGTCTTAACATCCTTGTAAGTGCTGTGACACTTTATTTCAGGATGTTGCTATATATTTGCAGGTCAAAAGGCAGCACTTTCACCATGTAAAACACGCACAGTGTGTATTCTTTTTGTAGTGTAGAAAAGATGTGTGCGTTTGTCCTTTCTGAAATGGGCAGACATGCATTTCAGCGCTTCTTGCAGTCTTTTGTACACCAAGCTTTATCATGTGTGCATATGTTAATGCTGGCCAACAGATTAAAGCTGATGGATGGAGTGCGGATGGATGGCAACCACTGAATAGTTGGAGATCTTCCAAGTTAAACAAGGTCAGTCATCTTTCAGAAAGACAGCTTTTTAAAGCAAACTGATTCTGAAAGTGTTATAATTTTGTCTGCTGATCAGTGTGTGTGTAGTGAACTAACACTTGCCCCCTATAAATGACATAATAATTGAACAGCTATGGAAGGATTTTGAAGAATTTGAATAACAGCAGAGATCTGTGGGGGACTTCCAGAAAACAAGATGCCAAGATCCAAGTCACCCAGAAGTCTCGTTCAAGCAGTAAGGTTTACCAACAAGCTTTTCATGAACTTTGCAACCAGGAAATTGCAATTTTGAACTGTCAGCCAAATGTAAATAGAGAAAAGGACCCTGGCCAGGCAATCGATAGGTCAAGGGAGGCAGCTGAGACAGAGCTTCACCTGCCATCATAAAAAGTAAAAAAAAAACTAATAATGATAACATAAAATAAATTTGTCCACTGGTCTGCGCTATAAATTTGTTTTCTGTATGATTCCAATAACTTTGATAATTTTTATAGTCAAAATTGTTGAATTGGTGCATTTCCTTTTCAAATACAGGGGAGAAATGCAAGGTGTGGCAGTGATGAGCCTCGCCTCACCTCACCTCGGAACTGTGCTCTCCGTCACACACCGGGTTGATGCATGTAATTAGCACATGCCTGTTGCTATCTCTCTGTATGTCACCAAAATAATGTTTACAGACACGTTTATTATACACCTTGACTTTCCAGTCTGGCTAATATCTTTAATGAATGTGTGTGACAAATTTAGTCTTGCTGATTGGACATAAAACCGCAGCAAAAAAGCACAAGGTGAGGCAGACAGTACCGTGCTACCCTGAAGGATCGGAGTATGTGAGCCCAACAGGTGCTTGTTGCTGCTGTTCTTCTTGGCAATCATCTTCATTGAGGCGCAGAAACTTTTAAAACTAAAGGGAAATGAGGAGGACTTTTACAAGGAAGTGACTGAGATTTTCACGGAGAAGGATAGGTGCATCAACTTCATTTACAAATAAAGGTAAGATCATGAATGATTTTCAATTTTATAAAAAATGAGATCAGACAAAAAAAAAATCCAATATGTAAAAGCTAACTTTTCACCTTAAATAAAACATTCTTTTGTTTATCTTGTTATCCTTTTGTTGAACAGTCTGTATTAAAATTCATTCAAAAAGCTTCAGAATTTAAAGCTTTTAAATACAACTAAACATTTCAATTAAGGTAAAAATTTAAATCTGTTGTTTTGTTTTTTTTTACACTTGCATTTGTATTGAATGAATATGAATTGTGGAATTGCAACGGCAAATTTAGAACACATTTAGGGTGCAGAGCAAATGCGCTCCCTCTCTCTCTCTCACCGCTATAAATGTAATCGTTCTTTCTTAGCCAAATATGTACCTTACCTACAGTATATGTGTGTTAAGAATGCTGATGAGATATGAAACATAACCAGTAGTCAATGTGCATGCTGCCAACTGAATAGTGAATAAGCTACTCTTTTGGGTTTATATACCGTAGATATTCACGTATAAGTCGGGTCTTGAAACACGAAAAATCAATCATAAAATCAGACGCTGACTTAAATGCCCATTCAAAAATAAGACTTCATTTTTTGTTACATCTTCTTGCTTCCTCCAATCTCACACCATTGAATTTTGTTGCAGCAGTGCTGTTACCAATTTATTTCGCCACTTCAACGACCTTTAATTTAAAACCAGCTTCATATTTTCTTCTGATTGAATGCTCCATCGTAGATAAGGGAAGCTCTTATGATAAAGGTGGATGAGGATGTGAGATACAAAAAACACAAATCAGTGCAAACGTCACTTCAGAATAGTTTGGGTATTACCGTGTGGTCACGTAGGCACAATACATAGAAAAAAAAGGCAGTGTGCTCTGTGGTTACTCTCTCAGGTGGGCGTTAGCATATCATAATCTCTTGGGCCAATAGCGTGTGTTTTCCACATTCAACGTGGTACGAATGCTTCTGGTGGACAACCAAGTTTAAAAGCTCTACTCAAGAGGAAGCCCAGCTCCCCTGTGAAGCATTGGTGGCCAATGGAACTGCGAAAGGATTGTGAGGGGACCCCAGCAGCTAAATGAATCTCTTAAGAGGTTAGGTGAATTCCAGTGGTAGCTTGGTAGACCACTGAGGGGTGTGCCCATTCAAGTTAAGGGGGATGGAATAATTTCATGATGGGATGGTTGAGGTAAAAGTCCTAAGAGTAGAGTAATCTACTTGGCAGGGTCAAGAACCATGAAAGTTGACTGCAAGCCATTCCCGAAAGTTGCACTCGCTGGGTAGCCACATGGTTGACCACGTGCCAAAAATAAAATTTTTTGAATATGCCCAGGGACCAAGGGTGGCTATCTTTGGCAGAGTCAAGACCCAAGGAAGATAACTGTGAACCACCCTGACCTGGTGCCCAACAGTTGCCAAAACTGCTAACAACTTGCTGAAAATGAATTTTTTTGGAAGTACCAAGGGACTGGGAGAGGACACCTTTGGTAGCATCAAGATCCAAAGAGGTCGTGCATAAATCATTTACAACCTGGTGCCCATCATGAGACTGCGTGCATATGACAACCTGTCAAAGGAAAATTTTGGTGGAAATGCCAAGGACAAATCCTACCTCCCTGCAGCCAATCAAAATCTGCTCGCTCCAGACAAAATCGTCCTTGTCATGAGCCAGAATTGTAGCAGATGTGCATTATCATCAATTTTAAAACAATTTAAATGAACACTCGAGTTAATATATCTCAGAATGGGCAAGACATAGCCTAAGTCCATTGGACTTTTTCAACATCTCTTTTCTCAACTGACCAACTTCTCTGAGTTCAATAAGGGAGACATTTTTTGAAGTTTAACAGGGACATTCAAAGGGGTATCAGATAAAATAACAGGCCTAGTAAACAAAGACAGAAGAGGGGTCCGGGGGGATATTTTCTGTATGTCGCTTAAATCATCCGAGCTCAGATGCCTCATCTTGGATGAGTTAATGCCGGTGAAACTTATCCGGCATAAGTCGGTTTTTCAAACGCAGCTGTGTAGTAGATCAGTTTAGCTGGATCCAATTATCCGAGATGAATGCGTGCGCCCGCGCTGATTGAAAAGCCCTTACATATTGTGTGTAGAAAACATGATCAGCAAGACTTTGATAGGCTGCAACACAATGACGAAAGAACGGGCTCATTTTTTTTTTTCACACAAGCGGAGCAGGACCTGTTACTTGAAGGATATGAAGAATTTCAAGATTCAATTTGCACAAGGGGTAACACTGCAAAAGCAGGCCAAACCAGAAAAGACGGCTGGCAAAAAGTGGCCGACAAATTAAACGCTAAGTAGTGTGCATTGTACTTACTGAATGTAACGTTTCATTTCCTATGTGTCAGATTAATAATTATTTAATGTCATAATTTCAGATCAAACGTGAGCACAAGGAGAACATGGGAACAGGTTTAAAGTGAAGTACAAGAATATACTTCAAACGGTATATAACTAAAGAATTGTTGACAAAGAATCATATATAATATAAAAAAACTTTAATTTTAAAGCTAATAAGAAGGCAGACAAGCAAAAAACAGGTGGAGGTCCATGCAGTCCAGACCTAATCGCTGCAGAAGAGTTGGCTCTGCAGCATTATGCCCATCGCCCTGTTTCTGAAGGCATTTTTTTTTTTGTTGGGTCAGTTGCAGGGAATGTCATATCCCTAGAACTTGTGTCTGACCAACGAGATATTGACAAAGGTCATATATTTGAAGAAGACACTGTGTCTGATTATTGATCAGGAGGAGAGATACATTTTCCAAATAATGTTTGATCAAACTCCACTCTGATCAGTCCCATGTGCCCCAATCACATTTGGAAATCCTGGGTAATGAGAATGTTAGGCTGATTGTGAGATTCTTTATGGAACTGTGGGTGTTTTTGCCTGAGTACCTGCAATAGCATGAAATGCTTCTTTTATTGTCTGCACACGCAGGTGTCCAGGAAACACTATGAAAACCCAAAGGAAATATTTCAGAGACAAAAAGACTTTACGAATTGCCTCGCAAACTGCACTTTTAGATAGATTTTCCGCATCGCCTACAGTATATAAAAAAGTGCTGCTTGCAAAAGAACTCAAAGCAATGCATACTGTCTGTGTGGTTGTGAGAGCCCGACTTCGCCTAGTTTGACTTTGAATATAAGGTGCTAATAAATCTTTGAGGTACAATATTCCCCCTCAGCTAAAGCGGTATCTTTCGAAAAAAATTTCCTCTGGGAGCAATAAAGGATCTTGCCGATCTTATAGAACCCTCTCTATATGAAATTCTCTTCTTTTAATTTGCCCACCAATATCAATTGGTCGCTCACTCATGAACGGCGAAGCCATGACTGAATGAATTCCACATACGGACACTGATTAAGTGTGTGAGCTAATACTTGTTTACATAGAACAAATCTGCTCCAAGCAGGTCTGAGGATTTGGATGTGCTGCTATGACAACACATTCAGCAAGAGTTTAAAAAAACCGACAGATCCAGGATCAGGCCAAAGCGTCAACAATTACATCCGGCTAAACAAGTAATCCACGTATGAAAAGTACCCCCCAGGAGTTGACATATTGGTTGTTTACGTAGATGAATTCTGAGGTGACAACACCAATCAACTAGAACTGCATGTCCAATGATGGATGTCCCCAGTTGGGCCTGCTTGCTTTGGTTTTTTAGGCCTCTTGGTTCCTTCCATTCTCATTGACCATTCCAGTTGATTTCGGGATGCCGGGGTGAGGGGTTTGGGGGGCGGGGGGGACACTAATCATTGTAAAAAGGTAGCAATGAGAGAAAAAAAAGAGAAACTAAGATATGACAATAACTAGAGAAGTTCTATAAAAGTCAATAAATATGTATTTTGGTATTGATTTAATTTTTCCATGTAAATTGATAAATACAATGTATCAATACAATTTATACAATGTTGTATAAATTAATTAATTGTGCAATTTGTTAAATTTTAATTTAATTTCTGTTCAGTTTACTACTTAGAAGTGATGTGATGGCAACATTCTAATTATTTTTTCACTGTGTTCATGAATGCCAATAAAGAGAACTATTCACAATTAAAATTATTTTTTATGAGTTTAATTTTGCAGTTTTAATTTTGTAGAACTGTGCTATGGGTTAAGACTCCAGGTAAATAAGTTCCATAATTAAAATATGAAAAATATTTCCCTTTACTTTCTTTCAGAATAACAAAGGAACAAATGCAATCCTCCCTAACATATAAAGATGGGATTGCGTTTGAAAGATTACATTTTTTTAAAGAAATCAGACTCTTGAATCTTAAACTCAATAGCTCAAAGGTACAATTCTATTAAATGTTTGATTAGGGTAATTGAGTAACCTGGGTTTGCATCCTACTTTATCCTATTTAAATATTCAAGTTATTATTACTTTAAAAGATGTTTTTATTACATTTTTAAAATAAAAAAATCCTTTTAGTTACCCACTTATCTTTTTAAATATTGGTTTAGGTAGACTTTCCATTATGCTTTCTTGAAATCACTTCTCACTCTTGGCTGAGTAAAGTATTCAGTTCAACTTGATGAAGATTACAGAATGGTACATTACAAGTTAACCAAATAATAGTCTCTCTATTATAAAAAAAAAACTTGGAAGGGAGACTAGAGAGACAAGACGTGATCTTCTCAGAAGACAATTTGACGTCCTGTGAGAGACACTTTAATGTCATGTGAGACAAGGCAGTGACACAACATTTAAAACAAATTCACGGACATCTAACCTAGCAGTTGTTGGAATGCTTTTGGCAGACACGCTTCATGTGCTCCCAGCTCTTAAAACAATGACAAGCAACAAGCAAAACACGCAGCTCGCCAGTAGCAGCAAGCCAGCAGATGATCTGACCGCTTCTCTTTAGCATGCGTTCAACCAAACCCCCCCTCCCCCATTCACAACGCAATCGGCAGAGATGAGAAGTGCCAAAAGGACAACTGCTGTACAGGCTTTTAAATGATTGACGCGCAGCATCACAAGCAGAATATGCAGCTTGCCAGCAGCAACAACCCAGCAGATGATCCAACCGCTTCTCCTTAGTGTGCATTCAGCGTTATACATCTTGTGAGAAAGAGATTTAACCACGCCTGGGGCCAGAAATAAAGGACAAGTACAGTATTGTTTTTAGAAAAGTTTAAAAGTAAAAGTGAAAATAAAGCATATATAACAATTCCCATGAATATAACAATCTCTTTAAATTGTATATCCGGTAAACCAAACCCGGGGGTGGGTGAGCGAAGTGAGCAGGGGGCAGAGCCCCCTAGTAATTATTAATAATAAGCAGTTTTTAAAGACAAATAATAAGGAGCCACAAAAAAGTTTTGGAGCAGCCACCCATATATTGCTCCTGACTGCAAAATGGATCATTTTTATGTACAGATGTGTACAGGTTATTCCAAAACAGAACTGAATCGCTAAGATGGCAGCTTTAAGGGTCAGTAGAGGAAATGATGTCGTTGGGGCCTTAACTGGAAGTGACATCATTGGGCCCGGAACCAGAAGTGATGTCATCAGGGACAGGCGGAATGTCCTGTAAGTGATCTGCACTGGAAAGAGAGAAAGGATTAATGCACTTTGCCACCCCCTGGTCTGGCGTGGAATTGCCCACATTCATGCCCTTTAGCTGCCTCCCAAGTGTATGAGTGTGATAAAGTATATCATTTGAAAATAATTAATAAGACCATCTACCAAAAAACCTCTTCCCAATGGGCACGATGAAGCAGGCAGAAAAAAAAAAATAAATAACATCTACTATCTAATAAAACACTGTGGTCTGTGTGTTCAGTCTCTCAGAGCAATTTGATTGGTCAGTTTGGCTTTACTGTGATTGGTCGGTTTGGTGTTTCTGACACGACAAAAGAGGAAGTGTTAGTGTGAGACACATAATGAGGCAGAATGGTGTACGCTAAGATAGAAAGTACAAAACAGGGCAGGACACGAAAACAATGATGGAGTCTGAGAAGCAGGATTTACAAGAACATTTCGGTGAAAGGGAGTTTAGACACATGCGAATACTGAAGAAAGATGCTAATAGTACATGTATGGTGAGAGATAGCAGATATTTTTAAATTACTTTATTATTATATCCAGTCATTTGTAAAACATTACTTTTTAATGAGAAAGTAAAAACTAATAAAGGCATCTGGTTATTGCAGAATAATGGTGACGTAACTCCAGCAGCATTATTAGTTTGTCAAAGATAATATTCCTGAGAACGGTTTCTCTCTTTGATTTGAGGAAACTCTGAATAAAGTACTTACCTTTGCGAGGTTCAGATATAAACACAAATGGAATTGTCATTGTTTATCTTAGATCTTTAAAGTGGTTACTAATAAAGTGTGGCCAAGTACAGGATGATATCAAAATAATTTGGGGCACCAATCAGGTCATCACATTTAATGATAAGGCAAACATAAAAACGATGCTCATTGTGGAGTTACTTTGCCCTAATATCGGGCTTTGCAAAATAAAAATAAACGGGAAATTAGGAGCAATTCAGTCACTCCCTGGGAGGCCCATCTAGCGGCACGATCCTTTTACAAGTGACGCCTACTGCTGGGAATCCAGTGGCTTTCTTCTCACTAAGTGCTAGGGGCCTTCACTTGGCAAATTTGCAGTACTGTGGGGTGAGAAGGACAACCTAGCATTAACGGCAGCACCCTCTTGTGGTCTGGCGGGTCATTATGTACTTTGACAGAACCCCTGAGGATTTCCGCAGACGTGCATGCATGATAAAAGATATCCAAAAACCCAACTTCTTAAATTACTTTTTAGATCCTCACACGTGCAAATTAATAAATGCGGACTTGAATTAAAGGAGCAAGAACAAAGCCCAGAAGGTAAATGATAATTCTTACATTTTCTTATAAAAAAGATAAATGAGTACTTGCGTCCTAAATCTGTCACCACTGCTCAGATTCATGAATACCATAGAACAAAACAATTAAGGTTTACAATGGATATAATTTAATGAAGTCAAAGTAATAACGGACAAACAAATGTGGCTGTACTAGTAGATGCCTAGTAGATGACAATATATTTTCACCTTCACAGCCAATGGCATCCCTAGATGATCTTTCTAGATGTGAATCTTTTAAACAACCAAATTTTGTTCAACAAAAATGAGATGATGAGTGGCATTGATTTAATGGTTACGACCAACAATAAATATGAAACCTGTCTTGATAATGTCAACTCTCATCTGGTATTGAATTTGAAATAAAACCAGCCATTCCCTTGAAATATAACATGACAGCAAGTCACAAGTAGAAAGTGAATCGATTGTTTCAAATGGTTCACAATTCCAACTTAATTAGAGAAGATTCAAAACTTTCTAGAATTCCTGTTATTTTTTTTTTTTTTTTTAATTTTATTATCAATACATAGCAATCAAGTTTTACAAAAAAAAGAATTATGCTAAGAACAGATCGATCCCCACCCTTGAGAGAGAGAGCAAGCCAAATGGTGTAAAATTTAAGGCTTAAAAATACCTAAATCAACAAATTCTCTGTGCTTTATAAACTCATTTCAAAATATTACTGATTAGATCCTGCCATGTTTTGAAAAAGTCTGCACAGATCCTCTAACTGAGTATTTGATTTTTCCAATTTTAAATAATATAACACATCAGTTTCCCACTGACTTAAAGAGGAGAGTTTGGGTTCTTCCAGTTTATCAGAATAAGTCTGCGTGCCAACAGTGTAGTGAATGCAATCACAATTTGTTTGTCTTTCTCCACTTTAAGACCCTCTGGAAGAACCCCAAACACAGCTGTTAATGGGTTAGGAGGGATTGTGAGTCCAAGACTGTCTGAGAGGTAATTAAAAATTTTTGTCCAGAATAATGTTAATTTGGTGCAGGCCCAGAACATGTGACCTAGTGAGGCTGGGGCTTGGTTGCAACGTTCGCAGGTTGGATCATGCCCTGGAAACATTTTGGAGAGTTTTAGTCGAGACAGATGTGCTCGATATATAATTTTGAGTTGTATAATTGTATGCTTTGCATATGGAGCTTGAGTGAATTCTCTGCATTGCTACTTTCCACTCCTTTTCTGATATATTAATTGAGAGGTCATTTTCCCAGTGTCCTCTTGGATCTTTGAAAGGAAGGGATTGTAAAAGGATTTTATATATTGTAGAGATGGAGTCTAACTCCTTGAAATTGAGCAATAATTTTTCCAGCGTGGATGAGGGTGCAAGATGAGGAAAATCTGGAAGGTTCTGTTTAACAAAGTTCCTGATTTGAAGATAGTGAAAGAAATTTGTAGCTGGAATGTTAAATTTGGAATGTAATTGTTCATAGGATGCAAAGACGTTGTCTATATAAAGATCTCTAAGCAAGTTAATTCCAAATTTTTTCCAGATATTAAAAACTGCATATGTTTGTGAGGGTTGAAAGAGGTGGTTCTTTTGCAGGGTGCCACAGAAAGAAGCTTCTCCGTCTTAAAATGCTTTCTACATTGGTTCCAGATTCTAAGTGAGTGGAGCACAATTGGGTTATTAGTGTATTGCCGATAACGTGTGTTTATTGGAGGGCACAGCAAGGAATACAAAGAAGTACTGCAGGATTTTACTTCTATTGCGGTCCATGCCTGTGTATGTTCTTCTATTTGTGTCCAGGTTCTTATCGACTGTATATTTGCCCCAGTAATAAAACTGGAAGTTAGGTAGAGCCATGCCACCTTCTGCCTTTTGTCTTTGTAGGGTCGCTCTTTTGATGCGTGGATGTTTAGAATTCCAAATAAATGAGGTTATTGTTGAATCTAATTGCTTAAAGAACGATTTATTAATGTATATTGGTATGTTTTGAAATAAAAAAAGGAGCTTAGGAAGAATATTCATCTTAACAGTGTTAATTCTTCCAGCTAGTGTGAGATGAAGGGTTGACCATCTATGCAAGTCTTGTTTAATTTTTTCCATGCAGACGACGAAATTTTGTTGATAAGAGCTTTATGTTTACTTGTGATGTTTACCCCGAGGTATTTAAACTGTTCTGCAATGATAAAAGGAAGGGTGTCTAATCTAATATTATATGCTTGCGAATTCACGGAAAGAGTACACTTTTATTCAGATTAATTCTGAGACCAGAGAGCTTTTGAAATTCTGTGAGTGCTGCTAAGACTGCAGGCACAGAATTTTCTGGGTCCGATATATACAGTACCATGTCATCTGCATATAATGAGATTTTCTGTTCCAGTCCTTCTCTGCTAATCCCCTTTATCTGATCAGTATTTCGACAATGTATTGCCAGTGGTTCAATGGCAATTGCAAACAGCAGTGGTGACAAAGGGCATCCTTGTCTTGTGCCACGTTCTAGTTTAAAGTAGTCTGAGCAAATGTTATTGATGCAAACTGAAGCTTCTGGGTTAGTATACAGTAATTTAATCCATGCACAAATGTTGGGCCAAACCCAAACTTCTCCAAAATAGTAAAAGGTATTTCCATTCAATCATGTCGAATGCTTTTTCTGCATCCAATGATAATAATATTTCTGGGGTGTTTGATTTAGTTGGTGAGTATATTACATTAAACAGGCGTCGAAGATTTGAAGATAAGTGTCGGCCCCTAATAAATCCAGTTTGGTCTTGTGATATTACTGAGGGAGCACTTTCTCCATCCTTCTAGCTATGATTTTAGAGAGTATTTTAACGTCGTTATTCAGAAGTGAAATTGGTCTGTATGATGCACATTGTAATAAGTCCTTATTTTGTTTTGGAAAGACAGTGATTAGTGCTTGGCGAAAGGTTTGTGGAAGAGATTGGTTATCTCTGGCTTCTGTAAATGTTGCTAATAGGAGGGAGCTAGCTGAGCGGAGAATTTCTTGTAAAACTCTGCAGGGTAGCCGTCAGGGCCTGCTGCTTTTCCACCTTGGAGTGACTTTATAGCATCCAGTAATTCTGATAATGACAGAGGTTTATCGAGTTCCTCCACACTAAAAGCGTCAATTTGTGGTATCTGTAATTTATCCAGAAATGCATTAGATTGTATATTGTCTTCTTTAAACTCAGTAGTATATAGGGATTTATAGTAGTCTCTAAAAGTGTACATTATATTTTTGTGTTCGATGATTTTATCTCCATTCGTGTTAGTAATTACGAGATTGCGTTGCATACATCTTGCTTGTGAATTTGTTGCGCTAAAAGCTTATTAGCTTTCTCTCCATGTTCATAATAATGATGTCTGGATTTGTAAATTAGTTGTTCGGTTTCTTTAGTTGTCAAGAGGTTTAATTCTGAATGTAGAGCCTGCCTCCTCTTATGTAGAGTCTCGCTTGGTAGTCTGGCATGTTCTTCATCTATTTTAGTAATTTCGCTTTTTATCTCTGCTACTTTCTTCGCTTCGGATTTATTTCTGTGGGAAAGATATGAGATAATCTGTCCTCTTAAGAAGGCCTTAAGAGTTTCCCAGAGTATTCCTGCAGAGATCTCAGGGGATGTATTTGTCTCTAGAAAGAATTCAATTTGTTTGGATATAAATTCAGTACAATTCTCGTCAGCTAATAGAAGCGGATTGAGGCGCATCTGCGGGGTGAGTGTATGGGGCTTAGTAATTTCAGCTCCAAGATCATCGGAGCATGGTCTGAAATAACAATAGCATCGTATTTACAAGATTTAATCTTAGGCAAGAAGTTATTATCTATAAAGAAGTAATCAATCCTTGAGTAGCAATGATGTACTGGTGAGTAGAAAGAATATGTTCTTGAATTTGGGTTTAAAAACCTCCAGGGATCTGATAAGTTGTGATCAGTTATAAACTTTGTAATTATCTTTGCGGTGTTAGTTGCGTTCCCCTGTGGAGGAAGTCTTATCTAAAAGTGGATTTAGAACACAATTAAAGTCCCCAGCCATTATAAGTTTATGAGTGTTCAGATTGGGAATGGATGCAAATAAATTTTGTATAAATTCCTTATCATCAACATTAGGTGCATAAACATTTATCAAAATCATTTTACAGTTAGATAAGTCTCCCATGACCATCACATATCTCCCTTCAGGATCCAATACTACATCTGATGCTACAAATGGTACTGTTCTATGTATGAGAATTCCCACCCCTCTAGTTTTCTTTGTAAAACTAGAATGGAACATTTGGCCAGTCCAGTCTTTTGCAGCGGAACTGATCCTTACTTAGTAAGTGGGTTTCCTGTAAAAATACTATTTTAGCATTTAGACCTGTTAGGTGAGAAAGTACTTTCTTTCTCTTTAATTCGTGATTCAGGCCTTTAACATTCCAGCTTACGAAGTTAACTGTCCCATCATGGAGACACTGATTCTGAGTTTTTGATGTCATTTATAGTCTTAACTGGAAGTGAAATAGTTTAGGTCTTAATTTCCTATTCCCCAAGAGTTGTTGCCATGCAGTTTATTATTACGTTGATAGTTATAATTATAAAGATTGAGATGATAGATTAGATATAGATCAAGCCTGCTCTCTTTCTCTTCCCCCCTTAACCCCCACCCTCCCTTTTTGCCTCCCCAGGTGAGGCTAAAACCCACTTCATGCAGTCCCAGTCCTCTGACATACCCAGAGACAGAGCACGTCCAAAGCACATCAAGCCCCCATGCAGTGGCGCTTTAAGGTTAAAAGATAGAGATATCTGTTACCAATATAGTCTTTAAAAGAGGAAAAAGAAAAAAAAAGAATTTTGCACTTAATATATACACATATATATATACATATATATATATATATACATATATATATATATATATATATATATACATATACATACACATATATACACATACATACATACACATACACATACATATAATCTTCAGCAATTTTAGTGCATTAAGATGATATCCCCAGATAATAAACCCAGGTGATGGTGTTAAAGATGTGTCCAAAACAAGCATAACAAGTCTTAATGCAGTAATAGCAATAACAGTAAACCAAGGGTATGATATTGAACAGTCTCATTTAGGGTACACATGAAATAATTAGAAAAGAAAAAAGAGGAGGAAAACGTAATTAAGCACAATAAAACATAAACATTTAGCGCCCTAGTAATACTAAGTAATAATAAGTAATAAGTAAGTAATAATAATAATAAGTAATAATAAGAATATGAGAATATATGCTGATAAAAAAACCCGTATTTTAAAACAAATAGATCAGACAGTAGATTATTAATCCTAGCTTTATCATTTACCGCCATAACTCACAATTATGTATCAGAATAGTCCCGGGATCAGCTTTCTGAATTCCTGTTATTTTTCAATGGAGGATTACAAATTAACAGTTCTCCAGAGACTTTGATCTATTATTTGGTCCATTTAATAAAGACATTAGACCCTCATCCAAATGTAGGTTGCTATATTATTGGTGGGACTGAAGAATTGTCTGAATCTGAATCTATCAACCACGTAAAATAATTTTGTCAGATCTGTTAAAGTGGAAGGAGATTCTTTTTGAATACTTGTTTTTTGTTCTTGAAATATATACATTCAGATTAAATAGGTAGATACTGTATAAAGGGGCTCCCCACCTGTCTTTTACCATTAGAAAATCAGGAGTCCATAATTGTCCCTACAGATCCAGTCCAATAGACTGCAAAGCCACTTATTTACAATTTACATTTATATGCTTAGCAGACACCTTTATCCAAAGTGACTTACATCAGTTTGGGGACTGTTTGGGGACAAGTGTGATAGGACAAGAGTATAAAAATTAATTATCACAAGTGAAGAACTCGGAACAAAATACACGTCCCAGATCTAAAACACCTCAATGGAGACAGAGCTCCCAGTGAAGTACCGTATCAGAGGCTGGCAAGCCTCAATAGTCAAGTGCCAAGGGCACTAAGCTTTTTTTTTACATTTTTTCAACATCTATTGGCACCCCAACCTTTCTCTGATCACTCGGTTACACCTTCTATAAAAAGTCCTAAAAAATGACTCCAGGCTAATTTAGTCTTGTACAAACTAACATGGCGATAAAATTTCTTCATATTATACTAGTGTTATATTCAGCACACAGAATTTTGTAAATAAGATTTCAGACATGAAAATTCCAAAAGACAAAAATGTTATATTCTAAAGTTATTGTATCCATTGTTTTACCAACAATTAAAATGAATTTAAGATTGAACTACAGAGAAGTCCAGAGAATGTTTTTTAATATCTAGAGATTGAATGACCAGATGTGCAATTGATATCTTTCTTAGATGAAGTCTTACTAGAAATGATTTTATCTTTGATAGAAAATTTTATTTATAAATTAAAGGAACTGGAGTACAGTACATTAAAACATTAGAACATTAGAATAATCTAGATGAGAAGAGGCCATTCAGCCTAACAAAGCTCACCAGTCCTATCCACTTAATTCTTCTAAAATAACATCAAGTCGAGTTTTGAAAGTCCCTAAAGTCTTACTGTCTACCACACTATTTGGCTGCTTATTCTATTAGTCTATTGTTCTTTTGGTAAAGAAAAACTTCCTAATTTTTGTGCAACATTTACCCTTAAGTTTCCAATTGTATCCCCGTGTTCCTGATGAACTCATTTTAAAATAACAGTCTCAATCCACTGTACTGATTCCTTTCATAAGTTTAAACACTTCAATCATCTCACCTATTAATCTTCTTTTGCTTAAACTGTAAAGGCTCATCTCTTTTAATCTTTCCTCATAATGCATCCCCTGTAGCCCTGGAATCAGCTTAGTTGCTCTTCTCTGGACTTTTTCTAGTGCTGCTATGTCCTTTTTGTAGCCTGGAGACCAAACTTGCACACATATCTCCAGATGAGGCCTCACCAGTGCATTATAAAGGTTGAGCAGAACCTCCTTGGACTTGTACTTCACACATCAAG
Organism: Polypterus senegalus; assembly: GCF_016835505.1. Lineage (NCBI taxonomy): Eukaryota > Metazoa > Chordata > Cladistia > Polypteriformes > Polypteridae > Polypterus > Polypterus senegalus. Next base: position 3,750,221 of record NC_053164.1, on the reverse strand, counting down.
GCGCTATATAACCTGACATTCTGTTAGCCTTCTTAATGGCTTCTGAACACGGTCTGGAAGTTGATAGCTTAGAGTCCACTACAACTCCTAAATCCTTCTAATAAGGTGTGCTCTCGATTTTCAGACCACCCATTGTGTATTCAAACCTCACATTTTTACTTCTTATGTGTAATTCTTTACATTTACTGACATTAAATTTCATCTGCCACAAATCTACCCAAGCCTGTATGCTATCCAAGTCCTTCTGTAATGATATAATGGATTCCAAGTTGTCTGCTAATCCACCTGTTTTGGTATCATCTGCAAACTCAACCAGCTTGTTACTTATATTCCAATCTAAATCATTTATATATATATTAAAAATAGCAGTAGCACTATCACTGACCCCAGTGGAACACCACTCTTAACGTTGGCCAATTCTGATGAGGTTCCTCACACCATTACCCTCTGCTTCCTGTGTCTGAGCCAATTCTGCACCCATCTAAAAACATCACCCTGAACTGCTGCTACTTTTAGTTTGATGCGGACCCTCTCATGTGGCACCTTAGCAAATGCTTTCTGAAATCAAGAGAAATAATCTCATCTGCTCCACTTTCCAGCATGTTAGTAAAACACTACCTTGGATCTGCCCGGTAACCCTTTTTATATAATGGGAGGATATTTGCCATTTCCCAGTCATTTGGAATCTCTCTAGTGTGCACTGACCTCCTAAAAATCAAACTAGTCCACAAATATAATCTGATTTTAATATTTTTCTCCTTGTAATAGGTTATTTTTATTTTTTATACGTGCAATGTAACCTCTGCACACACACACACACACACACATATGTTTAATAGGGGTATTTTTAATCAGAAATTTACTCTCTGTAGGACCATAACGCTGTGCATAGAATTCACACTAAAACATGGCATAAGGACAAAAGCGGAAATGTTCGTAGGCACAAAATAATCCAGATGCATAAATCTGTGCGAACACCAGCTTCCACGTTCTTCCGCTCCATAAATCCTGGTCAGCATGAAAAGTAAATCACATGCACGTACTTGCTGCCCCACCCCAATTCCTCCTAGAATTACACCTCTTTGAATATGCAAATCAATATAAATAGCCCTTAAGCACAGCATTCTGTGAAAAGATAATAGAAAAAGCATAGGGGAAATAGAAGAATTTCAGTGAACACCAAGTGGAGGCAAAGGAAAAACATACTATTTGTTGGTTTAAACAGTGATATAAACAACAAAAGGAAGATGATCAAGTGACATAGAGTGTCGGAGAAACTCCAAAGTTGCACAGTGCCTGAAATAAAAAAAAAAGTTGTCAGATATAAAAGTTGCTGTGAAAAGGCAAGTCGTAGCCCTCTGTCTGAGTGTCATAAGAAAGCTTATTATGGTACGGAGAAAAAAATATAGGGACACAGTGGGGAAAAAAGCTCAAAATGTCAGCTTTAATCTCGAAATTTCCACTTTAATCAGGTAGTATATTTTGTCATTAAAGTAGAAGATCTTAAACTTCATCTTAAAATCATTTAATTTACTAGTTTCTCAAATCCCATTGTAACTAAAGCAGCATGTTAAATGCTTTGTTTTGTATGTGTTCTTCTATGTGCTCTATGTGTGCGAATCGCTATGTCTATTACATTCGTAATATTACAGCTCTCTGAATAATTAAAATACTGAGATGTATACTTGATATCATTTTCATGATGATAGGAGTTAAAGAATTTTATTAAACATGAGAACACAGTGACGCAGTGATTGTTCATGCCTCACGCAAGATGCGTGCTGTGCGCAGTACTGTCTCTTTCAAACGTACTAACCCCCAATTCCTGTCCTTACTTTTCTTTCTCCAAATCCCCAATCGTCACACAATCAGCTCTGTAACAGACGTTAAACCAAACTTTAAAGGAACTGCAAACTGCAAAACTTTTAAGGAACATTGAAATATCTTCATAGTACATGTTTAATTATTCTATCCTTCCAGTGTCACGCCAGCCCCAGCAAGAATACAGCGTGAGGCAGGAACAATCCCTGAATGGCACGCCAGCTCCTTGCTAGCGCTGTGACACCGTGTCCTCACATGTTTAATTATTAACAATATAGATTATTTAAATGAAGTTTACGTTTTATCTGTATAATACAGTATAATAAACATATTTTGATGCATTTCATCTTAAAAATGATATCATCATCATATGTATATACGCACTTTATAAAGTGGCTCAGGTTGTGCGATATTATAACTATTGCAAGTTTACAGTGAGGTGATTGTACTTATAAGTACAAATAGTTCTACCAGGAGCACTTGATGGACTGATTGAGTGCATTTATAGTTCTTGGGATGAAACTGTTTCTGAACCACGAGGAAAGGCTCTGAAGCGTTTGCCATATGGGGGCAGTTCAAATAGACAGCATGGCTGAGGCAGTGTGCTTGATACTGTATATCGATAATTCTCTTTCCAGTCAACTGCTGTAGAGCTGCGATTCCCCACTCAGAAACAGTGATATAAATACACCGAGTGGCACAGTGAGAGTAATATGGAAAAAGATGATCCGCTGTGGCAATTCCCTAATAGGAGCAGCTAAAAGAAGAAGGTTCGAATCCTGTAAATGCCAAAAGGGACTCTGCTCTGTTGGGCCCTTGAGCAAGGCCCTTAACCTGCAATTGCTGAGTGCTTTGAGTAGTGACAAAAGTGCTATATAATGCAAAGAATTATTCTTCTTCTTATTATTATTATTAAGAAGAAGAAGGTACAGTGAGAGTAACAACGCTAAAGAAGCTATGATATTTAGAATAGTTTGACCATTCTTTGGACCATTATATTGTTACAGGTTAGTTACAATCAGATGCATTAAACTAATAAACAATATGTGGTTAATTTCATTTTATTTATAAAGCCGCGTCAGGGATGTGGATCTAAAAAAGAAAGGGAAACCACACTGGAACAAGCAGAAAACTTGCGTACGGCAAGCATTTAGCTACCGTGAAAATATGAAAGACTTTACACCAAGTTCAGGTTTTATATATCGCGATTTGAGTGTGGAAACGGGCTTAAGCAACATTTTTGTGCATACGCACCGTTTATACATGAGGCCCAAGGTCTCTTTGCAGTTCAAAATCACTGTCCCTACTTTGAGTGGTGCCTTCACGAGGCACTGGATTGGTTTATAAATTTGACACTCAATGAGCCATAAAGTTGTTCCCACCCACAGTTCACTCCTGGTAGTCTCTGGATGTATATATTGTATATCTGGCTGTACCTGACTGGACTGGCCAGCTAAGGTCCTGGCCTGCTTTTCTTGAGTCTTATGGAGGCCTCTATTCATTTTTGCCATGTTTCTCCAACTCATGACAAATTTTAGAAAATCTCAGAATATCGTACAGTTACCTTAATTGCTCACATTACAATAATTACACAAGTGAGACTGCAACCAGGCAAGGAACAATAAAAGTCAGATGCCAACAATGGATTCAAGAAATGAAGCGGAACATGAGATTGTATTTTTATTCTCCATATAATGATGCAACGAGCAAATAAAAACAGAAAAGTTTGTTCTGCTTCCTTTCTTGTATCAGTGAGTGGAATTGTAGTAAACTTCTCTGCAAGAAATCTCCATCCTATTCATCTCATTCACCTACTGAATAAGAGACATTATAACAAAACACAACAATAAGAACTGTACAGACAGATAATATGTCTCAGAATAATAAAAGAGGCCTGCCAGGGCTTTATTATGTCACCTTATCTAGTCAACTCATGTGCCAAACATATCATGACAGACGCTGGTTGGAGGAAATAGAAGTTTGAATCAAGACTGTTTGAAAACTTCTCAATTATCTTAGGTATATCCATGATAGCAAAATAACAATGAGGATGAGTTCTGAAAGGCTCACAATGAAGATAAAAGGTGAAAGCGGGGATGCTTATCTGTTATTCAGGATAAAGAGGATGAACTTATATTGGAGAATTTCTAAAGAAGTACAGTAGATAGTTAGGAATTTCATTTTCTTCTGCGCAAACATCCACAAAAATAAACAAGTTAGAAAATGAGCGCATGGTGTAACATTCAGGTGCATTCAAGAGCTGTGCAGGCACTTTTGCTATCAATGGATTGAGCTCAGTTGGTACATTCTACAATCTTTTCTGTTCATTTCAGGGTGGCAGGGGCCAAAGACCAAGATTGGGCAAAAGACTGAAAACAGACCTGGATAGCACTGTATTCCATCACAAAGACCACTCTCACTCGCATACACACCTCAGTTTTACATACAGTGACAACCTGCAATTGGCAATTTTTATAACCTAAATAAAAATAAACACAAATCTTTGTGTTTAATTCCTTATTTGTTTGAGCATTTCTTTCAGCATGTATGGCTGTAGTAATTTTCATGAAATGTTACTTGCAGTGCTATTTAGTGTGGCAAAGTGTAGTGTAGGCATCGACCCAACACAGACTGACAAATGTCAAAATGTCAAATGTCAAAATGTCCCTCAGCCTTAACACAGTCCCAAAACAAACAAAAGCCAAGGCAGCTTTGTCCTTCTCCTCCCAACTCTGGCGCCCGGACTGATGAATGTCAGCTCCTTTTATAAGCCAAGACGGGCTTGTTAGGTCATGCAGCTCCCCCTGGTAGTGGCCATAGAGCCCAAGAGGAATGAGCTCTGGTGCTCCAAAATATTGGACTCGATGCAATCCAGGGAGGCTGCCACCAGGTAGTGATGTAGTGTGCAGCCCATGGCTGCTCCCCCGGATCCAGTGTGAAAGGGGTGTCCCGACCAGGCATGGGTCCCAGCCATCTGCCACATCAGTTATGACAAATGTTAGAGAAATAACAAAAGTGAAAGGCAAATCTTATTACAGAAACTGACCATTATGGATATCAGCTGACTGTGGAACTCTGATGCTAACTTATGGGGCAACCAAACCAGGATGCTTGTGTAGCATGTAGGCTCATGCATAAAGCCCATCCTCATTTTTTCAATGCCTGCTTAATCTCATCACCAACAGTGATGAGTGCAAAAAATAGAAAAATTCAACACATTTGATTATACAGTGCTTGAAATAGAGACAAAATATATGGCAGCACTGTCTGCTTTTGTCAGCTTCTCGTTATCCTGGCAATACTTTTGTTATTTAGCACAAGTTCTTAATTAAGTGTTCCTTGATGGAGTTTGGAGTGTGCTATTATACATATTTTGCACTGGGATAACTAGGATCTGGGGTATTAAGGGGTCCCCCTTGGGGTTTCACATGGGCTGTTCTAAGTATATTGTGAGGATGTTTGTTTTGGCAGGGTAATGTTTTGTTAGATGGGAAGCCTGTTAAAACATTTTGATATTCTTCAGTTATATGACAGGATGCCTAGCCTGAAATAGGGACTGTCACTGTCACCTGGCCACCCTAGTAAATTATAAGGACATTGAAATGGTGAATCATTGCAATGTGTAGATAATGGAGCTGTGAGCTTGGTTTAGTATAAGGTAAATAGTACTGACTAAATGTTTAGTTGCTCTGTGCAAAGTGGCTTACATGTCACAGGGTACTTCATTCAGATAACTCTTTGTTTTCCTTATTTGCATTTTAGACTTTTATGGTTAGTAAGATCATTTTACATTTGTTATGACATAAAACATAGGGTAAGGGAGATGTATGTAGAGGTGTTTAGGTATGCCAAGATGGATGTGCTCATAAGTGGATTGCAGTATGAACAGCCAGTGACAGTAAATTCCTACACCATGCACTTGGTCTCCTGATGTTTCGTTAACTTGAATTGGGGATCTGTTTGCTGTCAGCAGCATCTAATGGAGGTGAAAAACACGGACAATATACAAAATGTACAAGATGATGTAAAGTTAGAACTGAACCTGTTGAATAATTTACAGCTGATGTCACACAGAACGTTTCTCCGTTTTAAGTTAGACAAATTTGCAAATTTGATAATTCTTGTCAATGCAAGATGCTAAAATTTTAAAACTGTGTACAGGTCGATCTTTTCAAGATATCTTAAAGAGAATTGGTCTGAAAAAAATGGCTTGGCAAATAAGTATGACACATTTCAACATAATTGGTCCAACTTGTTTCATTCAGACAGACAGGCAGAATGGCTATTGCAGTTGGTGCTTTGTGCGTTATATGCAAACATACCTACATACGAATAAACAAAAATTGAGGTGTGTGTTAAATTTTTTTGTCGTGGGTGGTTTATGGCCAATTTTAAATCGTGTTTCATAATCATAAACATTTTGCAAGAAGTATCCACTGGAAAGATAAAATGTATGTTGAAGTCTTTGGTTGCTTTGGATCATGTTGGACAGCAGGTCATTGTGGCATGTTGCCAGTAAATTATTATGATCTTTGGAACTAATTAACTTGTTTATTAACACTAGAATTACCAGAGCCTATGATAAAACCCGTAAATGCGCCCCCAATCTTGTTATAGCACAAGCAACCGGTCACCTGCATATTCCTGTGTATGCAGTTATTGACAACATCATTGAAATTAACATGCGTCATCAAGTTATTTATGACTACAGCTAAACCGTAGACATGTTCAGACATGCAGCCGCTGGACACTGTGGAACTCAGGACCACCCTTGCATCGGGGCCAGTGACATGCGTCCATTTTCTGGATGTATTCCCTTCAGAAGAACTTGGCTGCCAGATCTCTGTTTATGATCATAAATGCAGACCCCCATGATAAATCCAGAAAGCACTGGATTGCAATTTACCTTGTGGCTCATGGAAAAGCTGAATTTTTTGACTCATATGGAATTTCCCCAGATTCTGAAATATTTCCTGAAGTTATTATGAAATTTTTGAAGATTAATGCTGACTGCATCACTTGTAAAAGGATTCAGTTACACATTTTTTTTCTCCACCACTGTATTTTCTACTTGAATCAAAAAAGCAAAGGACTTACCATGAAACAGATATTGGAGTTGTACCCAGGAGATGTTCATCTAAATGACCGCATGGTTGTTAGATATTTTCATCAAATAAAAAGGGGACAAACTGGAAATATGAAACTGGATATGTTTACCCTGTGGTCCCCGGCCGGGACGCCCAGGAGGATGTGAGGAGGGCTTGTGCCTCCTCCAGACCGCGAGGGGGCGTCCGTCCTGGTTCTGTTGGGGGCCTCGGGTAGGGGGCTTCGAAGCCCAGCCCTGTAGGGACCCATGGCCACCGCCAGGCAGCGCCCCAGTGCCTTATTGTCCCGGGAGCCCGGCACTTCCGCCACACCAGGAAGTGCCGGGGGGGAAGACAACAAGGGACACCCGGACGGCTTCCGGGTGCGCAGTTAACTCTAATTGCCGGGGAGCAGCTGGAGCCCATCCGGGTTCCCATAAGAGGGGCCGCCTCCCTCCAGTCATTATTGGAATTCAGGTGGAGGAGGACGGAACTGGAGAGAGGACGGGAGGCGGTCAAAGGAAAGAGAGGCACAGGACTGTGTGGCCTGGACATTGGGGGAATCGGTGCTGGAGGCACTGGGGTTTGTGAGTGCACGTATTTCTTGTAAATAGACTTTGTAAATAAACAGTGTGTGGTGTAAATATGATGTCCGTGTGTGTGTGTCCGGGCCAGCGTTCACACCCAGAAATCAGCAATAAGTCAGTCGTGTGTTTGCTTTTGCTGAATATTATATGCAGAAAAAAAAATGTTTTAAGTCTATGTATTCCATACATCCATCCATTTTCCAACCCGCTGAATCCGAACACAGGGTCACGGGGGTCTGCAGGAGTCAATCCCAGCCAACACAGGGCACAAGGCAGGAACCAATCCCAGGCAGGGTGCCAACTCACCACAGTTCTATGTATTTCGTTTGGTTAAAAAACAAATAAAAATTAAATATTAATCAATATAAACGTGTCTGTGGTTATTATAGTGAATAATCCAATAATCAGACAGAAGAATATTAAGGGGTCGGTATGTATATATTTTTATTTATTCATTTATTTATTTTAATGTTCACACAGCAATAACACATGTTGTAAAAGTATTTTCACAGAGTAAACATAGTCATGATACATTCAAAGCTAGAATTTTCTGGATTCGTTACACCTGGCTAGCATCGGGGTTTATTTTTTGTAACTCTTCTGCATAACATGTCCCTTGAATTTCATCACCTGCATAATCTTTTACTTTATATACAGGTTTGAGTCGTTTAAAACAGTCCACAATAATAAATATTTCATCTGTAAATGACTGCTCATAGCCTTTTTCGAATACACCTTTTAATTTTGAAACTCTGACATGATCACCTATTTCAAAGTGCACGGCCCTGCCTCAGACTGTTTTCCAAACACTCAGAGCATTTTCTGGAGTCACATCTACAGGTCTTGTTTTAATCGTGGTGTGAAAACTGTGGTTATAACCCTGCAGAAAGTCTGACAGGACATCTATATACCGAAAAGTATTTGCATATGTAAAATATTTCCACATTTTGGACTTTAAGGTCCTATTGAATTGTTCTATTGTTCTACTATGCTGGCCTTTACATCACTGTTCATGACAAAATGTACAATATTGTTCTGTTTTAGTAGTTTTTGTACCAATGTGTTATGGAATTCTTTGCCTTGGTCAGTCTGTAGTTTCTTAGGAACTCTACCCTGTCTAAAGATGAAACTAAAACCCCGAGAAACTTCTTTCCCTGTCTTGGCCTTTAATGGCACATCCCAAGCATATTTTGAGAGCACATTGATACAGGTGAGGATAAATTTATGTCCATCATTGAATTTTGAGCATTAAGACATGTCTACCAAATGTGCTTGCCACTGGTCATTGACCATTGAAACAATTGTTCTGTTTCTCTTGAACCTCAACCTTGGTGGTTTGTGCCCACTGTATGTATATTGTCCACTCATCCATTCCACCACATTTTTTCACTTGACATTTTTCACGATGACTTGATACATTTCTCAAGAAGCTGTTAATACCACCAAAACTGCCAGGTTCCTTGGGTGTGTAAAAGATTCTCTCTAAAGCCTTGTTGTACATCCTGTCTCTGGGTCTGTCACTCATGCTCTCTGTACTCTCTGTACACACACAGGCGCTGTACACACATAGGAGCGGGATGCCTGCTCTACCCCATTGCTCACTTACCTTTTGACACCTTACAGGTCCCTGAAGGTCCGTCTCGGCTTACAAAGCTGACCAGCATATTTTTAGAACCAAGGCCAAGATCAGCTGACCAGTTCCTTTCAGATGACTGATTAAAGGTCCAATTCCTGTCAAACATCACCCCTGACAAAGAGTAGAGACCAGAGCTTGGGAACGCCCATTACCAGTTGGCATCTTGTGGGTACCGGAAATGCCAGGGGGGCGGGACAAACACCTGTCAAAATTTTGAAATGTATAATAGTGACATTCCTTTACTACTCACGACCTCTGGATTATAAATCGGCAGTTCTAACCACAGCACCACTGAAGCTGTTGTATTGTACTTGCACCTTTTGTGAAATTGTTTATTTGATATTTGGCCATCAGCCTTCATGCATTATACAGTTCATGTCTGCATTTTGTTATTTATTACTAAAACATGAAAAATGTTTCTGTGTTTACATAGATTGTTGTAGACACAAAACACACATCAAATTATTTCCCCTTATAATTCTAGGTAGCTCACTCCCAGATAATCAATCAAGGCAGGAACTGGGAGAACTTCTTGCCTGTTCTGAGGAGGTGGTTGATTTAGCAGGCTGCTTGCTGCTTGGGCTTATCAACACATTTAGAACACAAAAGAGGCTGATGGAGAGGTACGAATGGATTTAAGGTGGGCCGGATTTATGAGTTTTTTTCATATTTTTCATAGGCTCTGGTAATTCTACTGTTAAATGTGGAATGTGGGGTTTTGACACACAGAGGACATGAATTTAGAGTCTGTTTTGTTCTGCCTTACTTCATTAAAACATTATAATTTGTTTACATTTTATTGTGACAGATGCCACCCTTTCCGGCTATTGTTATGACCATCTCCACTAAAATCCTTCTTGGAATTCCCTAGTGTGTGCTTATTTGTGATGCCGTCCAGATGATGGGTTAAATGCCATCTTTGCCAGCTCCAACCTTGACTGATTATTTCAGATTATGATTGAAAAAACTTTGTTTTCATAGCTTTCTGGCTAATTAAGCTTTTGCTCTTATTTTTGATTGTGTTATTGCATTTGAAAAAAAAAATCTAATTGACTATCAAGTTTGACATTGGTCAATTCCTTCACAGTGCACCTTCTAGTCATTTTATTATTTTTCTGTTTCTGTCTCTTACAAGTCAGTATAGTTGTAATGTCAGAGAAATACTGACTCGTCTTCCATAAAGCAGGATTAGTGTGAAATCTGGCTAAAGTAAGTAATGATTCATGGGAATTGAGCTAATTTCATTCCTGAAAACCTGGATTTAACCAAACCTAAAAAGTCTTATAACTTTAATTTGACATTTGTAAATCAACAAGAGAACCAACATGAATTATCTAGTCATTAATCTGTTATCTAAACCTACTTAAACTAATTTTAGCAATATAATCCCACAAATCAATCACAACGTATCTACCAGCCTTAAATGAGGAATCCGTGCAGCATATCACTCTCTGGCACACGCTCACAATGGTCAATGCAATGTTGCAATGGGATAAAATATAAGACTATTAATGCCAGTACATATGAGACCATATGATGACCATATTAACAAGATTTAAAGACAGTTGGGGAGAAAAAACTGCAAAAAAGGTTAACCCAAAAATATTTTAGTAGTTAAAGAACAGTCAAGGAGAAGATAAAGAGTATTTAGAATGGTAAAGGTAAGCTAGAATATACAGAAATACAAAATACCAAATACAGTGGAACCTCGGGTCACGACTGTAATTCGTTTCAAAACTCTGGTCACAGCCCGATTTGGTCGTGACCTGAAGTAATTTCCCCCATTGGATTGTATGTAAATACAATTAATCTGTTCCGGACCGTACAAACTGTATGTAAATATATATTTGTTAAACATTTTTAAGCACACAAATAGTTAATTATACCATAGAATGCACAGTGTAATAGTAAACTAAATGTTAAAACATTGAATACCACTGAGAAAACTAACACTGCAGGAGTTCATACTACAGCCTTACGAACCGCTCACTTTTTTTAAATGAGTTTTAAGCACAGGGAAAAAAATTAACATTTGAAAAATCCATAATTTATACAAAAACTAACCATAAACAACTAAGAAAAGTAACATTGCAGGAGTTCACTCTATAGCCTTATGAACTGATCGCTGTAAACACTTTTTTTTATGAGTTTTAAGCACAGGGAAAAAAATGAATGTTTGAAAAATCCGTAATTTATACAAAAAACTAGCAGAATACCTGCGCTTCGCAGCGGAGAAGTAGTGTGTTAAAGAAGTTATGAAAAAGAAAAGCAAACATTTTAAAAATAACGTAAGATGATTGTTAATGTAATTGTTTTGTCATTGATATGAGTGTTGTTGTCATATCTATCTATTTATATATATATATATATATATATATATATATATATATATAGCAAAATAGCTGCGATTGGCAGCGAGAAGTAAAAAGAAAAGGAAACATTTTAATAATAACGTAACATGATTGACAATGTAATTGTTTTGTAATTTTGAAAGTGTTGCTGGCATATATATATATATATATATATATATATACACACACACACACACATATATAAACATATATATACATATAAACATATATAAATATATATATATACACATCTATACACATATATATATATATATATATACAGTTATATATATATACATATACACACATACATATATATACACATACATATATATACACATACTGTATATACACACACACACATATATACATACTGTATATACAACATATACATATCTACATATATACTGTATATACATATATATATACAAATCTACATATATATCCACATATATATATATTAGGGGTGGGACTCGATTAAAAAAATTAATCCAATTAATTAGAGGCTGTGTAAGAATTAATCTTGATTAATCGTATGTAATCGCACACGTAAATTTGCCCCAAATCGCAAATGTTTTTTTTTTTATTTAAAACGGTTTTAGTGGGCTTACAGAATCAAATAATAGACATGGACATGAATATTGTAAACTGAAGCTGTTTTAATTTCTGAAAAAAAAGCTTTTAAACTGCATTTGAATTCAAAACAGAAACAAAAATATCATCCCTGGTTAAAATTGGGCAGACTTAAAAATAAAGTGGTAGTTTAAGTACTTTAAGTACATTTGCAGAATAGTATTGTCTTTAAATAATAATAACCAAAATTTCACCATAAAGTGCAGTTTTTCTTCTTAAAAAAATAAGTCAGAAACATAATAGGTAATTTGACCAGCTTACTCTTTAAACTCTGAGTAAACTTAGCCAAAATTATTTTGTACATTAGGCTAAAACAGTGTGATCATTGAACATTTTGTAATTAGATGTATTTAGAATTACTAACGGTCACGGAAGTCCAATGATCCCCAGTAAGAGCCACAAAGTCCGCTTTCTGTAATGCATCTAATTTTGCTTGCTTTTCAGTGTGCACAAAACCACGCTTTTATCAAGGCTTACTGGAAGTCGAAATGATCAGTCGTAGGAACGCGCTTTATTCCGACTCTAACATTTTTGTAGCTGTGATGTGTGCATCAGTGTAATGGATGTATCAGGAAATCATGCATTGACAAAAGTTCCCGTTTGCTTGGAATTGAAAGTGTGATTAAATGCGTTATTTTTTAACGCGTTATGGAGTACATGCATCGAAGCTTCTCAACTAAGAAAGGGTGCTAAGATAGGGAAAATTTTAAAAATAACGTAACATGATTCTGCGTTAACCTAGTATTTTTTCATACGTCCCAAACCAAGGAGATGGGAAGGTAAAATGAATCAGGTAGCGCGCGTACATAGTCAGTACATCCCCTCTCGGGAATTGAACCTCGAATGTCGGCGTTAGAGGCGAAGACTCTACAATTGCGCCACCGCTTGTCTATGCTAAAGTATGTATTGTAGATCGGGCTATAGATATACATTTATATATATACCCGTGTATCGCAGTGGAGAAGTATAAGTTATGAAAAGAAAAGGGAACATTTTAAAAATAACGTAACATGATTGTCAATATACAGTAATTGTTTTGTGAGTGTTATTGAATGTTGCTGTCATCAAGGATTTGATTATCATTATTTCTTTCAATCAGGCTCGTATTTGTACGATGTGTTCAAGTTACATTCCGTGTTTGTCAATCGTTGTAAAGATAAGAGGTTTCATTCATCGATTAGTTCCTTACTGCATCAATAAACAGCTCGTCTTCCTTTTTATCTGTGATGTGACAAACTGCATGCACGGGTTTTTTTTTACGCTGTCTTCCTTTAGCGGGACATTGACTTTTTCCACCGTGTGCTTTGTTTCCACAGTAGCTGCATTTATGAATATGCTTATCAGACGCTTCCTATTTTTGCTGCCTTTTCAATTGTGTAATTCGGTTTTGTTCAGCTCTTTGGAACTGTTGCTTTTATCTGTGCACTGCATCAGTTCATGTGAGCCACTCGGTGTACTTGCATCGAAGGTTCCCAGCTGTGCTGGTGCCATCTCGTGCTATGTCCATAGCTTTATTTAATGTTACCTTAGTCCTGGCACTTAAAACTTTCTCTGGCAGTTTCGCTGAGTTTGTGTTAAACACCACCCTGACCATCTCATCTTCCTCTCCATAAGCACAGTCCTTCACCCGTGAATATTTACCCGTGGCAGTTTGCTATTGGATTGCCGCTGACGGATGGCCTTATATGGGCAGGCACTAAATTACAAACGCCAGCGGCAGCCTGTCTATGAACTTAATTTAAAGTGTAGGTTTACATCGTGCTTTGTTTCCGAAGTAGCAGAACTCGCTTCTTATTGTTTTGCTGCCTTCTCAATTATATAATGCATGTTTTCTTGAGCGCTTTTTTGAGGTCTTCCTGGTTTTCTATGTACTGCGTGATTACGTGGGAGGCGTGATGATGTCACACGAAACTCCGCCCCCACGGCGTTGAAGCTCATCTCCATTACAGTAAATGGAGAAAAACTGCTTCCAGTTATGACCATTACGCGTAGAATTTCGATATAAAACCTGTCCAACTTTTGTAAGGAAGCTGTAAGGAATCAACCTGCCAAATTTCAGCCTTCCACCCACACGGGAAGTTGGAGAATTAGTGATGAGTCAGTGAGTGAGTGAGTGAGTGAGTGAGTGAGTGAGTGAGTGAGTGAGTGAGGGCTTTGCCTTTTATTAGTATAGATAACCATAAACAATCAAGAAAACTAACCTTGCATGAGTCCAGTTCTGGCATGAAGGAAGTGAGAAGGAACTGGGTGGAGAGGAGATTACAGTTTTGAGGTAAAGTCCCTCTGCGCGATGCACGTCTGACCGTGTACTGTACAGGGAGAGGCTGAACACGTGCGTAAATCACAAATGCGTACAAACCGGAAGGGAAACTGGCTTGTTTGTCACCCGAGTTTGTGGTTGTGAACAGATGCAAAAGTTTGGCAAACTTTTGGGTCATAACCCGATTTGTACGTCTTCCGAGATGTTCGTGACCCGAGGTTCCACTGTACTTTGAACTTGTACTTGTTGAACGTTATACATGTGAAAAGTTGATAACCTCCCAAAAGTAACAGGGAGTACTAAAGAAATACTTAGTGACTTACTTACTTAGTAAACTGTAGAGGGAGAAGCGCTGCCAAAATTAAATAAGATGAAATCTGCATGCTGCTGGAAATGTTTTACCAGTTAATTGCAGCCAGTGTATTGTTTTGTGTTGTGGTCTTCTAAGGAAGCAACTTGAGTTCAGTTCAGGTGTTGCAAGAAACCTGTACAAGGTGTTTAGCAAAGCCAGGTCCATCACAAGACTGTCCTTGGACAGTCTAGATGTCAACTGCATGAGTCCTGAAGGCACAGCTGCCAAAAACACTTCCCAAATTGCCCACTAGAGTGGGAAAACACTGTCCAAAACACCCCATCTACACAGACACAAAGCTCTCGAAGAGGACTAAAAATTGCCTAAAAGACAAGAGTAAACACAGAAAATAGAGTCCCAATACAGATTCCAAAAATTGCAGTTGAGAAACAAAACAAAAAACAAAACAAAGGTTTGAAATTCGATACACAATAGCAAAACACAGATACTCACAAGAACTCTCCTCTCCCTAGCGCATTCAATAAACCATGAGAAATCATGGGTAGGCCCTCCTTTAAAATAGGTTGGAAGGCTGTACCTAGCAGTTATGGGCAGGTGGCTCCGCAGACCAACCACAAAGCACAAGGGACATAACTCAGGCCCTCCCTCTTTTCTAACATACACACAGAAAAAACACACAATAAATAAAATAAGCATTATTACAATTAAATGATACAGAATTAAACAAGACAAATGTGAAACACAACTGTGAACATCAGTCAAGGGGAAAGTACTGGCTGAAACATGACATTGGACACTGTTGTGGAAAGGAGGATGGTGCCACATTTGAATACCATCAGGAACAATTCTGCCCATACCCTTCAGAGAGCGCCTTCTTGGATTACTTTTAGCCACAAGGTCATTCCTCCACGGTGTAATAAGAAGCGGCTCAGGGGATCTTCTTTTGCCTGTTGCCATCTCCCAATGTCCCTTTCTTCTGCTGTAGTTATTTTAGCATAATTTTTATTATATATTATTATTATTCTATTGTCTTATATTGTAGTGGACATAGTAAATTCATCATTAGATACGGGGGTCTTCCCAGACTGTCTTAAGACTGCTGTAGTTAAACCCCTTCTTAAGAAACATAATCTTGACCCCTTGGCTCTTGAAAATTTTAGACCCATCTCTAACCTGCCTTTCTTAAGTAAAGTTCTAGAGAAGGCAGCCATTATGCAGTTAAATGACCACCTCAATAAACCTGCTATTCTTGATAAATTTCAGTCGGAATATAGAACAAATCACAGCACAGAAACTGCACTCGTTAAAGTAGTAAATGACTTGCGAGTGAATGCAGACAGAGGCCATTTATCTGTTCTCATCCTCTTAGATCTGAGTGCTGCATTTGATACCATTGATCATAATATTCTTAGAAATCGCCTTAGTCAATGGGTGGGCCTCTCTGGCAGTGTCTTAAATTGGTTTGAATCCTACCTGGCAGGGAGAAAATTCTTTGTTAGTTGTGGGAATTACAACTCAAAGACACATGATATCCTGTATGGTGTTCCACAAGGCTCTATCCTGGGTCCACTGCTCTTCTCAATCTACATGCTTCCGTTAGGTCAGATTATCTCAGGTTACAACGTGAGCTACCACAGCTATGCTGATGACACACAGCTGTACTTATCAATAGCACCTGATGACTCCGATTCTCTTGATTCACTAACGCAATGTCTGACTTGTATCTCAGAATGGATGAACAGTAATTGTCTCAAGTTAAATAAAGAAAAAAATGAAATCTTAGTGATTGGTAATAACGGATACAATGAGGCTATTAGAAATAAACTGGATACATTAGGATTAAAAGTCAAGATGGAGGTAAAAAGCTTAGGGGTAATTTTTGACTGTAATCTGAATTTTAAATCGCATATTAATCAGATCATTAGGACATCATTTTTTCACTTAAGAAACATAAGTAAAGTTAGACCTCTTATATCACTGAAAGATGCTGAGAAATTAGCTCACGCATTTGTTTTAAGTCGACCAGATTACTGTAACGCACTCCTCTCAGGACTACCCAAAAAAGACATAAATCGTTTGCAACAAGTGCAGAATGCAGCTGCTAGAATCCTAACTAGGAAAAGAAATCCGAACACAATTCTACAGTTTTGATGTCACTACACTGGTTACCTGTGTCGTTCAGGATTGACTTTAAAATTCTGCTTATGGTTTACAAAGCCTTAAATAATCTCGCCCCATCTTATATATCGGAATGTCTGACATCCAAATTCCAAATCGTAAACCTCAGATCCTCAAATGAGTGTCTCCTTAGAATTCCAAGAACAAAACTTAAAAGAAGTGGTGAGGCGGCCTTCTGCTGCTATGCACCTAAAATCTGGAATAGTCTGCCAATAGGAATTCACCAGGCTGATACAGTAGAGCAGTTTAAAACACTGCTGAAAACACATTACTGTAACATGGCCTTTCTATAACTTCAATTTAACTTAATCCTGATACTCTGTATGTTCAATTTCCTTATAATAACTATTCATGGTGGCTCTAAAATCGGTACTGACCCCAACTCTCTTTTCTGTTTCTTTTTCCGGTTTCTTTGTGGTGGTGGCCTGCGCCACCTCCACCTACTCAAAGCTTCATGATGCTCCAACAATGATGGATGGATTAAAAGGTAGAAGTCCATGTGATCATCTTCATCAAGCCCTTCTGTGAGAACCCTAAATCCAAAGAGGACTGTTTCATTTATGTTAGGTAGAATGCCCAGAGGGGACTGGGTGGTCTCGTGGTCTGGAATCCCTACAGATTTTAGTTTTTCTCCAGCCGTCTGGAGTTTTTTGTTTTTTCTGTCCCCCCTCGCCATTGAACCTTACTCTTATTCGATGTTAATTAACGTTGATTTATTTTGTTTTCTTATTGTGTCTTTTATTTTTCTATTCTTTATTATGTAAAGCACTTTGAGGTACTGTTTGTATGAAAATGTGCTATAGAAATAAATGTTGTTGTTGTTGTACGTTGAGTCAGGATCTGAGTATTTCCTTTTTTTCTTATGGTATACAAGTGAATTTCCCCTTTAATATTTAGAGTACTGTATATCTAATCTAATCCTTTCTAATCTATCAGGACCAGATAGCGGTTATCCTCAAGTGCTTAAGGAAGTTAACAAGTAGATATGTCGATCCTTGACGCATATTTTTCGAAAATCTCTGCACAATGGGGACATTCTTAATGACTGTAGGCTAACAAATATTATCCTGTTGTATAACATGATTGATCCAAGTCAGTATAGGCCAGTAAGCTTAATGCCCATCACAAGTCCATTAATAGAAGCAAATTTTAAGAAAAAGATCAAGCAGCATTTGTCCAGAATAGGAGTGTTAGCAAATATTAAACATGTTCAAATGGGGAAGGTCATGTTTCATTAATAACTGCTGTGGCCCACCAGGCTGGCACTGCCAGCTGAACCCGACACAGACAAGTGTGGGACACAAGTTCAAGGCACACCGGTTTTTATTTTTATTTATCCCTTGTGGGAAACGCCTTCCCCATTTCCCACAATTATAACACAGTCCAATCACAGCACAGAAACAATACTCTTCCTCCACTCTTTTCCTTTTCCTCCACTCCTATGGTCAAGCTTCATCTTCCTCCTCCCTATTCTGGCTCACCGAGTAGTGGCTGCTGGCTCCTTTTATAAAACACCGGGAAGTGCTCCAGGTTCTTAATGACTCATTTTCTGCAGCACTTCCAGGTGTGGAGGAAGAACTGGCCATTAGGGCTCAGCAGCTCCTGCTGCGGTCCCCCTGGTGGTGCCTGCTGATCCCAACAGGGCTGCATCACACTCTAACTCCCAAGAAGCCCTGTGGTAATCCGAGGCACCGCTGCAACCCAGGGGGCTTGCCATCTAGCGTCCTGGGGGAGGTAACGCTCTGTCCAGGCTTACTTCCACCTGTCCTTCTGGCTTAGAGGCATCCCAGCTGGGCAGGAGCACTGGCTGCACGCTACACTGCGCATATCTCCATGCAGTTTCAAACATGAGACCCCCTTTGATATCTGAGGCAGCAGTCATAACACTGGACCACCATGTAACCCCAGAAGAAACCTTAACACCGAAGAAATAGGAATTAAAAATGCATCCATATCTGAGTATTTATTTAGCACTCCCGATCTTGTAACAAACATGAATCCAGATGTAATAGATTCATATAAACCCTAAATTAATGAAGGAAAAGAGTAAAAAGCAACATTATTAACATGAAATTAAAACCTAATGTTGCAATTAATTCAAAATTACTTGCCATTAGGCTTGTAAAAGTAAGCAGGCCATAAGTAATTCCTAAATAGCACACTATAATGAAGTAAACAGATGTGCAGTGCGGCGGCACATAACACAGCCACAAATGTATTTTCGTTTTTCCAAAACAAGCATTAAAATGCGCAAGCGGCAAGTGAATGCACTCATCACAAGTGAAAGGAATAAGACTGATCAGTGTGGAAATTTCCTTATTATTTCTTTTATTTCTTCACCGTCCCTTTCCCATGTTTGATTAAATATCCATAAAACACAGACTAATTGGTATTTTGTCTGGTAATAAAACTTGCATAATTGGCCTGCATTACAATGAATGGCAGTTCATCTGAATATTTTTAATACATGCTCGCCTTCTCAAGACAGTTCAGTTTTTTGAATATTCCATAATTATATTTTAATTAGCAGGTGATATAATATTTCACAGCTGCACTGTAAATGACAGTATATGCACTAATTCAGTTGATGAAAGTGGGTGGATGCACAATTAATGGCTGTCTAACTAGATTTCACATAGATACTCTTGGCTCTTGTAGGTTTCTCTAAGCAGCATTGACACATTCCAGGTCTTCAGTGACAGGCATCATTTTCTCAAAGTTCTTTAGTCCAGCTGGGGATTTGGGGTGCCAGAGCCTCTCCCAGCATACATACATATTGGATCAAGTCACATTTAAAAGTGGTCTTTGTCTATGTTTTAGTTACAATATTACATCAAATCAAGTCAAGTCGGAGAGTATGCACGGGTACAACGAAACAACTTGGGATCCTGGTTGGTGGTCCAATCCCATCATCCGAAAATGACCCACTATCTGCCACAACCAGGTGTTACGTGGGTGACCCTTGGCCTGGTCCAGCCACTCAGGTCCCTAACAATGAGGATCTTATGAGCCGGATCACCCTCGGGGAAACATGCCACATGGTCATAGTGCTGTAACTGATGCTCCCTCACAATGCAGGTAATGTGCCTCATTTGAGACTCCATGAGCAACACAAAGTCAAACCAATGGTACCCAAGGATTTTCCGGAGAAACATAGTACCAAAGGAGTCCAGTCTTTGTCTCAGGTTACTGGATAGAGTCCATGTCTCCATACAGCAAGACAGGAAGCACCAGGACTTGGACATTCGTGAACGCCACACACCCCTTTCCAGAGACCTCATGCCCCCAACCCGTACTTTCCCAATCCATCTACTGACTTCATAGGAAGAGTCAGAAGAGTCACATGAATGTCACTGCCAAGGTAAGTAAACCTCTTGACAAGGTTAATATTACATCATACTAACTTTAACTTTTTAATTGTATTTTGCATTGTAGGAAAATGATGAGGGATCTCTGATGCCCACCCAGGGACAACAAATAAATATAGGAAATGGTGTTTGGATGTGAGAAAAAGAATTGAATGACTGATGTTGAATTGTCAGTCTTGGCTTTTGGCAATGTCAGTAATCAATGAAATAATTAGGTAAGGCTCCCACTTGATGTAACTTACCTTTCACTGTTGGAGGGTCTCCAGCCATTAGAATTATAACAAATTAACTCATTGTAAAAAAACAGAATAATACAATCTATACTAATAAAAGGCAAAGCCCTCACTGACTCACTCACTCATCACTAATTCTCCAACTTCCCGTGTAAGTAGAAGACTGAAATTTGGCAGGCTTATTCCTTACAGCTTACTTACAAAAGTTAAGCAGGTTTCATTTCGAAATTCTACACATAACGGTCATAACGGTCGATAATGGTCGACAACATCCGAACTTTCTTATTTATGGCCCCATCTTCACGAAATTTGGTAGGCGGCTTCCCTGCGCTAAGCAAAACCGATGTACATACTTATTTCGGTGGTATGACGCCACTGTCGGCCGCCATATTGAACTTTCCAACATCACTAATTCTCCAACTTTCCGTGTAGGTAGAAGGCTGAAATTTGGAATGCTCATTCCTTACAGTTACTTACAAAAGTTAAGCAGGTTTCATTTCGAAATTCTATGCGTAACGGTCATAAAGGTCGACAACGTTCGCCATGTTCTTATTTATGGCCCCATCTTTACGAAATTTGGTAGACAGCTTCCCTGCGCTAACCGAAACCAATATATGTACTTATTTTGGTGGTATGATGCCACTGTCGGCCGCCATATTGAACTTTTCAACGGTCTTTGTTACTTATGGGCCCATCTTCAAGAAATTTGGTACGCGGGATCCCAATGCTAACTGAATCCTACTTACGTACATATATACATCTATAGCCTGCAGCTCGGTCACCGTGAGAGGCGGCGTTGGGTACCCCATCCCAACGCCTCCCACGTTGTTGGCTGCCTGCCTATATAAGGCCGTCCGTCACTCCAGTCTCTACATTCCCTTCCTTGCTTGGCCATGGGACTCACGTCTGCCTGCTAATAACTAGAGCCTTTTTATTTAATCCACGGCTTCTCCGCTGTTTTATTGTTCGTTTATTACGATTATAGTTATTGTGTAGGTATTTTAGACTTACTTTACATTGTTCAGGTACCCATTTCCTTTATCATTCCAACCATACCCCCATTAACATGTCTATCGAGGTGATCACCATCGATCAAAGAACTGTCACTTACCGAGTGGTTTCCATGCCCGGAAATGGCACCTGCCTTTTCCATTCTCTGTGTTACATATTGCACGGCCATATCAGGCTCGCTCTTGATATCCGGAGGAACATTGTGTCTTTTGTATTGAATGACTGGGACAGGTTCAAGGTGAATGACGGTACAGGAGATAATTAGACTACACAGGAGCACTATAAGAGCGAAATGCTTAAGCCCTTCACCTATGGTTCTGCATGTGAGTTGATGGCTGCCGCTGAATTGTTCGGTTGTTGCTTTCAAGTGTACCGAAATGGCCAAATATTTTACACCTTTCGACAACCGCCAATGCCTCTTAAACATCTTAGATTCACAGGTGAAGATTTCAGTAGTGGACACTTTGACATTTATGAATTTTTAAACTCTCAAAAGCTGGAAGTGAAGTTATCGATGAAACAGGTTGTGTGCTTACAACGCTTGACAGATGCCGAATGTCACTTCAACACAAGTCCTACAAATACTGTCGAAATTGAAACAAACCATGAAACTCAAACCGATTATGACAGCAGCAATCCAAGCTGTGAGATTTGAAACAAGATTACTGTTCACATGGCCAACTGTACGTTACATGCTCAAGAGTAAGCTCAGCACACAGCTTGGTCATATTACAACCGGAGGGCCGAACTCACAATGTGGTGTACAAAGAGATCCTTAACAAATAATTATTGGTATATTTTCCCTCAGTTTAAAAAGGTTTAATTTTCTTCTTAATAAAAATTTTAAGGCAGTACTTCGGGTATTTTGCTAGTTTGTTAATAAACACAAGAATTACAGAAATATGATAACTGCTGTGGTGGACAGCCAGGGACTCCTGCCCAGCCAGGACGTCTGGAGGATGGAAGGACCTGGAGAGGGACAATCACTTCCCCAGGACACGAGAGGGAAGCCGCCTTGGTTTGCATCAGGGTCATGGGATTGGAGCTTAGAAGTTCAACCCTGTTGGGGCCCGTGGCTTACGGAGCCTTGGACTTCAGCACTTCTGCCACACCAGGAAGTGCTGTCAGAACAGGAACCAGGTATACCCTAAGTGCTTCCAGGTGCCCATGCAGCACTTCCGCCACACCAGGAAGTGCTGTCAGAAGGTCATCAGGGATGATCAGGGTGATCTATAAAAGGGGCTGCCTCACTCCATTCTAGGGGCCGGAGTCGGGAGGCATAGGACAGAGCTTGCGAGGAGAGGAGTGGAGGTGGCGGAACAGCAAGGAGAAAGAGATGAAGACGGGACTGAGTTGGTTTGTTTGGGATTGTGCATTATGTGCAGTGAAGAAGGAAGAGCAAAATAATTGTGTGTGATTTTGGACTTCTGTGGTCTGTCTGTCTGTAGCTAGGCTGATCACTGCACTGCATATCAGCATGAATGCGCATCAAAAGATATCCTCACAGTCTTGTTCATGGTATGTGATAACCCGCCAGGACGAGAGGGGGCTCTGTCTCTAATAATCTTTTTTTCCTTCAGTCGGCACTAAGAAACTGCCCAGTGTTGTGCACCATAAAAAGCCTAACTGCCTGGAAGGAGACATCATTTTCCACAATGAGTCACCCGCCTGACAGAACTCCTGTGAGCTTATTAGTTGCTTTGCCTGAAAGGCTGTTTAGCTTTATTGTGTGTTTTTGATTTGGACTCAAGATTAAATGGGATGACCTGGTTGGTGTCCCAACATTTCCTCTGTTGCTTCGACTTGTCATTCTTGTACCTGGCCACAATATATATATCGACATAGGAGACAAGATGCAAGACAGATGAGACAGACAAACATATAACTGCTCAGTGTTCTAATTTATCTTGGCACAGATAGACAGTTTTTTGAAATAAAGTATTTAAGAATGACGCTTGATGGTGTTGTTACTCTGGATTCAAGTGGAGGACTCTCCTTGTATTGGAGTGAACTCTTGTTTTTTGTTAGAGTATACAATACTTTGTCCAGGGTATGATGTAATTCTGTCGTTCTCTGTTCTCTGTTAGGCTTTTTGCTGTGCCCTCTGCAACTTCATAAGGAAAAGCGTTACTCTTTCTGACACAAGAGTGTAAGTGCTGAAGTTCCTCTCTTGAAGTAATGATTGCTTCACGGTCTTCTTAGACCGGGCTTAGTTACTGGGCACAGGGTTTGGCCTGGCTGAGTGGATCTTAAAGCTAGTTCACAGCGTTTAGATCTAAGGCTCTATGGAGTTTGTGAGGTCTTTGCTCCAAAGAGAATGGGTGGCTTCTTACCCAAAACAGAATCACTCGTCAGCTTTCAGCTCACAAGGTGAACATACAGTTTTGTCAGCAGTCAGCTCCCCCAGAGAAAACAGAAAAGAGGAATGCAACTTTCCAGCAACACATTTCTTTCACTACCTTCAAATTAGAAACTTTGTTAAGCAGAACCTGCCCAATTTTCCTCACATCCCACTTTCCTCTATGCAGGAAAAAATATTTCTCAGTCTCGAGGACTCAGACAGCATTTCCTTAATATATAAAACCATTTTACAGTCCTTCCCTTTCAAAGATCCAAGAGGACAGTGGGAAAAGGATCTCTCACTCAATATCTCAGAAAAGGAGTGGAAGGCAGCAATGCAGAAAATTCACTCGCGCTCCATATACACAAAGCATACAATTATTCAACTCAAAATTATATATCAAGCGCATCTGTCTCGCTTAAAATTGTCCAAAATTTTTCTAGGGTAAGATCCAAACTGCGAACGTTGCAATCAAGTTCCAGCCTCATTGGGCCACATGTTTTGGGCCTGCACCAAATGATCTTCATTCTGGACCAAAATCTTTAAATGCTTATCAGACAGCCTTGGTGTCACAATCCCTCCTAATCCACTAACAGCTGTGATTGGTGGGCTCACAGAGGGGCTTAAAGTAGAGAAGGACAAACAAACTGTAATCACCCATACAACACTAATGGCATGTAGACTTGTTTTGTTCAACTGGAAGAATCCTAACTCTCCTATTCTAAGTCAGTCGGTAAATGATGTTATATATTATTTGTAATTGGAAAAAATCATTTACAGGATCTGTGCAGAACTTTTTCAAAACCTGACAGGATCTAATTAATAACATTTTAGAATAAAATTTTAAAGCACTGAAGAAGCAGATTCTCTCCCCTTTTCTTTTTTTCTCCATTTATCTTTATTCACTTATTAATTCATCTATCTACTTATTTTTACTAGCTTTAAGTTTTATTCTGCTGGCCATGCTCTCTTTCTCAGGGGTGGGGATTGATTTGTTTTCGGTGCTATTTTTGTAAAAATTGATCTATATGTATGGAATATTGTGTGATTTCAATAAAAATCAACCAATATAAAATATATATATATAAAAAAGAAGAGGGCAATGCAGATCATTTTAAAGGATGGTGTAAGCTATTGGATCAAAGTGTATTCCCATTACAGATCTGTAGGTTTCTTATTTTGTCCATCACATCCAGACCGAGTTCAGTTAGTTGCTCACATGCCTAAAATGAATGTCCATTTGGGTGTCTCTTTGTCTCAGCTCTTGACCTTGTCTCAGCTCAAGTACGACTTACAGTACACCTTAGTTATCAGACGAAGAACAGGGCTGACCAAAGTGTTGGTAGAGTTGCAGTTCAGCGATTCACTCTGGAATGTGCAGCTGAATTTCTAAGACGGCTCCAGCTGCAGACCTCCACAGCTTCGTGATTCACTATCTCCGCTGGACAGCCAATTGGATTACGGGATTTTGTCACTTAGTTCACTTGACTTGAATCAGATAACCCCCACACATAGATACCATTGATTCTTATAGGTTTCTCTAGGCAGCATTGACACATTCCTGCTGATTATCTGTGACAGCTGTCATTTTTTCAAAATCCTTTAATCCAGCTTTGGATTTGGGGTGCCAGAGCCTCTCCCAGCATACAGACATATTGGATTAAGTCACATTTAAAAGTGCTCTTTGTCTATTTTTAGTTACAATATTATATCCTACTCATTTAACTTTTTATTTTATTTTGCATGGTAGGAAAATGCTATTTGATGCCCACCCTGGGATACCAAATAAATATGGGAAATGGTGTTTAGATGTGAGAAAAATAATTGAATAATTGGCGTTGAGCTGATCAGCCTTGGCTTTTGGCAATGTCAGTAATCAATTAAATAATCAGGTAAGACTCCCATTTGATGTAACTTACATTTCTCTGTTGGAGGGTCCTCAGCCATTAAAATTATAACCAATTAACTGAAGCACACTCATTGTAAAAAAACAGAATAATACAATTTATTAACACAGTTATTTATAAACTCAAGAATTATAGAAATATGATAAGTGCTTCTCATCACATGTGCCCGTCAGAGGATCTCCTCACAAGCTTCTTCAAGATATGTGATAACCCACCGGGGTGAGATGGGCCGGCCACTGCCTCTAACAATCTCTTCTCCTTCCTTTCTCCACAGAACCAAGAAACCACCCAGTGTGGGCATTTAGGACCCCACAACCCTTTCGGTTTGTGTAGCACAAAAAGCCTGGCCGCCTGGAAGAAGGCCTCATTTCCACAATGAGCCACCCGCCGGACTAAACTCCTGTAAAAGACCCTTATTGTGACAGCCTAGAGCTTATTAGTTTTACTTGACTTGAGTCAGATAAACACCAACCCTTTTCTTAATCATAGTGTAACCAGGATGTCTGCAAGTAGAATCTATTGGAAGTCTAACAAAATGGGCAATGCCCCCTTCATCCTACAGTATGAAAGATTTTAGCAAGGTCAGAATCAAAACTTTCAAGATCCTTCTCAATTGAATTAAATTGGTTTAGAAAATATAAGTCAAGTCAGCTTTATTTATATAGCATATTTAGCACAACCACAAGTTGACCAAAGTGCTTTACAATAAAAAAAAAAAACAAATATCCAGTAAAAATACAATTCACAAAAGTTAAAAACAAATAAAATAATATAAATACAAACAAGTAAATAACAAAAAAGTTATACACAGCATTTGTACATAATTCTGGACACACTTTAAGAATAAGCCCTTTCTCTGCACCAAAAACCAGTGAATACAAATATGTTTTCAGTTTACATTTTTTTTTATTAATTTTATTGTAATCATTCCATATAAATCGATCAATTTTTTAAAAAAATTATAGGAATGAAAACAAGTCGCTCCCCACCCCTGAGAGAAAGAGCATGGCCAACTGGTTAAAACTTAAGGCTTGTAAACATACCTAAATTGATGAGTTTAATAGGCCAACAGAAATGAATAGAGAAGAAAAAGAAATGTGGAGATAATTGCTTCCTCTGTGCTTTAAGAGCTTATTCTAAAACATAATTGATTAGATCCCGCCAGGTTTTGAAAAAAATTCTGTACGGATCCTCTAACTGAATATTTGATTTTTTCCAATTTCAAATAGTATAACACATCGGTTTCCCACTGACTTAAAAAAGGAGAGTTAGGATTCTTCCAGTTTAGCAAAATAAGTCTGCGTGCCAAGAGTGTAGTGAATGCAATCACAGTTTGTTTGTCCTTCTCCACTTTAAACCCATCTGGAAGAACCCCAAACACAGCTGATGATGGGTTAGGAGGGATTGGGACACCAAGGCTGTCTGAAAGGTAATAATGTGTGTAAAATGATGTTAATTTGGCGCAAGCCCAAAACATGTGACTCATTGAGGCTGGGACTTGATTGCAGCCTTCACAGGTTGGATCTTGCCCTGGAAACATTTTGGACAGTTTTAGGCGAGACAGATGTGCTGTGTAATTGTATGCTTTGCAGATATGGAGCTTGAGTGAAGTCTCTGCATTGCTATTTTCCAATCCTTTTCTGATATATTGATTGAGAGAGACTTTTTCCCATTGTCCTCTTGGATCTTTGAAAGGGAAGGACTGTAAAATAATGTTATACTAACCAACCCGCGGCATAATCAGGCCGGTTTTTTAATAATTTTTAAGCACAGGGAGAAAATTAACATTTGAAAAATCGGTAATGTAATAAATTAGCAAGAAAAGCAACACTGTAACAATGCACAGAAACGAACCAACACACAATCGTCCGTGGGCTGCCTTTCCATATATAATTCACCAAGACACCCGACCACGGTAGTAGCGAGGTGGGAGGGGGGGGTGTACAAAGTGCAGGAGCATCTAAGAAGACATGTTTGTCGCGAATGCGAATTGCTGTATGTAGCGTGTAAAACAGTTTGCTATGGTGCATGCGGTCGTGCGTCATAACTGAAAACTCATTTTTTAAAGACTGCTCACTTCATTGTGTTTTAACCTCAGTTGTAAAGGAATGTTTTAAGGATCCCATGGGATACCCCTCGCAAACAGTTTTACATGCTGCATTCACCTCCGCGAGAAGCATGCCTCTATTAACAGTCAACGTGTGGGAGGGGGGTGTGTACAAAGGGTAGGGACGAAAACAGTGGGAGCATATGAGTCGCACTTAGTGGGAATTCCACGGTTTGCAGCCCGAATGGGGTTCAACGGCTTACCCACGCCTAGACACACGCTCAATCTCATGCATAATTATTTATTGAATGCTAAACACTTGTGGAAAGACACGGTTTTCTAAAACAGGTTGGTGTGAGAATACAACAGTAAGTGAATGAAAAGATGGAACTCTGGAAAGAGCAAAATACAACACAATAGTGAACCCGCGGCAAAACAAACGCTGCATAATTATTTATTGATGGTTGAACACTTCTGAAAAGACACAGTTGTCTAAAAAGGGAGGGTTTGAGGATACAACAGGAAGTGAATGAAAAGATGGAACTCTGGAGACAGCAACATATAATTGTCCGTGAGTGAAGAAGACGCATGTTTGTCGCGGATGCAAATTGCTGTATGTAGTGTGTAAAACAGTTTGCTATGGTGCACGAAGTCGTTTTTTAAAGACTGCTTACTTCAATGTGTTTTACCATCAGTTGTAAAGGATTGTTTTAAGGATTCCATGGGATACCCCTCGCAAACTGTCTCACACGCTGCATTTGGCGACTCACCTCAGCGAGAAACATGCCTCTATGAACAGTCAAGGTGGCTCTGAAGTACATAAAGCCTCCACGACAGCTGAATATAAATGACTCTGTTCTTTCTGTGTCGTCGCGTCCGAATTCGTGGACGTGCTTAGTGAATCCATGCCCCTTCCGGCGTGTTTTCCATGGGTGTCTTGCCTTAGTGAATTATATATAGAGATATTGCAGAGATGGTGTCTAAGTCCTTGAAATTGAGCAATATTTTTTCCAGCATGGACGAGGGTGCAAGATGAGGAAAATCAAGCAGGTTCTGTTTAACAGAGTTCCTAATTTGAAGAGAGTGAAGGAAATGTTTAGCTGGAAAGTTAAATTTGGAATGTAATTGTTCAAAGGCTGCAAAGATGTTGTCTATATACAGATCTCTTAGTAATTTAATCCCAAATTTTTTCCAGATATTAAAAACTGCATATGTTTGCATGGGTTGAAAGAGGTGGTTCTCTTGCAGAGGTGCCACAGATAACAGCTTCTCCATCTTAAAATGCTTTCTACGTTGGTTCATATTCTGAGTGAGTGAAGCACAATTGGGTTATTAGTATATTGCCGATAACTTGCATTTATTGGGGCACAGAGCAGGTAATATAAAGAAGTACTGCAGGATTTTACTTCAAATGCTGACCAGGCTGTAAAGCAGCTCTTTACAACAACATTTACCTGTAGGCAGAGTGGTGGCTCTGTGGCTAAGGATCTGCACTGGCAATCAGAAGGTTGCCGGTTCAAATCCCATAAATGCAAATAGGGCCCTTGAGCAATTGCTGAGCACTTTGAGTAGTGAGAAAAGCACTATATAAATGCAAAAAATTATTATTATTTGTCAAATTTAAGTTTGGAGTCAAAAATCAAGCCTTCATATCTTACATGTGACTTAATATATTCGAGTCAATATAAAGTGCTTAATACTTATGCTGGTTGTAGCATTTAAAATTTTTCTTTTTCCATCATAGGCAGACTTAGAAGAAATTCATTTCAGTTCAGCTTATTTTGGTATAGCTCTCTTCACTAAGTTCTCAGGTAAAGTACTAATGTAAATTTTACAAAATGCTAAATCCAGAATTAGTGCACATGAAAACAGAAATGTGTTTGAACACACAGGGAAACCAAGTAGTATGCAACTGATCAACATTAATGGAAACCAGCACTATCTGTCTATTAATTAATTGTTAAACAATGGCCAGTTGAGAGCAGAGGGGAGGAGATCAATAACTCAAGTCAGTGGTATCTCTGGAGAAGTTAAACCTCTGGGGTCCCATGGTCAGTTGTAAAAGGAAAGCTGAAAAACAAAGTCAGAGACAATCGCAGTCATTAAGACCTCAAATGACCGGCCACCCACCTGCTCATTCTATATTAGAGTCTGTGTGGGTTGTCCAATCACATAACAGAATCTTTTCCTCCAAAGATTCCTGGGCTGTCGGTATTTCAGAGCTTTGCCTGAACAAATATTTCACTAAAGTTTTTAGAAAAAGGCAGGAGCAAATGGAATTAAAGAGGCAAATGAAATGCCTCATGCAGAAGTAAACACAAGCTTTGAGTTTCTAGATTTTAAAATAGAAAAGTTAGAGGTGCTTCAAGCCCTCAGTACATTGAAGACTAATAAAACCTCTGGACCCAACTGAATTTTACCAATTGTATTAAAAGAAACAAAAGGCATCATCTATAAGTCCTTATTAGTCCCATTTAAGCAGTCACTTCAGGTACCTGCAAATGTGACTCCAATCTTCAAGAAGGGTGGCAAAATGGATCCTGGTAATTAGATACCAATAAGTCTTATTTCACTACCATGAAAAATTATTGAAACTATAATAAGAAATAAGTTATAAGAGTATCCCTATGAAAATAACATACTAAATAAGAGCCAGCATGTGTTTATGAGTGGAAGATACTGCCAAACAAATAGATTTTTTGAAGAGGCATATGGAATAGTTGACAAACTTGCTAATAATGTGCTATTATCAGTGGAAGAAGGTCACCTGATCCAATGAATCCTGCTTTCTGTTGCATCTTGTGTTCATGTGCATCCTTTAACTAGGAAACAGATAACACCAGGAGACACTGTGGGAAGAAGACTTGCCAGTGGAAGAGTGTGATGCTTTAGTGAGTGTTCTACTGGGAACTTTTGGTCCAGGCATTTATGTAGAAATTAATATTACATGTACCATCTACGTAAATATCATTGTAGACCAAGTACACCGCTTCACAGCAATAGTATTTCTCCAGAGAAGTGACATCATTCATCAGGAAAATGCACTCTGCTACACTGCATGAATTGTTTAGTAATGGTTTGAGGAGCATGATGAAGGGTTCAATGTGTTATCCTGTCCTCCAGTTTCCTGAGATTTCAATCCAGTTGAACGACGACTCAGATCTGCAGCTGCTCCACCTCACAACTTATAGGGGTTAGAGGATCTTCTGCTAACGTCATGGTGCCCAATACCATAGTATGCCGCCAGAGCTCAGGTACATGTCCGTACCTCGGTGGGTCCGCTCAGTTTTGGCAACACACAGAGGAGCAACAGCATACTAGTCAGGTGAGCATAATGTTTTGGCTCATCAGTGTATAATACAGAAAGAAATCAATATCAATCCTTAAAATGATATTTGACAGCCATCAGAATAGAACACAAGAGCAGCACCTAACCCCTCACCAGAGACTGTGCAATGCAAGATGTTAAAAGCAGAGTGTCTGATCCTTCAGCTATTTATTTTGAGAGAGAGCAAAAGCGAGAGAAGGTCAGAGGGAGGTGAAAAATATGTAGAAACATTACTTGGGCACCAGATTATTTCTACAATATCTAGTGTTTTCAGCAGTAAAAGTAAAGTTTAGATAACTAATACAAATAAATAAAAAATAAATAAATAAAGCAACAATAAAAGCACAACAGTAGGTTTAGTTTTTCACCAGTTTGCAGGCACTTCTGTCGAGTTACTGATAAACTTTACCAATTGTTTCAGTAGACTCTAGCTGCAGGGTTCAACTCCATTGAGGCAGTCGTCACCTTACATTATACATTTTCATAGAAAAACAGACCAGACATCATGAAAACGTTTGGGTAAGCCACCCATATAAAATACCTGTCTGCAAAGGGCTTTTTGAAAAGACCAGAGTTGTTCACAAAACTGAATCCAAAACAGAACTGCTTCATTGGTGGTAAGATGGCGGCTTTAAAGGCCCGTATAGGAAGTGACGTCATCGAATGGGGCCAGAACCGGAAGTGATGTCGTCTGGACCAGAAGTTACATCATCGAAGGGAAGTAAGGTCTTTGGAGGCACCGGAACCTGGCAGGATTTCTCGGGAAAGGTCTGTAAGGAACTGAGAAAGACAGTCAGTGCACCCTACCGCCCCCGGTCGAATGTGGTATTACCATTACTAAAGCCCTTTAGCTGCCTCCTACTCGCATGTGTGTGACAATGTCGGTGATAACACCTGGTTACACTATGGTTAAGTTTAGCGTTGATGAAGGGTTATCTGACTCAAGTCAAGTAAACCAGGTGTCAAAAACCTGCAATCCAATTTACTATCAAGTGGAGCTACTGAATTAGAGAGCTGTGTAGGTCTTCAGCTGTATCCATCTCAGTTGTTCAAATAGTTTAGTAGAGATATGGCCAACTTAGTCATTGTTTAAGATATATATTAGAGCACAAGTGATCATCAACCACAACATTCTGATCAGGTATGGAATTGTCTACCAGTGCATCATTATAAGGAGATTTTTCAGTCTTTCTCACTACTTCTGAGAAATGACAGGCTCAGCATTGTCAGAAAAAGGCAATCACCTGAGAAATAATGTTTTTCTAAAACACTCATGATCTGCTGGCCATAAAGTACTTCAAGTACATTTCAATTTTAGGATTTTGAATTATGCCTCAATCTAAACCAAGTGCAAAGAAAACCAGAAGCTTGTCATAACTGACATCTGACTACATGTGCATCCTGTAATTTGATTTCAGAGTGTGGTGCTTGAACAGTCGATATTCACATCTCTCTGCAGTTACATGTCATTAATGAACAGATTGAGATTCAGAAAGGAATGTTATACAGTGATCCCTTGCTATATCGCGCTTCGACTTTCGCGGCTTCACTCCATCGTGGATTTTAAATGTAAGCATATCTAAATATATATCACGGATTTTTCACTGGTTCACGGATTTCTGCGGACAATGGGTCTTTTAATTTATGGTACATGCTTCCTCAGTTTGTTTGCCCAGTTAATTTCATACAAGGGACGCTATTGGCAGATGGCTTAGAAGCTACCCAATCAGAGCATGTATTACGTATTAACTAAAACTCCTCAATGATATACAATATGCTTCCCGCGCGGTGGCTTGCACCACCACCATCTACTCAAAGCACCGTGATGTTCCAACAGTGATGGATTAAAAGCCAGAAGTCTGCATGACCATCATCATCAAGAGCGTCCATGAGAACCCTAAATACAAAGAGGACTATTTCATTTATGTTAGGTAGATTGCCCAGAGGGGACTGGGTGGTCTCGTGGCCTGGACCCCTGCAGATTTTATTTTTTTTCTCCAGGCGTCTGGAGTTTTTTTTTGTTTTTTCTGTCTATCCTGGCCATCGGACCTTACTCTTATTCTTTGTTAACAAATGTTGTCTTATTTTAATTTCTTATTTTGTCTTATTTTTCTTCGTTATGTAAAGCACTTTGAGCTACTTTTTTGTATGAAAATGTGCTATATAAATAAATGTTGTTGTTGCTGGAGTGGAGCTTTACGGTTGAGCGTGTTTAAGGAGGTCGAGTGACCGTTTGTTCAAGCAACTTTCCATGTAAGACTGAGGAGAGGCAGCGGGTGTCGGTGAGGGGAGTTTTAGCACAGCGCTCTACTGGGGGCCACAGGTGAATTCAGGGACCTGAGGTTTTGAGAAATGAGCTTTGGTTTGGTGCCTTGCTGGGAGCCATGGACAGCAGGGACCTGAACCTTGAGTAGAAGGTTGGCTGTGCCTGTCACCAGGATGTCTCCTCTGTCTGCAGGATCCCATACACGGTAAGAGGAGGAGACGTCACCTTTAAAGGGATGCACTGGGGACTGAGATTTTAAGGAAAGTTTCCTGCCTTAGGATTTTAACCTCCACTTGCACAATGACTTTTTATTAGATTATTTATGATGAAAGATTGGGCACACAGCACTGTTTTGAACAATGACTGTTTTTTTTTTTAAATTGGTTTTAAATAAAAGTACTGCGTGCTTGTTTCACCTAACCTTGCTGAATGTAAGTAAGCATGTCCTCATTTGCCCGGCTCCCAGCTCAAGAGTCTCCTAAATGATACAGGGAGCATGGAGCCAACCTGCACCTCCACATGGATAAGGTGAAATAGCCAGTGGTACATAGCACCAGATGGAGAATTAGATGCAGAGTTAGCCCACAGAATACATTGCAGATGGAATAATTGGAAGAAAGAATCAGGAGTCTGGCTAAATTGAAGAATTAAGTGTGAATTTAAGTTGTAAAACCAGCAAAGATATGTGGAGGTAAGAGCAATAAAAGAAGTGTATTAGAAGACATTGGATGTGAGAGTGCAGTGGCGATAAAACAGTTAGAAGAAGGTACCAGTAGTATTGTGTGATTAAAGAATTAAGGAGAAGGTTAAAGGTCAGGTTTTTAAGACAGTGGTAAGACCAGTGATGATGTATGGAGATGAGACATTAAAAGGATTAAAAGGCAGAAGTCTACGTGACCATCATCATCAAGTCCTTCTGTGAGAACCCTATTCTTTATTATGTAAAGCACTTTGAGCTACTGTTTGTATAAAAATGTGCTATATAAATAAATGTTGTTGTTGTTGTTGAGACATGGGCAGAAAAGGGAGCTCAAGAGAAGAATTTAGATATGGCAGACATGAGAATGTTGAGATGGATGTGTGGAGTTACAAAAAAGGACAGAATAAGAAATGAGACAATAAGAGGTACAACAAAGGTAGTTGATTGAAATGGTGTGGATTTGTGATGAGAAGAGACAATGAATATGTAGGCAAAAGAATTATGTGAATGAGGAAGAGAAAGTGAGAAAGGCCAAAGCAGAGGTGAATGGATAAAGTAAAAGAAGATCTGAAGAAAAGGGTCTGACCGGGTAGGAGGTGCAGGACTGAGCTGTTTACAGAAGGCTGATCAGGCATATCAACACCACACCGATCTGGGAAAAGAGGAAGAGGACGAAGAAAAAGATAGATAGATAGATAGATAGATAGATAGATAGATAGATAGATAGATAGATAGATAGATAGATAGATAGATAGATACTGTAGATAGATACTTTTATTTGTCCTCAAAGGGAAAAAATGTATATTTTTACAGAAGCTCAATCACTATATTTATAAAATCCAATGTCTATCTGTCTGTCTGTGTGTTTGTCCGCTTTCATGAGAGAACGGATTTAGATCAGGTTTTTTTCTATTATTTGCTTGAACAGTCTAGTTGATTTTGTGACTTCTCTCATTGCGATTAAGAATCATAGTTCATTTGCAGGAGCGATATATATTCACGCTATTCCACGACAGAGACTGTGGGCCGAGGGGAGTGATAAGCATGATGTCAGGAGTGTATAGCTGGGCGGGGTCACATCTAGTAAAAAATAAGTAATACTGCATTATGACAAACAAACCCCTTTCAATTACACAGCAGGATTGCTAAAAAGACAGAAAATGTCTGACTTGGTTAAAGGTAAAAAGAGCAGCACATGTTATGACTTCTGATGATTCCCTTTCCTTTCTAAGCTGCTGCCACCCAGTGCAGTCAGTAAACATAGATAAACAGCCCACACTTTGAAGACAGCATGCTGTTGACCTTCCTGGGCAATGCATGTCAAGGTAATGTGAGAGATCTTGATTCCGTTGTGTCTGATAGGAATAAGAACTGGGAATCATAAAGGGGAGGTAAAAGGTGCCACGGGACTTCTGTCTGCTTTTTCCATCACTCTGAAGTTGGCAGCTTACTCTCTAAACCTCTCTTCTTTCTGCCCTTTCTTACTCGGCTTGTGTTTAAGAGGATCTCGATGACAGCGTATCGATGTTATTGAAATAACCCCAGGAGATTACAAACCCACTGACAATCTTGTGCTGTTGACTGACACTGATGTTGGCTTATGCGACAGCCATATTAAAATGGGTATACCCTTTGTTCTGTTTTTTTTTTTATTGTTGATATTGTTAATTAAATACATTTAACCCTGTCTAATGCTCCTTACCTGGAGTTAAGTCAGTTAAACTAATAGTTAATAAATATAAATATGCTAGTTGTGCTACCTGTTTTAAGATGGGTTTAATTCTAAGTAAACAACATAAACTTCAGCATTAATATCTGCTGTGCAGCACCTATGGGAAGATATTTTGTAATGCATGTAGTTCTAAAATGCATTGCACTTGTCATTCCAACAGATGGCACACCACATGCATATATTGTAATACAATTAATTACTACAAAATTTTTGTGATGTACCATCTCTTGGAATGGAAAATTTATATGTCTGTCTTCTATGCCATTTGGTATGGGATTCATAAAAGCAGTCAATGTTTGTGATGCTCGTCTGTTTGTATTAAGATTGTCTACAGTATTGAAATATCAATAAGTATGGATTTTAGTATTTTAAAATTACTTCAGTACTCATTTTTCCTGTGATTGATTCTACAGCCTACATTACTTATGCACTTAAAGATCACCATTGCATGAGTTGCAGCCCTGTTTCCACCCACACACAGGTATTAATAAGATGGCAACTTTGGCAGTGTTGGAGATTTCATCACCTCACTTAACACTAGAATCCCTGGAGCCTACGACAAAAGTTGTAATGCCAGGCCATCTTAAATTCTTTCACACCTCTTCCTCAGTGTTTTTGTTTTGCAAA
Source organism: Polypterus senegalus (assembly GCF_016835505.1). NCBI lineage: Eukaryota > Metazoa > Chordata > Cladistia > Polypteriformes > Polypteridae > Polypterus > Polypterus senegalus. Next base: position 3,713,798 of record NC_053164.1, on the reverse strand, counting down.
AATGTCGATCAGCACAAGCAGCAGGCAAACTGCTCACTCATCCCCACTAATGGATCTGAAGTCGGACACAACATTCTCCCAGCTCAAGTCTATTTATCTGGGTGTGAAGTGTCTGGAACGGTGTAAGGTAAATAATAAATTGTTAACTGGAATACATACATTTCACGTGTGCTCCGTGTCTACAACGATCTGCATAAATGTAGGATGACAGGAAATGCAAGGCAAGAAATGGTGAACTAAAACAGAAACATTTTTCATGTTACAGTAATAATGATAAAATGTTGAAATGAAGTGTATAATGTGTGAAGATTGAAGTCCAAATATGAAAAGGTACAAGTATAACAAAATAAGTGCGCCTTTATTCAAGAATATAACCAAAGAAAAATAAATTATTCAATTTACATGTTGCTGTCAATGAGTAAAAACCAAAGCCCAGATATCAATATACAAAAAATCTGTGTCTACTTGGCTGGTGCAGAGGTAAGAACTGCTTTCTCATAAATAAAAGGCTGCAGCTTCAATCTAGGGTCCTCTGTACATGTACCATTTTGAGTAGTGAGCTTCATTTATTGTTACTATTACAGAATAAAAACATATTTGATTTGAGTCTGTAACAGCCAAGGTAAAGTTGTTTTGCTGCCTGTAATATATGAGCATATATTATACAAACAACAACACAAACACAATGGCCAGTACGTCTGCCAGACTATGTTTCATAATTATTTAATATCAGCCTTATTATTGTTCTTAGTACAAGAATAAGGTTTGCCTTGATATACCTCCCTGACTACCTGAGAGCCCCACATTCGATTGATGCTTTTAAACGAAACCTAAAAACTCATCTTTTTAGAAAGACATTTTGTTAAAGTATTTTAGAGATTCTCTTGTTTATTATTTTATTTTTTACTCTGTAGCACTTTGAGATTGCTAAAATAAAAAGTGCAATATAAATAAAATGTATTATTATTATTACCAGTCCGACACTACTCACCCAATGGTAGGTAGAAACAAACGAGGTGAAGATGGGGTGATGCTCTGTTGCACCACTGATCCACGGGTGCCATGGAGACTTTGTTCCCACCTTAGCTTTTGATAATGTACTTTGAAGAAAATGATAATTTAACATTATAGGTTGAGGGAGATATTGTGAGAAGCAGCATTGACGTCCCTCTTGTGTGTCTGAATTGGAGAACCACGTTTATAAAGAAACCGATAACGTGCAGTGAATACACTTGACTTGAGCATTCATAGTTTTCCTCCTCTTTCTCTCTACGTTTAGCATTTGTTTGCTCAGAGGTTGAGAATGGCGCCCGTAAGCATGCACCACACAGCCGCCCTGCTGGCCGCTGTCGAGAGTTGATTCTACAATAAAATAAAAAGAGGAAAAGCCTTGAAGGTCAATCATCACCCTAAACGCAGATAGTAGACGTCATGTAGGATATGTGTACCAAATTTCAGGTCAATAAGTTAAACGGTTTACAAGCTACAGGTGATTTAAAATCCTGGACAGACAAACGGACAGCCACAGTAGCATATTACAGAAAAAGATAGTAGCAGCTCACTACTCTACTCTACTACCTTTTGAATATGAGGCAGCAGTTCTTACTTCTGGACCAGCCATGTTGATTTTGTGTCAATTGATATTTGACTATTTGCCTTGCATTTACTGTCATCTAACATTTACACGGATCATTGTAGACACGGAACACACTTTAAATGTATGTATTCCAAATAACAATATATTATTTACCATATACAACTCCAGGCACCTCACACCACAATAAAGATACTTGAGCTGGGTGAACTTCAGCTGTATCGGTAGGGAATGGCGTTGGATAGCAGGCTGCTTCTGATATTACGACTTTTTTTGTAGGCTTCAGGGATTCTAGTGTTAACTGCCAAAGACGATAGAGTGACGTTTGAAAATAGAAGCTAAACGTAAAACACCTCTGCTGTACTCTCACAGGAATATCTTCTTCATCCTCCATGATGACACGTATGAGATTCTTTCACAATCTGTAACAGAACGCTGATGGATATGGAAGTTCAACAGCAGGTTCAGACGTGTCATTGTAGTTAGATAGATAGATAGATATTCACATAATCCAGCAGCAGTATACGGACACAAAAAACAATATTAAATTAAAGAGTAAAAAAAATGCAGGTAAAAACAGACAATAACTTTGAATAATGTTAGCGTTTACTCCCCTGGGTGGATTTGAAGAGTCGCATAGTGTGGGGGAGGAACGATCTCCTCAGTCTGTCAGTGGAGCATGACGGTGACAGCAGTCTGTCACTGAAGCTACTCCTCTGCCTGGAGATGATCCTGTTCAGTGGATGCAGTGGATTCTCCTTGATTGACAAGAGCCTGCTTAGCGTCCATCGCTCTGCCACAGATGTTAAACTGTCCAGCTTCATTTCTACAATAGAGCCTGCCTTCCTAACAAGTTTGTCCAGGTGTGAGGCGTCCATCTTTATGCTGCCTCCCCAGCACATCACCGCATAGAAGAGGGCACTCACCACAACCTCACAGGGTCCTTGAGGGGCCTGGACCTCCAAAAATCCATTACCAGTTCCTTGGTCTTGCTGGTGTTCAGGTGTAAGTGGTTTGAGTTGCACCATTTAACAAAGTCTTTTATTAGCTTCCTATACTCCTCCTCTTGCCCACTCCTGATGCAGCCCACAATAGCAGTGTCGTCAGAAAACTTTTGCACGTGGCAGGACTCCGAGTCGTATTGGAAGTCTGAAAGCACATTCCCTTGTGGTGCTCCTGTGTTGCTGACCACAATGTCAGACCTACATTTCCTGAGATGCACATACTGAGGTCTGTCTGTAAGATTGTCCACGATCCATGCCACCAGGTATGAATCTACTCCCATCTTGTATGCCATTCACAAAGACCTACACAGCATTCCCAAGTCTACCTTCCAGAAAAAGAAACAGGGACAACCTTTTTTTGTCAACCTTCATATTTTTATGTAATGACTAAAATTTCCATTCTATTTTTCATTTGTGGTGGATGGCCAGTGCCCTTACCTGGCCGGTATGCTCCGATTATGGAAGGACCAGGGGAGAGAGTACTTCTAGGACAATTTCTCCCCTGGACCGACCGAGGGTAGCCCCTTGGTTTCCAGCGGGACCATGGGTCATGAGCATAGAAGCTTAACCCTGTTGGGGCCTGTGACCACCACCGGGGGGCACACGAACATTTCCAGGGCCCTATTTGGCAACACTTTCGCCACACCTGAAGAAGCTCATTAGGCACCTGGAGTCCTTCCGGGTGCCCTATAAAAAGGGGCCAGTCGCCAGAAGTTGACGGCCAGAATCGGGAGGAAGAGGACAGAGCCTGAGGAGCAGTGGAGGTGGAAGGGACTGTGTTGATCTTTCTGAGCCTTGTGTGTTGGTGATTGGAGAATTGTATAAATAAACCGTGTGCTGTGTGCTAAACCTGTCTCCTGCCTGTAGGTGTCGGGATTAGGGCGGCTGTATGCATTCTGGGCTTCACACCATCAATATGAAGGTTTGAATACATACAGAATTGCCATTTATTTAAATACAATTGTTATCGAGTAAAAATATATTGTACAGGGTATCGAAAATGGTGTTGAACTTGTATTGTATTTTTTTTAGTATTGTATTAAAGGTTGAAATTTTGGTATTATGACAACCCTAATAGAAATGACAGAGACATAGAAACCAGACATACACAAAGACAATTTAATTAAGGTGGATAAACAACAAAAGGAGACCGACAACATGGAAAACATTACAGATCCCAGTAAACCAATCTATTAAACTTTATTTTGAGTGGGCTAGTGGGGAAGCAGACAAAATCAAAGCGCCAAGATTATGTAAGAATTGATTAAAACAGCACAAACAGAACAAAATAAGAAAAACTAATTTTCTAGACATCTTCTAGTTCATGATATGCCAAAGTGAAATGAAAAGAACACTGTTCATTAGTGCCATTAGGTCAAAGTAGACTTCTTATTAATGAAGATAATCCTGCAGATAAATTACTAGCATTTTGTTTTACTTCTCCACATTTGAGACAATTTAAAAACACATTCTAATAAAACACTTAGGAGGTCTGACATTCTCGTATGACCCTATAATTAACATGGTAACGCTGACAGAGTTTCCCAAAGGAGTGCAGTATTACAAGTTCAAACCCACTAGTTAAGAGCACATAAATCAGAGCAATCAAGTCAAAATGTGTAATTTATTTTTTTTAAATGTGTTTACTGTAAATATGCACATCGCTGAATCTGTGAAACTCATAACAGAACAGAAGCAACTTCCAAAACTGAGTATCTGCAGGAATGAGTGCGTTGAACAGCTCTGACTGTACGAATGTTATTACATAGAAGCTTGGCAAGTACAATAGAGTCAAAGTGCAGTAAAAAAAGTGTTTTTGATCAGATTTCAGGAGTGTTCTTACATCCACATTAATGCTCCATCCATGTTTTCTTAGTTATGTGGTGTCACATGTGATCCTCAAACAAGACATCTAGGGACAACTTGCCAAAACATTTGGAGTGAATAGCAGCAAAATTCAGCACTGCAAAGGCTGCACCCATAAGGCCTCTTCCTAAATTCTCCAGTGCGTGCACTTTAAACTGCCAGGGGTTCAGGGTGAGAGCAAAAGAAGCTGAGAGAAAATAAAAAGCTAAAATTGCCCTCCAGATCTGCACCCGGTAATTCCTCAACAACCTTCCACCATCTCCACCTCTTCTCATGCATCCCTATGTAAGACAGGTGTCATATTTAATCAATCTGTGTAGGATTATTATAATTCCCTCTTTACCTGTCTAAGTAAAGATGCCTTGTCTCATCTTCAAACTGTCCAAAATGCAGTTGCCAGACTATTAACACACTCACACAAATGGACTCACATTTCCCCAATTCTATACTCTCTACAGTCGTGGTGAAAAGTTTTGAGAATGACAAATATGAATTTTCACAAAGTTTGCTGCCTCAGTTTTTATGATGGCAATTTGCATCTAATCCAGAATGTTCTGAAGATCGGCATTGCAGGAGACCGAGGCACTGCAAGCCCAGGGGTGTTGCCATTTAGTTTCCTGGAGGAGGTAACGTACTGGCCATGCTTGCTCCTCTGGTCCTCCCAGCATGTAGGTATCCCGATATATATCGGATTCCAAAAAAGTTGGGACACTATACAAATCGTGAATAAAAACTGAATGCAATGATGTGGAGGTGCCAACTTCTAATATTTTATTCAGAATAGAACATAAATCACGGAACAAAAGTTTAAACTGAGAAAATGTATCATTTTAAGGGAAAAATATGTTGATTCAAAATTTCATGGTGTCAACAAATCCCAAAAAAGTTGGGACAAGGCCATTTTCACCACTGTGTGGCATCTCCCCTTCTTCTTACAACACTCAACAGACGTCTGGGGACCGAGGAGACCAGTTTCTCAAGTTTAGAAATAGGAATGCTCTCCCATTCTTGTCTAATACAGGCCTCTAACTGTTCAATCGTCTTGGACCTTCTTTGTCGCACCTTCCTCTTTATGCTGTGCCAAATGTTCTCTATAGGTGAAAGATCTGGACTGCAGACTGGCCATTTCAGTACCCGGATCCTTCTCCTACGCAGCCATGATGTTGTGATTGATGCAGAATGTGGTCTGGCATTATCTTGTTGAAAAATGCAGGGTCTTCCCTGAAACAGATGACGTCTGGATAGGAACATATGTTGTTCTAGAACCTGAATACATTTTTCTGCATTGATGGTGCCTTTCCAGACATGCAAGCTGCCCATGCCACACGCACTCATGCAACCCCATACCATCAGAGATGCAGGCTTCTGAACTGAGCGCTGATAACAACTTGGGTTGTCCTTGTCCTCTTTGGTCCGGATGACATGGCGTCCCAGATTTCCAAAAAGAACTTTGAATCATGACTCGTCTGACCACAGAACAGTCTTCCATTTTGCCACACTCCATTTTAAATGATCCCTGGCCCAGTGACAACGCCTGAGCTTGTGGATCTTGCTTAGAAATGGCTTCTTTGCACTGTAGAGTTTCAGCTGGCAATGGAGGTTGGCACGGTGGATTGTGTTCACTGACAATGGTTTCTGGAAGTATTCCTGAGCCCATTCTGTGATTTCCTTTACAGTAGCATTCCTGTTTGTGGTGCAGTGTCGTTTAAGGGCCCGGAGATCACGGGCATCCAGTATGGTTTTACAGCCTTGACCCTTACGCACAGAGATTGTTCCAGATTCTCTGAATCTTCGGATGATGTTATGCACAGTTGATGATGATAGATGCAAAGTCTTTGCAATTTTCCGCTGGGTAACACCTTTCTGATATTGCTCCACTATCTTTCTGCACAACATTGTGGGAATTGGTGATCCTCTACCCATCTTGGCTTCTGAGAGACACTGCCACTCTGAGAAGCTCTTTTTATACCGAATCATGTTGCCAATTGACCTAATTAGTGTTTATTGGTCTTCCAGCTCTTCGTTATGCTCAAATTTACTTTTTCCAGCCTCTTATTGCTACTTGTCCCAACTTTTTGGGATTTGTTGACACCGTGAAATTTTGAATCAACATATTTTTCCTTTAAAATGATACATTTACTCGGATTAAACGTTTGATCTGTCATCTACGTTCTATTACAAATAAAATATTGACATTTGCCATCTCCACATCATTGCATTCAGTTTTTATTCACAATTTGTTTAGTGTCCCAACTTTTTTGTAATCTGGTTTGTATATATATATTGGCTGTCATAAATAACCACACATTTTGTGCAATTAGTGAGCTATTTGTGAAAATGACCAGGTATAGGTAACTACTAACTGAGCTGTTTGAATATCTTATATATGGACCCAATATAGCACCGTTTTCCCCATCTGCACACAGTGCACTTGTACTAATCACTCATGGCCTCTGCCTAAAAATGCCCACTTTAATTGCTTAAGGTCCCTGCCTGAAACTTCAGCTGCATGTGTGATAACACGATTAGGCTCACAAATCACATTTATGAAATAGTTATTCTGATTACAATGGCACTGTCGGTTTTGATAATGCTTAAAGTTTAAAATATATTAAATCCTGCTTTCTTGTCTGCATATTTGGTCATTTGTAACCACCAGGTGCTGAAAACCAGGTGCTTTTCTCAGCTAGAAAAACCACGGGTGAGGGAGAGATCAGACTCTCAACAGAGAAGCTACAGTGACAGTCATACCAGGGGTGAAGTCTAAAGGAACTACTGGCAGTAAGGTCAGTAAGATAGTGGATTGTAGTCCTGGGTTCATGTGCATAGTAACTGTGAATTTTATATCCCCAAATGTTGGAAAGTGAAACAATAGTCAACCAAGAATAGTGATAGAGAAGTCACCTAAACTATTGGTCCACATTGAAAAGAACCTGCACATTTAAGATAGGGGATTTATGTTTTAAGGAGATATGTACTCTAAACCCCTTCCGTGATAAATAGTAAGTGGCAGAGTTAAAGATGCTAAGATTTGCATTGGGTGTGACAAGAATGGACAGGATTAGAAATGAGGACATTAGAGGGTCAGCTCAAGTTGGATGGTTTGGAGACAAAGTCAGAGAGGTGAGATTGTGTTGGTTTGGACATGTGGAGAGGAGAGATGCTGGGTATATTGAGAGAAGGGTACTAAGGATAGAGCTGTCAGGTAAGAGGAAAAGAGAAAGGCCTAAGAGAAGGTTTATGGATGTGGCGAGAGAGGACGTGCAGGTTATGTGTGTAAGAGAGCAAGATGCAAAAGACAGAAGGATATTGAAGAAGATGATCTGCTGTGGTGACCCCTAATGGGAGCAGCCGAAAGAAGAAGAAGATGTTTTTAGTTTCATGTTTTAATCGCATCATTTTTTAGAAATGACACTCATAGCTCATCTTTGATTTTTGTGTTGCTACATTGCTACACACATGCAGTATGTCCACAGATGATCTAATGCAAGAACTTTTAACTCAGTACTAATGACTTTGTCTTTTGTTAGTTTTTCTAGTTTTGGTAATCTGTCCTATCCTTGTCTTCCCAGTATATACATTTTCTGCCTTTCTTAGGCTATGATGCTAGATGTCTCCTTTAATCATTCTGTTCTCTCATCAATTATTTCTTTTCCTGCCTCCAGATACTAGCTCATACCCCTTAACAACTCATAACATTATCCACCTTCTGAAAAACAATAACCAAGTCAAGAGTTTAAGATCTTCAAATATTACTATTTGGTAATTTCCACATTTATATGGTCTCAGTGTGTTGAAGTACTTGCTAATGACTGTGCAATATTTATTTCAGAATAGCATCCATCTGTGCCTCCATGTTCTAGTTGAATTCATTAGTCAAGCAACAGCTGGCATCCATCATACCAATTCCCTTTATAATTTTGAAAATTTCTTTTGTGTCTCCATTTAACCTCTGATTGCTTCATTTTGAAAGATTTTCTCATAGCTCAAACCCTGCAGTCCTGAAATCAGTGTTATTAAGCCTAATCTAGCATGTTTGTTATGTTTTTGCAATCAAGAGACCAAAACTTCATACAATATTCCATATGAGGCCTCATACGTCTGGCATCTATTTTAGGAGTAATCTCCCTTAATTTGTTCTCAATTTATTGTTCAGTGAGCCCTGCAACTACACTGTCTGGTGTGAACAATAATGTGTCTATTGTGACTTTCTTTTTTTTTGCTAATAAACTTCCTTTTTATAAGATTTTGTGGGCATGTCTTTACTCCAGCTGGAGTCTATGCTGTTCTCCCACTGAAGAGACATATGTTTTGAGAGTCTTTTTGCTATTGTTTTGAATTTTAAAGCTTGGCCTTCTTTTCTGAGGTCTATTCTGGCCTGAAGTCTCTCATTTTCCTGGGATAAAGCTTGCCTTGTTCTGGTGTTCGTTTTGTGATGTATTTTGGCTGCCTCAGAAATAATCACAGAAAGGAAAGTCTTTTGTTTAGTAACCTTGAGCTCACTGTGGGAAGTTTTTTCTTTGCTTATTTGTGAGAATGGGGCTTGTAGTATATACAGTCATGTGAAAAAGTTTGGGAACCCCTCTCAGCCTGCATAATAACTTACTCGACTTTCAACAAAAAAGATAACAGTGGTATGTCTTTCATTTCCTAGGAACATCGGAGTACTGGGGTGTTTACCAAACAAAGATTTTTAGTGAAGCAGCATTTAGTTGTATGAAATTAAATCAAATGTAAAAAACTGACACTGCAAAAATGCGGGTCCCCTTGTAATTTTGCTGATTTGAATGCATGTCACTACTCAATGCTGATTACTTGCAACACCAAATTGGTTGGATTAGCTCGTTAAGCCTTGAACTTCATAGACAGGTGTGTCCAATCATGAGAAAAGGTATTTAAGGTGGGCAATCGCAAGTTGTTCTTCCCTTTGACTTTCATCTGAAGAGTGACAGACAGCATGGGATCCTCAAAGCAACTCTCGAAAGATCTGAAAACAAAGATTGTTCAGTCTCATGATTTAGGGGAAGGCTACAAAAAGCCATCTCAGAGGTTTAAATTGTCAGTTTCAACTGGAAGGAATGGAATCGGGAAATGGAAGGCCACAGGCACAGTTACTGTTAAACCAACCCAGCAGGTCTGGCAGACCACGAAAAATACAGAATCGGCATATGTGCAGGATTGTAAGAATAGTTACAGACAACCCACAGATCACCTACAAAGACCTGCAAGAACATCTCACTGCAGATGGTGTCTCTGTACATCATTCTAAAATTCAGCTAAATTTGCACAAAGAACACCTGGATGGCAGGGTGATGAGAAAGAAGCCCTTTCTGCACTCACACCACAAACAGAGTCGCTTGTTGTATGCAAATGCTCATTTAGACAAGCCAGATTCATTTTGGAACAAAGTGCTTTGAACTGATCAGACAAAAATTAGAGTTATTTGGTAATAACAAAAACACTTTGCATGGTGGAAGAAGAACACCGCATTCCAAGAAAAACACCAGCTACCTACTGTCAAATTTGGTGGAGGTCCCATCATGCTGTGGGGCTGTGTGGCTAGTTCAGGGACTGGGGCCCTTGTTAAAGTCGAGGGTCGGATGAATTCAACCCAATATCAACATATTCTTCAGATTAATGTTCAAGCATCAGTCACAAAGTTGAAGTTACGCAGGGGTTGGATATTCCAACAAGACAATGACCCAAAACACGGTTCGAAATCTGCAAAGGCATTCATGCAGAGGGAGAAGTACAATGTTCTGGAATGACAGTCACAGTCCCCTGACTTGAACATCATCGAAAATCTATGGGATGATTTGAAGCAGGCTGTCCATGCTCAGCAGCCATCCAATTTAACTGAACTGGAGAGATTTTGTAAGAAGAATGGTCCAAAATACCTCCATCCAGAATCCAGACATTCAACAAAGGCTATAGGAGGTGTCTTTAATTTTATCTTCAGATTCATAATCTGTAATCTAAGAAAAACTATGTAAAGATGTGCTATTTGACGAAAGATTAAAGGGTAGAGAATGGTAATGTTTATAAAGTGGTCAGACCAGCATTGTTGTATGGATCAGAATCTTTGACAATTAATAATAGAATTACCAAAGCCTACGAATGTAGAGAAAAGGAAAGCAAAATGACACCTTTTATTGAAAGAGTTGCCTTGAAAGCTTGCATATTGTAATCTTTTTTAGTTAGCCAATAAAAGGTGTCATTTTGTTTGGCTTTTCTCTACATTCATAATGGCTAACACGGTACAACACCCCAGTACTAAAGCCTAAAAAAAAAAAAAAAAACTCGTAATCCCAGCCCACATTAAATTCCTTTGTTTCTTTGACAGAGCTCTCCGTCAGCGTCTTTTGTATTGTAAATGTGTCAATCAGCACAGGCAGCAAGCAGCCTGCTATCCCATCCACTCACCAACACAGAAAAGGCAGAAAGTTCTCTCAGTTCAATTCTGTTTACCTGCGTGTGAGTTACTTAGAGTTGTAGAGGGTAAATAATGTGTGTTACGTGTTCTGCAGTCTACTGCAGTGGGAAGCAGAGAGCGGATCAGCGAGCGGAAACAGAGAGCGGATCAGCGAGCGGAAACAGAGAGCGGATCAGCGAGCGGAAACAGAGAGCAGCGGTGTCTCCCACAGGCACATAGCCCTTCGCAAGCATTCCTTTCACTGCTGGCTAGAAACCTGGTGTGCAAAAAAAAAGCATAGCGTTTGTAAACAATTGGGATAATTTTTGAGAAAGGCCTGGATTTTTTAGAAGAGATGGTCTTCATCCTAACTGGAGGGGATCTTATGTATTATCCCAAAATATGCCAGCAAAACTGCCTGGTTGACTGATTAGAGCACCTTCCAGGTCGCAGTCATGTGATCTTAAATCACAGGCTGTTCTTTATCCCACCTGTTATTTTCCTGAAGCTGTTACCCATAATCCCTGTTGTGGGGCATCCAGTAAATTTAGTCTTGATACAAACCTTAAATTAATTGATAACCAAAAAATAAGCTGTATAATTAGACCAAGGGATAAAACCAGACCCTCCACCAGGGGCATCTGTAATAGAAATTTACTTCAAATTAAAACAAAAAATATATCAGCAGTTCAGAAAGACGCATGCAGTTTTAAATGCTGTTTATTGAACATTTGCTCTCTTGGCACTAAAGAGGTTTTGGTAAATGATATTATATTAAGTACAAAATCTTAGGAGGAGGCCTTGGAATAATTCATTGTAACAAAATGCAAATCACTTCTAAAAATGTAGGCAACGTTACATCCTTTGAGGTATTCATTTTAAATATTAAAACAGATTCCAACACAATTATAGTGCTAGTCTACAGACCACAATGGCCATATTCATTGTTCATGACTGAATTTAGCAACCTTCTATCTGATTTGGCTATAAATTATGATCACGTAGTTCTGATGGGGGATTTTAATGTACACATTGATGTGGAAACTGACACTTTTAGCAAATGTTTTACTTATTTGTTAAATTCAGTAGGATTTTGTCAGATTGTCAAAGGTCCAACTCATAATCATAACCACACATTAGATTTAATTATAACTTACAAAGTTGAAATTCAAAATTTAAATATTACTCCATTAAATAAAGTTATTTCCAATCACTTCTTAATTACATTTGATTTAGTTCTGCCCATGCCAACGCACTCACAGATTAAAATAAAGACAGTGCGACATCTAGATTGTAATTCTGCTTCAAAATTTATAGATACCTTCAGTAAGTCGAGTGTAATTGTGGAAAACCATTTAGATCAGTTAACATCAAATGTAAACGTGGAAAACAATTTAGATCAGCTAACATCACATTATAATGTGACCTTGAGGGATGCTCTGAACACAGTGGCTCCCCTAAAAACAAAAGTGATCAAAGCACATAGAAACTCTCCCTGGTTTAATGAAAACACTCGAGCTCTTAAATTAGAGTGTCGAAAACTGGAGCGCAGATGGAGAACAACAAAGCTACATGTCTTTCAAATTGCATGGACAGAGAGTGTTAATAAATATAAAAAAGCCCTCTTTAAAGCTCACTCAGAATACTATTCTACATTCATAGATAGCAATAATAAAAATCCTCGGGTACTGTTTAGAACAGTGGCTAAATTAACAAATGGGAATTCAGATCAACAGTGCCCAATACCAACAGATATTATCAGTACAGACTTTATGAACTTCTTCAATGAGAAAATTAAAAATATAAGATCCCAGACCTCAACATCACAGTACAAACCAAATACTAGCTTAGCAGACCGTCTCACATTGTATTCAGCACTTTAGTCATTTTAATCCTGTAACTGAGCAGGAAGTCTTAACTTTAATTACTAAAATGAAGCCCACTACTTGTTCCCTAGATCCAGTGCTAACAAAACTAGTAAAAAGTGCAATGGATGTTCTTGCAGTGCCTATTTTAAACATTATCAATAGTTCATTACTGCATGGCACCGTACCTGATGCACTAAAAGTGTCGGTCATTAAACCTTTACTTAAAAAGTCACACCTAGACCCACACAACTAAATAATTATAGGCCTGTTTCAAATTTACAATGTCTCTCTAAAATAATAGAAAAAGTAGTCGCCAGTCAGCTTCAGTCATACCTTACGCATTACAATTTGTTTGAGAAATTCCAGTCTGGCTTTCGCACTGGTCATAGTACAGAAACTGCACTGACACAGGTTGTAAATGATATTCTGATATCCTCTGTTTAATGTAAAAAGCTGTACGTTTAGCAGCTGTTGAGGGTAAGAAATCAGGGAAAATACCAATGTGGTTATTTTCAAATATAATCTCTTGTTTGTGTCTGAGAAGTGCCATCACATCAAGTTTAAATTGTAATCTCTTGAAGCAGACACTAAGAGTCCTAGGTTTAGTGGTATTTGACCCATGTATGCGATAAGCTGCCGCTATCTCGGTATCTGATTTAAAGTCCTCTCCAATTATTTTTGAGAATAGTTCAGCTACGAGTTTCACTGGGTTTGGACTTTCACAATTCTCTGGTAAACTTTGGATTCTAATATTATTCCTTCTGCATCCATCTTCCAGAGCTGCAAGTCTGTTTTTTGCATTTGGAATTGGCAGCTGTAGCTTTTCCATCGGCGGTAGATGCCAGATGTTGCACTGTTTCAATTAAAGTTATGAATGTCTGCTTAACTTCTTCCAGCTGATCGGCAAGTTCTCTCAGTTTAGACGCATTTTCCTGAATGTGTTCCTCAATTCTTCCTAGCATACCTTTAAAGGCTGCATCAAAACGATTAAAAATACGTTTCTCTATGTCTTTATATTCCTGCCGCATCTCTTACAGCTCCAGCTGCAGGTTCTCATTTGTCTTGAGCAAGCCATTTATTTCTTTCTTCATATTTTTCTGAATGTCTTACTTGAGCTCATTTATGGCCGTGGCCACTGTTGTGATCATTTCCTTCAGTTCGGACAAATCGTTTTGGCTTTCTTGCTCCGCAGGTGAAGTGGCAACCCCCGTTTCAGCTGATGCTTCTGGCTCGCGATGAATAGATGAATGCGTGGACTGCAAGTGGTCTTCTGGAATTGGAGAGCGATGAATCACTTGCTCCTTTGCTCCCATTTTCACTCTCGATTGGAGATGATGCAGTGGAGCGGGGTCTTGGGAAGTCTGTGCTTTCGCCTGCCTGTTCCAGGTCAGTCTCTGAAAGGCCGTACCTTGCACTTGGGCTTAATGCCTGTCTTGACTTGGGTGTAGTTTTAGGTTTTTTTTTCCATTTCTTTCTGACCCCCTTTATTGTTACTCATGTTTATTGTAGTAGAAACTCCTCGAGTTGGGTAAGTACAGAATACCTCGGGATAATAAGAAATAAGAGAAAAAATGGAGCTCCGCTTCTGATGACCATCTCCCGTAATTGACAAAACCTGTGTAATGATTCTTGCAGCAGCATTTTGAAGGAATTGAAAGCTGCATAAAGAACAATTTGAAAAGCCAGTGAGAAACGCATTGCAGTAAACAATCCTACTAGATATAAATGCATGAATTCATTTTTCGGAATCCTGCATATTTATAAAATGCCTTTGTCTTCAAACATTATTAAGATGTATAAAACCTGTTTTGAATATCTTCGTAATGTGTGTTTTAAGTGCCAAAGGAGACACCTAAATTGCATGCTGATTCAGTAAAACTAATGGTGATTCCAGCTAAGTTAAAGAGTGACAGAATGTTGTTGCAGTCTTCATCATTGCCTCCAATAACGAGAATTTTTGTCTTTTCTGCATCTAATTCATCCACTCCTTTAACTTACTGACAATTTATTAAGGATAGACTCAGCAGAAACATCATTTGGTCAAAAAAGTAAAAACTAATTGATTCTCCTCTGCATATGAATGAAAATTAATGTGATGTCTTTTTAATGGTAGTTCTCAATAGAAGCATGTAAAGTGGAAACAGTAAAAGTCCAAATGCAGAGCCCTGCGGGACACCATATTCAATTTCTGACTGTAACAATGGAGTCCTGTTAGCATATTTCTTTACATGTTGGTACATGTTGGTATTGATTTAATAAAGTAGCACATACCTCCATGCTCATGCAGTGCCAATAAACCAGGGGTGCCCAATGCATCAACCGGTAGATCGGAAAGAGAGTACAGGTAGATCGCGTTGCATTAAAAAAAAAATTTCATCATATATCCTCCCTATGGCATTTGCCACTTGATTGACATACAGGGCGGCCAGTCTGAGATCTCTTTTCCTCTAACACACTGGTCATCCCGTATGCACGATTAAACGCGAGAGCTACTGCAAAACTCCAGCTATCTAAGTGATCTAGTTAGCCTTCCAATTTATATTGACTAAAGAAGGAATTTAAAAAAAAATTGTTGATTATGGGATGGATGTGGAATTGGAAGAGGAGTTTTTTTCTCTCACAATGTCACAATCGAAGTGCGTTTGTCTGATCTGTCAATCTATCATTGCTATTGCAAAGAAGGAAAATGTGGAAAGGCACTTTCGAACTGTTCATAAAAACTATGAAACTGACTTCCTTCCGAAAAGCAATCTGAGAAAAAGAAAGGAGAGGGAACTAAAATTGAAGCTAATGGCACAGCAATCATTTTTCACTTGGCTGAATTTAAAAGCTAAGGCAGACACACCGAAGCATCATTCTGGGTGAGTCACTCGATTATTAAGCATTAGAAGTCCTTCCAAGATGGAGAGATTATAAAAGATGCCTTTGTTGAGGCAGATAGCTAAGGAGAAATTCCTGCTGAGATTTCAAGACCCCTGGCCGGAGAAAAAGGAGTTTCTCCTTGTCATTAAACATGCAGAATACAAGCAACTTAATAATGATCAATGGCCGCTAGACTTGGCATTTTTTTTTCAATCTGACCAACATGTTGAATGAGCTTAATTTACAGCTGCAAGGAAAAGAGAAAACCATAGTCAATATGATTAGCTCAGTTAATGCTTTCAAACGAAAATGCAACATCTGTCCTCAAAGCTGCAGCACCTTGATTTGGGGAACACCCAAAACCTTGTGTCAGAGCTAGAGACGCAATGGAAGGCGTGTGCGCAACTTGACAGCATACACTACACAGAGCAGATTGAAAATTGTCTGTCAGACTTTCTAATTGAAAAAAGGTAACAATTCGAGTGTTGCCCAATGTAGCTCAGCAAGAGTAGCGTTTCTTCTTCACAAATGTACTCAAGTAAAAGTAAAAAGTATGGTGCAGTAAAACTACTCATAGAAGTACAATTTTTTAAAAAAGTTACTCAAGTAAATGTAACGGAGTAAATGTAACTCATTACTACCCACCTCTGATACTCAGTGTATATATATATATATATATATATATATATATATATATATATATATATATATATATATATATATATATATATATATATATATATATATATATATAACTTTTAATGTAGGTAGATCATTTGGACCTTGTCATTTTAAAAGTGGCTTGCAAGCCAAAAAAGTGTGAGCACCCCTGCAATAAACTAACACAAATGTCTTTGTAATGTGGGAAGAAAACTGGATTACCCAGAGAAAATCCCACTCGGAATCTCTACACTTAGGGTTGGGGTGAGTTTGGATTGGCCCATGTACCTTTCCTTTCAGCTCCATGCTGTTTTCAGTCATTTCACTGCTGTCGTTGCAATGTACACACCATCACAATGCTCCTAATATGAGACTATAGTGGAACTGTAAGAACTGTTTCCTTTTGTTCTCTGAGTGATGCTAGTTTGAAAACAAAAAATATTTATATCTTAAAATCATTCAAAACCTGTCTAGAAGTAGTCATGAGGTTCACGTTCTCTTTATAGATTATGCAAAACACCCAAAAATATGCCATTCTGAAGAGGCAGCTGAAAATGTTTCCAAGAAAGTCCAGGAGATGACTCAGTAATCTCCCTGCCAGGGCTTATTAAACTTGTATAAAAAGGAAGAAGAAAGACAAAAAAAAAGTCAATAGATGCAAGGTGGCAAATGAATAGAAATGAAAGAAGAGAGGAAAAAAGGTAGCTGTGAGAAGGCTGGGAAATCTAAACCTTTTTAGTGATTTTAACCCATTTAAACTTTTTTTTAAACGTACTTTATCTTGTCCAGTATTTATCAAGAGTCTCAGAATTACTGCTAGGAATTGCGATTAAAGTCACATTAGGATAAAAATTTGTCCTACATCAGAGTAGGGTATTAGCAGTATTTACGAAGCATCCTAAACCTACTGTCAGCAAGGAGCAAGAGTTCACATTAGAGAATGAAAGACGTCACAACTTCAAGACATCCTATTTTGTAGTTTTGTGGTACTAACACTAATGTTGCACCACAAAGATGATGATGATGATGATAATATTAATATTCAAAGAAGTAGTAGTAGAAGAAAATGGAAAACATGTAGGGTACTGCCCAGGTTATGGCAGGTTTAGAAAATGAATGGATGGATAGATGATCCTCACCTGCATTTTAAAATGAATCACTTAGCCATGGAAAACGCCTCATAAAAAGTAACAGTTGCTGAAACTAGCAATGGCTATTCTTGTGCAGTTAGAGAAGTCACATTCATTCTTCCAGTTTCTTGGTTGTCTTCCACTGTGCCATGGAAGACCTCTCTCTCCATGATTCCCCCATTTTTTCTGTGAGTCTCTATTTATCCAATACCCTGGGAGTCTCCACCTGCCTTCTTAAATCTTCCCAGACTTGTAAAACGTAAGACAAACATTCCAGGGATTGGTAGATTGCAGAGTTCAGTATAGCTGTGTGACATTTATCTGTCAATCACTCATCCAGCCCTCTAATATGCTGGCTACTACAACACAATTTGATCCATGACCACTTGTGTGTTGATACTGTGATATTTCTTGTGATTTGAGAATGCATGTTCATGCACACATGAGGCAATGATCTTTATATGGATATCAATTTGTATGAATGCACCCTGTTTAACCATCACCTCATATGGAGTGATAGGGAAATGTATAAATCTGTCTATTGTCTCACACGTTTGAAGTTTTTGAAAGTCTGTGAGAAAATTTGAGAAATGGTTGGTTGTAACATATCCAAGTCATCACTAAGATAAAGCTGCATTTTACATGTAATATTAACAACACTTTAATTTCAGCTGACAAATTCACCTCATAGAGGAAATAATCACATAATGTACAAGATATGTTATGAATATTATTCCATCTCATATCAGATTAATATCTTTTTATGAGATCATTATTGTCCAGTGTTTCCAAAATATTCCCCCTCTCCAACAATGTATGTACCGATTTCTGCACGAATGGCACCTTCTGGCAGCTCCTACTGAGGTAGGAGAGCTCACAAATTCTCCTAAATCCTGGTAAAATAGGATTAATTTTTTAGGCTACGATTAATTTTGCTACACACAACACCCTGAACTCCCATTACTCCCACATGACTGAGAATGAAATGAAATTGAGTAATTTGGACAAGAAACCACATTGGAGCCCTCTGTTGCCTTTGGAGAGACCTCCTGGGAGGAGACGTCATTGCTCCCATGAAAATCTGTTTGACCTACCAGTGCTTTAGGGCCACACTTCTGACATAGCAGAGGTACTCCAGAGTGTAGCTTTAAAAGAGTGAGCTTGAACTAAGTGGAAAATAGTTTAGAATACAGGAGGAGGGGGAAGTCTTGCCATATTTACAGGTTTTGGCCATCCTGTTTCCAACATTGAAAAATTTTATAGGTGCAACAGGGTCAACTGCAAACTTGGCCCTTTTTTCCATTCTACCATGGGGTGTAAACCACTTGACATTAGACAGGAACCTTGACAACTTTTAGGAAGAATCTATATGAGGTATTGGGACAGATCTCGTCTCGTTTGTTATACTTCTAATGTTTCTTAAAGGTTACAAGGTTTCTTCCACAACTGTAAGGTTTGGTAGCTTATTCCAGATTCTGAGAACTCTGCATAAAAATCGGGAGTGGTCTCCTCTAGACTTTCTTGTATACTCAGATATCGGGATGGATATTTAAGGAGTAAACCGCCAAGACAAGGATTATATTTTTATATTATGTACATTAAAGAACCATTAAAAAAAATAGAAATTAGAAATCAAATCAAATTAATAATATAATGAGCAATTATTATAAAAGTGAAGCTGCATAAATCAGATTCTGCAGCTGCATGAATAAAAAATTTACCAATTCCAGTTAGCGGAAATATCTCAAAAGTTGATAGAAATCTATGTTTTGCACCTAATACCTGTATGTAAAATTTGGTTGACCTAAGTGAAAGCGAATTCAAGGTATTGTGTTTCCATACACACACACACATAACTCCAAAAAATGGCATTGTGGACTCCGGGAGGTCTAAAATGTCAAGATTCATCAAAATCTTGAGGTTGAATTTTTGAACAATTACCATACTTTCCCTATACTTCGTATACAAGAAAGTAAAAAAAGTACTTTGTGGCTGCAGTCCTAAAAGTCATTGATCTCCTTGAGTATGTAATTCGGCTTTTAGATTTCTGCTGGATCTGCTTTATCAATTATTTGAGGATTTTGAAGAGCTGGATGAGGTCCCCACACAGTCTCCTCTGCTTGAGACTAAAAAGGTTTAATTCTCTGAGTGTGTCATGTCCTTAATGTCCTGGGATGCACTTGGTTGCTGACCTCTTCACAGCTTCATGTGCTGTTATGTCTTTCTGGTACTGTGGTGACCAGAACTGCCAACAATACTACAGATGTGGTCTCACTAGCCTGAGTCTCTACTCTAGGGTGTTTCTCAACACACGTCCCTTCTCAATATATTTACTCATAATTCTTCTTTTCTTAGCTATTTAATGCAATAAAACATTTTAGCAACAGATGGAACATACTACAATAAGAAGCTCCTTTAAGCACAATGGATCAAAATAAATGTAACAGTTGTAAAACAAGAGAGAAGGTAGAAAAACAGTATTTATACACGATTGCAAGGAAAATCGCTCCAGAGTAGTGTCTGGGTCAGTGTCAAAATAGGGACAGGACAGGCAAGGAAGGTGCTTGGCTTTTATAGTGGCAGGGAAGGAAGAGGCAGGTTCATGAGAATTCAAGCAGGAAGTGAGGTCAGAAGGAGGCGTGGCTAGGAAGGTGAAGATTTAGCCGGATTTCTGTTCAAGTGATCTGCAGAAGAGGGAATTAGAAGAAAAGTTAATGCACTTTGTCAATCCCTGTCCTCATTTGTCTTCAGTTCAGCCCTTAGCCTGCCTCCTAAGCGCACGTGTGTGACACAGTTCACAATCTTTATAAACAGACCTTCACCCAACAAGGGAAGTTAAACCAAGAAGACTCATCTTTTTTGAGCGAGAACAAAACTTAGAGATCCTAAAGAAATCTCAGCACAGGGCAATATGAAAATATATAAAGCCCCTTTATTTAGAATTTCCACCTTACAGTTGTCTGAATGCAAGAAAACTGGAATCCCAGCAAGGACAAACTTAATTCAAATGTGAGGTTGTTGAAATTGCAAATCTAGCAAAATATCTTGGTTAATTTCTTGTTTCATTATTGTTGTGATAAAAATTGCTAATAAGAATCTCAGCTGCAAAATCTTTTTTGTTTTTTTCCTTCCTTGCCACCTGCTCCCCTGAAAAGGGCAGGATGACAATTTGCCTTTCTCCACCTTTAATTTCATTCTGACTGGAAATTTGCTTTATGAATAATATTTGTTAATGAGTGCAGCGAGAATATTTCTCTCTCATTAGTGGTAGTCGGAGCCGACCCCAAGATCTCAGCAGCCTCTTCCTTATGTTCAGATTGCCAAAAGTGCATCTGCTTGTGCCAAAGATATGCACACAAATAAGGCAAATGTAATCTTTATGAGTTAACACATTCAACAAATTAAAATAAATCTGTTTCATGTTGTGGTGCAAACAGGAATAGTAACAAATGGGGAAGAAGGAGATGTATCTTCTCATAGATTTTGGAAACAACTTCGAAAAATAGATACAGCATCCTAGATGGAGTTTGACAGGTTCTTAAGATCTTTTTGAAAGGAAAATGAACAGGGAGTTGTAACGCATGGTGAAAAGGTGTAGCAATGGGTCAAATCCAGAAAAAACGGAGTCGCTGTAAGTTTAATGGATGACAGATGATCATCCCAGCTAGACGAGAGGATGACATCTTGCAGGGGCCGAAGGTTTTAAGGGATGGACTGGCACAAGCCGGAAGCCAGGAGTAGTTCCATCCCCCATAGAACATTTGGCAGTGGTCTTCTCGAGGTATCCTAGTTTGGACACCCAAATGGGGTGTAAGCAAGTCAGAGTCTGGATGTACATCCCTGTTGGGATCCTGTTAGAGGGCACTGTTGAAGGAGGACCTTTCAGGTCTTCATGTGATCCAGAAAGTGCTTCCAATAGTTCCCACCATGGTGCTGAAACCATTCTAGAGTCCTGCTTAAATAGGGCCTGCTGGTTCACCTCAAGGACTGAGAATCAGGAGGCACCGAACGACACTCACCAGAACAGCTGAAAAGATCCGATTTGTCTTGCTATTGTGTTATTATTGGCTGTAAGATATGGCGTGTAATAAAAATTCCATCATTTTAACCCAAGACTGCATTGGGCATTATTGTGTATGGAATTTGGAGTGGGTCCACCTTATTGATTTCATTGACGAGTGCCGAAGAAGAAAAATATGAAAGCAAAGGTCAAAGCCAGAAACGTTAAAACCAAAAAAGCAATTCTATCAGAGTTTACCTGATACACCAAGCTAACTACTACTAACGTTTAGAAAGCTGTTGTATTCAAAGAGGAAAAAATGCCAATATTGTGCTAGAAACCTAAATTTGATAATGATTTGTCCTGAAAAATGGCCAAAATTTCTCTAAAGATTAGTAGAATTAGTCTACTTTTGTCTATGGTTTCTCAGAAAGTGAATGCCATCTGCTTTCTTGTTCTCCATTGAGTACGGTAAACAATGTTTTAGCATTAGACCCGACCATCACTTGGGCTGTAAAAACAGTACTAAAAGCGTTAGTACCGAGCGTCAACTGTATAGACGCGTCTCACATAAGACCCGAGGTTTACTCGGGCTGTAAAACTGCCAATAGCATTAGTGCTGAGCCTGTCTCTGGCAACTGTAGAGCTCTGTCTTGTGTTAAGCATTTTGGCGGAGCGATTCAAGCCAAAAAATGCAATGCTTATTATGTAGTTTTTTTTTAGAAAAAATGTAATGCTAAGGAGGTTAATTAGTGCCAAAGGGCAACCTTTTCAGTATGTTTGAACAGGCAAACAGTAGATCTTAATGCAAACAGTGCCTACAGATAAAGGTTATATACTCAAAGAAATATACAAGGAAAATTAGCTTTTTTCAATCTTTTATTCAACAGAAATAGTAATAGATGGAATGGTCTACTGGGGGAAATCGTAAGTCTGGGCTCAGAACATAAGAAAACTGACAAATGAAAGAAGACCATTCAGTCCATCAAGCCCGTTTGTTTAGGTAAAAGCTAAACTATCCCAGTAATGGTAGTATCATCTTCCATAATGTACCCCTCATATGCAGGCCACTGAAGCAATGAAACCTCACTATCTGTACTCCTTGAACCATTTAATGACCGTGCCAATTATGTCCTTTTCTATTCAAATGGATAGTATGTTGTGCCAGGCCAAGTGGAAGAGTGAAGTTTTTTTTTATTTGAAGGTTATTTCACCCAAACATTCATAAATCCTCTTTATGAATGCACATATCATGATTTTACATGACCCCCTTCCCTGCATTGAATTTACATCACCCCCTGCCCGTTTTTTACATAACGCCATCCAGACCTTGTGACATGGTGCATTATTGAACTGGATATGTTCATCTGAGTGTGGATAAATTGAAAACATGAAGGGACAATATTGGTCAGCAATGGTATTTACCTGCAGTGGATTCAGAAAGTATTCAGACCCCTTCACATTCTGTGCACTTCATTGTGTTGTAGATTTAATATTAAATAGACAGATTTGCTGTTTTTGAACATCAAACTACACTCAGTAACCCATAACAAAATTGAAAACATGTTTTCAGAAATATATATAAGCATTCAAAATTGCTTTGACACTGGAAAGGGCAGGTCCAACTTTTTTCCCTTAGTTATTCTTGAGATGGGTAATAGAATGTAATTTTAGTCCACCAGTGGCAAACTGAATTGAATGGACATCATTTAGGAAGGCACATGTATCCTTATGTATAGAAAATCCAACATCCCACACTGTGTGTCTGGACAGAAACCAAGTCATGAAATCCAAGGAACTCTCTGTAGACATCTGCAGTGAAATTTTGCAGAGGCATAGATCAGGACAAGGGGATAAAACCCTTTCTAAAGCTTTGAGTGTTCTCAGGATCATAACTGACCTCAGTTGTTGTAAACTACAAGAAGTTTAGAACCACCAGGACTCTTCCTATAGCTGCATGTTCGGCCAAACTGAATAACCGGGTAAGAACAGTGACCAAGAACCTAGCTTCACGAATCTTTCACTGAGATGGGAGAACCTGTCCAAAGGAGGATCATCTCAGTAGCCCTCCATTAATCAGATGGAAGCCACTCTTTAGTTAAAGGCACACAATAACCCAAATGAAGATCGCCAAGTGGCATTTAACACTAGAATCCCTGAAGCCTAAAAAAAAACTCATAATCCCAAGCCCATCTTAATTACCTTTGCACCTCTCCATCAGCGTCTTTTGTTTTGTAAATGTGTCGATCAGCACAAGCAGCAAGCAGCCTGCTATCAAATCCCCCAAGACTCAGGCAAAAAGTTCTCCCAGCTCAAGGCTCTTTATCTGCGTGTGAGGTGCCTGCAGTTGTACAGAGTAAATAATACAGCATATAGTTATTTAGAATGCATGCATTTCATGTGTGTTCTGTGTCTAAAAACATCTGGGAAAGTGAAGGATGAAAGGAAATGCAAGGCAAGAAATGCTTAATAACAAATACCTAAAGCAGAAATTTTTTCTGTGTTTATACATAAATAACGTGAAGTGTATAATGTGGGAAAACTTTAGTCCAAATATCAAATAAACGTGTGCTTTTATTCAAGAATATAGCCAAAGGGGGGAAAAATCATTCAATATATATGTTACTGTCAATGAGTTACAAACTCAAGCTCAAATGTCAATCGACAGAAAGTTGATATGTATTCTGGGATGGTGCAGAGGTAAGAACTGCTGCCTTATAATCAAAAAGTTGCGGGTTCAAGATCAGGTCTCCACATTTTGAGTAGTGAGCTGCTATTATTATTATTATTAATATAATTTAATAAAAAGATACATTTGATTTGAGTCAGTAACACCCGGTATAAATTTTGGCTACTTGTAAAAGTTTGTGCTGTTTTTATTATTCAGTTTAATTCTGTCAGTCATATTAATGTGGTACAACAAACTTGCCTCTCCCTCGATGACCACAGTTGGTGCTGTGGTTCATGCCTGCTCAGAACTATTTTTTGTACCGGCAATCAAAGATACAATGTCCCGTTACCGTTATCAGACTGGACAAAGGCAGAACTGTAACAACAGACAGGTTCTTTACTGCACTTTCCTTGGCTAATAGACGGTTGAACCACAACACAACTCTGCTTGGCACCATAAAGTAAAATGGGATGCACATCTGCAGCTAAAATCACTTCAGTACATGAGCAATTTGCCAAGCTAGTGTTTAGATCTGGCAGTGCCATGCTGAGCCTTAAGCTGGGAGAACTTTTTCCCAAGTTGGTAGGTGATGAGATGGCAGACTGCTTGCTGCTTGTGCTGATCGACACATTTACAAAACAAAAGACGCTGATGGATAGGTATAGGTTTCAGAGATTCTAGTGTTAAAGGACTCTGGTCTGAAAAATTGGACATTTTGAGAACTACTCATATGTCTATGGAAAGGCAGGAACTAGTCATTGCCTACTTAATACCATTCCAATGGTGGAGCATGATGGTAACAAGATGAGGCTATCTGGGGTGCTTCTTAGTGGTAGGGACACAGGGACTAATCAGAACTGAGGGAAGGATGAATGCAGCCAAATACAGGGAAGACCATGAAGAAAACCTGTTCCAGAGTGCACGAGACATCAGACTGGAGAGACTGTTCATTTTTCAGCACATTAATGACCCGAAGCAAGCAGCTAAGGCAATGATGGCATGACTGTGTGACAAGTCTCTGGGTGTCCATGAGTGGACCAGCCAAAGCAAAGACATCAACTCCATAGAACATATTTGGAGAGACCTGAAGATGGCAGACAGACAGACTCCCCATCCAGTCCAATGAGTTTTAGATGATCTGCCAGGAAGAATGAAATAAATTGCCTAAATCCAGATGTGCAAAACCTGTAGGACCGTACCCAAGAAGACTTAAGAAATCTGACAAATGAGAAGAGACCATTCAATCTATCAGGCCCATTTCTTTAGCTAATAGTTAATTTGTCCCAGTATCTCATTTAATTACTTCTTCAAGGTTCCAAACATTTCTGCTTCAACTTCATGTCTTGGGAGTCCCACAACTCTTTGTATAAAGTGCTTCCTGACCTCATCCTACTATAATGCACTTCTTCTTGATTTCCACTGATGTCTTTGAGTATGTGATTTACTCTTAAGATAAAAAAAAAATGTTGCTGGGTCTACTTTATCAATGTCTTTGAGGATTTTTTGAAGACCTGGATGAGGTCCCCAGGCAGCCCCCTCTGCTCAGGACTAAACCAACTTTATTTTTTGAGTGTGTCAGAGTGTGACGTGTCCTTAAGTCCTGGGATGCACATGGTTGCTCTCCTCCACACAGCTTCAAGTGCTGCTATGTCTTTCTTGTTGCATGGTGACTAGAACTGCACACAATTCTGCAGATGTGGTCTCACTAGTGCATTATATATTTTGATTATAACATCCCTTGACTTAAATTCAATAGTTTTTATGATATAACCTAAAATTTCATTTGCCTTTTAAATTGCTTCTCTGCAATGCTTAGATGATGACAATGTGTTAATATAAACCTCTAAATCCTTTTCAGAGGTTGCTTCCTGTAACTCATTTTCTCCCATCTTGAATTTATTATTGACATTCCTTTTCCACACGTGTAGCACTCTGCACTTTTCTACATTAACTCTTTCAGGGCAGATATCAACTTTTGTCTAAAAGAGGGATTGATGTTACGTTTTGGTTGCAATCTCTTTCCTAGTTAGCTTCATTGGTTTGACCGAGATTCCCTGCACTCACATAGTAGCAAGGAGCAAACAATGGCATAAATGGCATCGACATCTGGTGGGAGATGGAACCGAATGCATGCAGCAAAATAGTCTGTTAATGACATTTTGCATATTATTGTTGACTATGACTCTGACTTGTTGGACTCCAATTTTGATTCAAGCGATCGAAAATGAATGTGAGGTACCAGTATCAGTTGATCGGTCCCCAGCTGACCATGGGGCTGAACAGATTCGTGGAGCTGATACTTTTATGGCAATGTTCGCCTGGGGGGACTGCCACTTACAATGACAAGAGGTACAAATCAGATTGCAATGCATACATCTTTTGCTACCGACCCCGCCACGCGAAGAAAGCTTGTCAGCCAGCCTGCCGCACACTCCTGATGAACTGGTGGCCACAGTACGCTGCAACAGACGTTTTATGCTGATTTCTGTGTGAAACCAGTGCTTTGTGTGCTTTTCAGAAAGCTGTGTGTTTTGGAAAAAATAGTAATGCCTCTAAAGAGTTAAACTGCAAACTGGAATTGTGGTCACATGGGCTTCAGCAGGAAACTGGATGAAAGATATGAGCACTAACCGGAGTTGGAGATATCAGTTTTTGAATTTTATTAAATTTGCAAACCTTTTTCTTTGTCATTATGGGTTAATGGGGTAAGACTGATGGGCAAAAATAGCAAAATTATTCATTTAAAATTAAATCTACAACATAATAAGTGTTCAGAAATTGAAGTGGTCTGAATACATTCTGAATCCACAGTTTCTTACCTTCATGGCAACTTATCCACACTCAGAATGACATTTCCAGTACTTTCTGAAGCCACTGTAATCATTGTGGAAGGGGCCAGAGAAAAATTACAAATAAGCCAAAAACATGAACAAGGAACATGCAAGGAAATGGGGAGAAAGTATGAGATGCAGAGAAAATAAAACAACAAACCACAGCACGGAGATGTTGTGAAGAGGAGAATGAGGGCTCATCTAGTGTGGTATCTGCAGCAGACCTGGCCCTGATACATCAAAACCAAAGAAATGTACCCTCAGACCTCAAAACTATAAATGTTTATTCTGAACAAAAGACATCTTTAGAATTAATTTTCCCTAAACATCACTTGGAGGCTCCCCGGTTAGACTTACAGAATTTTCCTTGTTTTAGGAGTTCAAAATTGAGGAGCGAGACATCACAAATGTGGTAGATACGTGACAAATAGAAGGTTTTAGAACCCAAACATTTTTGTATCTTACATTTTATTTGAAGAGACATAGGCTTATTATAAAACATTTCATTCTGAACCAAAATTAGCACACATAAATAATAAAGCCAATTCAAATCTGATGTCCTAGGCAGCAAAACGTTACTGCCAAAGCATTAGAGTATTGACTGATGTGAAATAAGCTCTTTTTTCATTAAGAACGTGTTGCTAAGGTTTTAGTTGCTATAACTTTCTTTACATGAGCCAGAAAAATCTATTCTGTCACATTAATTGGCAGTGTATTTTAGTGCAACTTCATTAATTATTCTCATTATTCTCTGCCTGTCTGGTATTTCCAAATACTCAATGCTTCTGAGTGCAGCAGAGAAGCTTGCTGGCCCTGAAACTGTCTTCACCTGAACCATCCCTGGAAGAAATAACAAGATTTTGTGAAATGGTGCCGTTTGATTTTAATTCATCATTTTCCGCTCGTATACCACTGCTCCCTGCCCCATTGTGATGTCAGATGGTTGTTCATATTTTCTACTATATAATAAAACACTAAAGTCTTTGTGTCCAGTCCCTTTGAACGATCAGATTGGTCAGTTTGGCTTTGGTGATGAGACTCAAGTTGCCGTGCAAGACACACAAGGAGGATAAACCGCATGGAAAGCATGTAGAGGGTCACCTTCAAAGACGGCAATTATAAAAGCAGACAAGATGCGAGAAAGCCATCTCAAAAATAATGACCGAATCTGAGATGCAGACTGTACAGGAATGTGCTAGATAGAGGAAGCACCGGTGAAGAAACGTTCATACAGACATGAATACCGAGGAAATTCGCTGAAAGTGACAGTAGAGCAAGAAATAGCAAATATTTTACATGTTTTGCTATTATCTCTCTTGACAGTTAGTGTAGCTGCGTTTTCTCAAAATTACAAAAGTTCAGCAGCTTCAACTCAAAAAATGGGATTCAACAAAAGCCTGATGCACAGAAATAATTCCACAGACAAAATATCTTCATTTTTAAAAGTTTAGTTAAGTTTCAAAGTAAAACAATTCACACAAAAAATAGAAAAATTAAAATAGCAAAAAAGGAAAAATTAATATTAAGAAAAGTTCAATTATAAGCTTAATCGTGTTACATCTCAAATCGTTACTAATTACTTAACATTTCTGAACCATTTCAAAACGGTCAGAAAACTGTATGCTTATCTAATCTCTGAGTAGAAAATGAGTCTTTCAAGTCCCTCTTTACTGGGACCTGTTCTTACCACAACTAAGCTTATTATCACACTGTTTCTCAGTTATAGTAAGAAGGTTCTATCTCTTACTAACTTATAGGGGGAAAAGACTAGAATTTATTTTCTATTTAAATTAAGCAAACATTAATATGAGTTTAACTCAAACTTTAAATTTCTAATTTTGGCTCTTACAGTTAGTGTGGCTTGTTCTGGTATAATGTGCTACGTATGCCCATCAGGTTAACTCCTTCTGGGCTCACCCAAGGTATGCAATACCCAGTTGGAGAGGGAAGGGGTGCTGCCACCAATAGTTTTGTCTTTTTTCTCCTCTGCAGCAGTGAGTTGGTCACCCCTTTAGGGCAGATCACCCCACCCCTTCCAGCCAGAAGGCTATAAGAATCTGACACCTTAGACCGGGGTGTCGAACTCCAGGCCTGGAGGGCCGCAGTGACTGCAGGTTTTCACTCTAACTCTTTTCCTAATAAGTGACCAGCTTTTACTGCTAATTAACTTATTTTCCCTTCATTTTAATAGCATTGCTTTTAAGGATTCAGTCCTCTGAATTGATTCCTTTATTCATTAAATGACAGCCAAACAGAAATGAGATGTGAAACGAGCCAACAGGAGGAGGAGTATAGGAACCTAATCAAGGACTTTGTTAAATGTTGCGACTCAAACCACCTACACCTGAACACCAGCAAAACCAAGGAGCTGGTGGTGGATTTTAGGAGGCCCAAGCCCCTCATGGACCCTGTGATCATCAGAGGTGACTGTGCAGAGGGTGCAGACCTATAAATATGTGGGAGTGCAGCTGAATGATAAATTGGAGAATCCATTGCATCCACTGAACAGGATCATCTCCAGACAGAGGAGCAGCTTCAGCGACAGACTGCTGTCACCATCCTGCTCCACTGACAGACTGAGGAGACCCCACACTATGCGACTCTTGAGTTCCACCCATGGTAAACGTTAACACTACACAAGATTATAGACTGTTACACCTGCCTCACACTCTCCACCTTGCATTTTTTAACTTGCACTGCTTTTTTTTATTGCTCTTTAATTAATATTGTTTTTATCTGTTTTTTGCTGCTGCTGGATTATATGAATTTCCCCTTGGGGATTAATAAAATATCTATCTATCTATCTATCTATCTAACAGATGACCAGCTAAACTGGGATTTCAAATTCCAGCCGATTTCACGCCAATCAATCTCTTAATAAGAAGCAGATTCTTGCTGTTAATTAAACCCATTATTTAATTCCATGGCTTTTTGCTGCTCTCATTCTGCCACATCAGACATTTACAAAACAGTTGATTATTCTGTTTTGGTGACCTGAGAGATCAACCTTACTGAGTCCATCACCTTTCTTTATTTTCAGTTATTATGTGATGAGCAATGGTAAGCTGGTCATGTGGAAGTTTGTTTTGTTTCTCATTATTGTTTGGCCAAATTAATTTTGGTTATTACTGTAAGGAACAAGAGATGACTAAGGGGCCCGAGTCAAGTTAATTAAAACTAAAGCAAAAGAAGTCAATTAGCAGCAAAAACTGATCACTACTAAAGAAGATGGTTAGAATGAAGACCTGCAGCCACTGCCGCCCTCCAGGACTGGAGTTCGACACCCATGCCTTAGACTGTCAACATCTCTCTTAGACCAGGACAGAGCTTTCGCCATTATGACCCACTTTTATAAGCCAAACCTTATAGAGAAGCCAGGAGGCTGTTTATGTTAGATTTTGCACCCTAGTGTGCCTGTTTTGTTTGTTTGCCACTACTATTTAAAGGGCCAACTTGGCTGGCACCCCAACACTTCTAAGAGTTGCCCTGTGTTCCTTCCACCCGTCCAGAAATGGCACTCAGCTTTTTTCCTTCTGTCTCTCTGATAAACAGTTCTCATGTCTAGGATCTCAATGTGCCT
The DNA here is from genome assembly GCF_016835505.1 of Polypterus senegalus. NCBI lineage: Eukaryota > Metazoa > Chordata > Cladistia > Polypteriformes > Polypteridae > Polypterus > Polypterus senegalus. The sequence goes on along the minus strand of NC_053164.1, from coordinate 3,683,320 downwards.
GCTGTAACACCATCTGAAGTTCATCCTTGCTAGGCAGATCTACTGGACCTATCAACCGAGCTTTCATGGAATCATATCCTTTGTTTCACTGTTTCATTCTAAACCGTGCCTTGCTGGAAATCATTCAAGGGCTCTGAATGTTATGTTGCATGACAGCTTTAATTCAATACAGTGTCACAGAAGACAGGTGTTAGCTGACATCCTTTGCCAGGATGGATGGTTCCTTACCTGGCTTGGAAGCTTTTATACTGAAAAGTGTTAGGACAAGCCATGAGATGAAATGACATTGCCTAAATAATGAATGTTGACAGAAAGAGAAGTGGACCCCACACTGACCATTGAGGAACAACTGTAGAATGTTTCTATGGAGAAGACAACATCAAACTAAATAAGAAGAAAACAGAAATCTTAGTGATTGGCAAAAATGGATATAATGAGGGTATTAGAAATAAGCCCGATCCATTAGGCTTAAAAGTCAAGACAGAGGTAAAGAATTTAGGGGTAATTATTGACTCTGACCTAAATTTTAAATCGCATATTAATCAGATTACTAGGACAGCATTTTTTCACTTAAGACATATAGCAAAAGTTAGACCTCTTATATCATTGAAAGATGCTGAGAAATGAGTTCACACTTTTGTTTTCAATCGGCTACATTACTGTAACACACTCCTCTCAGGACCACCTAAAAAAGACATCAATTGTTTGCAATGAGTGCAGAATGCAGAAAATCCGAGCACATCTCTCCAGTTTTGATGCCATTTAGAATTGACTTTAAAATACTGCTTATAGTTAACAAAGCCTTAAATAATGTCACTCCATCTTATACTCCAAATTGTACCCTTAGATCTTTGAATGAGTGTATGCTTATTATTTCAAGAGCTAAACTTAAAAGAAGTGGTGAGGTGGCCTTCTGCTGTTATGCACCTAAAATCTGGAATACACATTTACCAATAGGAATTCACCAGGCTAATACAGTGGAGCACTTTTAAAAACTGCTAAAACCTCATTATTTTAACATAACTTTCTCATAGCTTCATTTTAGTTTAACCCTGATATTCTGTATATTCATTGAATTATCATTATCATTCATAGTGGCTACAAAATTTGTACTAACCCCTACTTTTTCTGCTGTTCTTATTCCGGTTTTATGTGGTGGCGACCTGCACCACCACCACCTGATCAGGGCACTGTGATGTACCTACATTGATGGATTGAAGGCCAGAGGTCCACATGACCATCATCATCAGGTTCCTCCATGTGAACCCTGAAAACCATGAGGACCGAATGAGGTCACTTATGTTAGGTAGAATGCCTAGAGGGGGCTGGGTGGTCTCGTGGCCTCTGAACCCCTGCAGATTTTTTTTTTCTCCAGTCGTCTGGAGTTTTTTTTTTTTGGTTGGTTTTTCTGTCCTCCCTGGCCATAGGACTTTACTTTATTCTATGTGAATTAGTATTACCTAATTTTATTTTTATATATTGTCTTTTTTCTCTTTCTTCATCCTGTAAAGCACTTTGAGCTCCATAATTTGTATGAAAATGTGCTATAGAAATAAATGTTGTTGTTGACAAGGATTAAGTCCAGGAAAACACAAATAGATCAACTAAAAAGGTAAGATTCATTTCAATTTTCACAAAGGAATAGATAAGCAGGAAGTGGCTCACAGTATGAAAAGTTGATGATAGGTCAAGGAGAATTGGGACAGATAAGAGAGAAGCAGCTCAAGCAGATCTAAGAGTATTAGTGACAGAAAACAGTGCAGTCTCAGTAGAGTCCATGCAGAAAGAAGCACATCTAGTAGTTTTTTGTCATCACAGAAGTGAAGAGAGTGGTTTGTAGGCTCAGTGTACCAGAGTTTTGGACAGGAATGGCAGCAGGGATATGGGATGATAATTCTCAATGTCAGACAGTTTGAGAGAGGGTCTGTTGAGAATAGAAATCACATGAGACTTCTGGAAAACAGTAGGGAAGATGCTAGAGGACAGTGAGACATTGAAAAGAGAAGAGATGTAGGGAGTCAAGAAAGGAGAGATGGACTGAAGAAGACAACAACATTTGTTTCTATAGCACATATTCATACAAATGATGTAGCTGAAAGTGTTTTATGAGATGAGATAAAAATGTTTATAAAAAATAAAAATATAAAAATAACACTAACTAAAAAAGAATAAAGTAAGGTCCAATGCCCGGGAGGACACAAAAAACATAAAAAAATAAAAATGGGGTGGAGAAAAAAAAACAAAATCTGCAGGGGTTCCTAGGCCAAGAGACTGCCCAGCCTCCACTGGGCCTTCTACCTATCATCACGTGGAAAAATCAGACGGTGATGGTCATGTGGAGATCTGGCCTTCAATCCATCAATGTAGGGACTGCATGGAGCTCTGATCAGGTGGTGATGGTGTTGATCGCCACCACAGAAAAACGGAAAAAGAACAGCAGAGAAAGTAGTGGTTAGTGCAGATTGCAGAGCCATAATAAAAATGATAATTCAGTGGCATCCAGGGCTCAGGTGGTGGGTCTGTGATTACAGAGCAGGTCAGAAATGTCAGAGTCATTTAGAGTAGAGACGAGAGAAAGAGAAGAATGACACAGAAGATGGTCACAGGATGGTTTTGGGGTCTGGAACTGCTTTTGGAAATTGATGACTTTGCAAGAGAATAAGAAGCAAAATCTTTAGGAGAGAAGAGGACAAAGGTTTAGGAGCAGCAGGAGGGCCTAAGAGTGACTTGAAAGTAGAGAAGAGGCAGCGAGTATTTCTTTTAGAAGATGCAATTAAGTTTTGAAAGAAAGAAATGTAAACAGCACTAATTCAGGAAGATTCAATTACTGCAAGAGACACCCTCTAAATAAAACTTTGAAGAAGCCGTCATTAGTTGGCAGTACAAAAATAAATTAAATTGCCATCACTTAAAGATAGAGAGGTTCAGAAAATGAAGATGAGGATGGATGGATGGATGAAAATTTGCATGGCCTGGCATTTTAATGCCCTGTATAATGTGTGCTGTTGCCTCCAGATTTGCCACATTAAATATGAGCTGTCATTTCATTTATATCATACACTGCATACAGTATATCAGTAAAATGTGTGCTTTTAATATATTTGCTAAAGATAAACTACGTTTAAATTTACATTTACTTACTCAGCAGATGCTTTTATCCAAAGTGACTTATGATTGAGGTCTACATAATCGAATAAACATCAGCCTGGGGAATGTATTGAAGCAAATGCTAAAGGACAAGGTTAAAAAAATCGATCATCACAAGGTAAGAACTCGTTAGAGACTGGTTAATCTTTCTTTAGTTGCAAGAACCTACTGTCACACATACACATCAGAGGGTCGTCATCGAGGTTCATCCAAAGTATGCATGATCACCGCGGAACGACAGAGAGCACTGTCACTAATGGTCTTGTCTACTTTTTTCCTGCACAGCACCGAGAAGCCACGCACTGAGGGAAACGGAGCCGGAGAAGCCTGTCCTTTCCAGACCAGAATGTATAAAAGTCGTCTGTCCCTGGAAGATGGTGTTAGATTTTGAACATGAGTACCCAGCAGATTGCAGCTTTATTTTTGTTCGGTTTTTGTTCTGTTTAAATGGAGTTGGCCCCATTGTAATGAAATACGAGGAGCCTGACACACACAAGAACCTCCAACCCTTGGTAATAGATTAATTATATCAGGTTTGGAAGCAGACATAACCTTAGCCCTAATTTGATCCCCTTTGATGGAGGTGTCCTTTATAAACCACATAAATAACCACAAGACTAATTAAGTAAATTAAACAATCAGAGTATAGATTATGAAAACCTAAAGAGATTTATATACACACCAGCAACGATAACGTGCAGTGAATACTTTTGATTTATAGTTTTCATACTCTTTCTCTGTATGTTTACCATTCGTTTGCTCAATGGTTGATGCTCTTGCTGCTTCCTGAGAAGCTCTTCTTTTCTCCACCCTAGTGGCCCACTTCTTTTTTCTTTCATCGCATCTTTTCACGTTAAAAATGATTAAGTCAGTGTTTGTGTTGCAATTACTTAGTATGTTTTGCTTAATTTTTTACTTAAGCTGATTTAAGATATGAAGAGTTAGGGGAAGTAATGGCGAAGGAGTTATAGATGAGAATGGTGCCCATATGCATATTTTGGGGAAAAAATAATTCAGCCTTGGGCCAAAACAGAAAAAAAATAATTAGCTCTCAAAGAGTTATAATGAGCTCATGAAGAACACGGGGACACAGCTGGGAACTTGCTATGGGTAAATTTGGCACAAATGTTAGGAAGTTTTTCTTCACACAGAACGATAGACACTTGGAATAATAGTGTGGTAGACAGGAGAACCTTTAGGGACTTGACTTGATGTTATTTTAGAAGAATTAAGTGGATAGAACTGGCAAGGCTTTTTGGGCTGAATGGCCTGTACTTGTCACGGTTTTTCTAATGTTTTAAAAAAGTCCCATCTCAAAGGGTCAGCAGGTTTTATTCACGTGTTTTCCCCTTTTCAAAGGATGCTTACTTTTACAAAAGAAAAGATTCAAAATCATACAAAATGACAACTGACAGAAAAAACTAACAGACCACAGAAAGGTAAAACAATTCATGTAGTAGCACTGCAAGGTGATTAAACCAAGCATGAAACACATTACTACACCTACTAATAACCGAGATGGTTTAAAAATAACATCGAAGATCCCTAAAGCCCTACTGTCCACCACACTACTTGGTAATTTATTCCATGTGTCTACAGTTTAATGTGTGAAGGATAACTTTCCAACTTTTGTTCGTAGTACTAGGTTGTTGTACCATGTTAGCCATTATGAATGTAGAGAAAAGCCAAGCAAAATGACACCTTTTATTGGCTAACTAAAAAGATTACAGTATGCAAGCTTTCGAGGCAACTCAGGCCCTTTCTTCTGAAGAAGGGGCCTGAGTTGCCTCTAAAGCTTGCCAACATTTGTTCCAAATCTGCCCTCTAGATGTTTGTAATTGTGAACCCAGATCCTTAATGCAGTGACAACTGAAATCCACTGTACTAATTCCTTTCATAGTTTTAGAAGCATCAATCATGTATGCTCTTAATCGCTGTTTGCTTAAACTAAAAAGGTTCAGCTTCTTCAATCTCTCCTCATACCTCTTAGTCCCAGAATCGGGAATCTAGTGCTTCTGTGTCTTTTTTGTAGTATGGAGACCAAAACTAACACAGAACTCTAATTGATATCACTTGATAATTGGTAACCTCCCTTAAATTCCACTCTACACACTGTGATATAACATAACATTCTGTCCTGGGTATGACGTTAATCTGCATCCACCCCTACATGTAGGCCCTCCAACCTGCAGTCCATGGACTGAAAGGGATGGAGCCAATTGCCCTCACTGGGCATCTTCTCCTGACTTGAAAGAGATGATACTGTTAATGACAGTGCCCCTTCTTGTCTTGATTCATAGGAGTATGATCCACAGACATACATGTGTGACAGTGGGTTAGAAAATGACATGGCATCTAATCATGGCACCCCATTCCCCATACTTTAAATGGCAAGTTTTCCAATATATGCCTCGGAAGTGTGGGACCTCCAATCACTGGTCCTCTAAGAAGTCCAGATGACACACTAAAGTGTCTTTAGATATGACCTACACTGAAGGACCACGTGTTAGAAAGAATCACCACAATCTGAGCAACCACCAAGGTGGATATGATTACTAGGACCTGCTCAAAACTAGGGCAAGGCTCTATATCTACCATGTTAAAAAAAAAGTCACGCTCACATCAAGACCTGTTAAATTATGAGAAAGATGTCTGCACATTTATGTGAAAAATAGTTACAGCATTTTTTTTTCTCTTTACAGAGATATGAATTTTTGCAATGTGTTATTTTTTTCTGGTTATTTTTATCCTGTCATTAAAAAGTGTCAAATTCTGGTATCTGATCTTTGATCACACTTCGTTATTCTATGCCAAGACCTTCATATTATTTATTTTAAGTTATTCATTTTGAATTTAATGTCAGTACAAAGCAGTAAAGGACAAGAGTTTCATAAAATATTAGTTGAATATGAAGAATATTTAAAGCTAGGGAAGCGGTAATATCTCCCCCTGTCAAGAAGTCAGCTTGTAAAAATTATGGACACGATTCCCAACACCACATCATGCTGGAATCATCAGTGAGTTCTTCCTCTTCTCTGGTAAATTGACACACTGACACAAATGCTCAGACCCTTTGCCATGACACTTGAAATTTGGCCTCAGATGCACCCCATTCTGTCAATCATCATTTACTGTAAATCCTTCTATGTTTAGGCCAGTAAGATTAACGTGCATCACAGGAAAATTAATGGAAGGAATTTTTAAGGATAGGTTCTGTCTGACAGTGCTCTGAGAATAAAAAAAGAGTGTGGAATGAAGATTTAAAACTGAAACAGTAAGTGCAGGAAAATAGCATAAAAGTGATGATGTGAAATGTAGACTAAAAATCAAGACAAGCAATGGAAAGTAAGATGGTAAAATCAAGAGAAAGTGAAGGTGTGAAATGAACACTAAAAACTTGGAGGGTGGAATGAAGAAAATGTGACCACCTGAAAGTAACATTAAATATCCAAAATGTGAAATGAAGAATAAAAAGTGAATGCCTAGAATGAGAAGAAAGTCCTTTGGGATATAAACACAGGGAACTTTAAGGCCCAGGATCAGCTGTAGTGCTACACCACTACACCGCTCTCGACGGCCTTGAATTCTTGAGATGAAGAATAAAAACAAAGAGCGTGAACTTGATACTAGAGTGTGCACGTGTAATCTTCAGTAGAGAGATGACAGTAGCATGAAATTATGTTTAAAAAAGCTGGAGGAAAAAAATTGATTTAAGGTCAAAAGACCCCCCAACCCAAATTGGACAGTCTATCCAACATAATGTCATTCCTTACTTTTTCGTTGATAAAAGACACATTCTGTTTTGCAGGTCTATAAACAGTCAATACATGAAACTATGACACTCCTTGAAGAACTACTGCAAGATAATTGAAAGACGCAGAAGTACCAAAACTGGTATCTTTACAGTTTAATTGACTCAAGAAAACAAATTCAATTGTAGCGCATCGTGTTTCATGGTCATATCTTTAAAATACTAATTCTAGTAATTTTAGATAATAACTAATTATGAGGGAAGTTCAAAAAGTTTCCACACCATTTTAAACTCTTATTTATTAAGAATTTTAAAACAAATTACATCACTTTTCTGCACAGTCACCTTCCTTTGTGATGCAATTTTCCCAGTGTTGTACCAACTTTTTAATGCCATCAGGAAAAGATGTTTTGGTTGAGTGCATAGCCACTGATGCACCACTTCTTTCACATCATCATCACATGAAAATCTTCTTCCCGTCCAGAGCACTCTACATTCAAACGTTTCAATCCACTCATAGACGACTCTACGAGAGAGAACTTCATCCCCATATTGCGCACACATGCAGAGTTGAATTTGTGCTCCCGGCACACCTTCTGCCTATAAAAAGTGTATGAGACAGAACGCTGTTCCTCTTTTTGTGCAGTTTCTAAGTTTGACAGCCATCTGCACCACAGGGTGACTACTCTTTGACTAAACTGCAAGGGTAGCCGACTTGCCAGACAGAACTAGTCACATGACACTCTCAGACAAAACCAATTACTACTCCTCCCTCCCACCTTCACTGCTTCCAACAAAAATATAAAAAGTGTGGAAACTTTTTGAATGTCCCTCGTATTATGGAGTGGCCAAGTCAGTCGATCATAGAAAATGTTGTGATGCTACTCTGGTGCTGCTGTAAGCAGTACAGTCCCGAAACACCACACAGTTAAGACCTCTGAAAGGAGGTGTGGGCCAAAAAATGAAAGACAACTACAAAAAAAAACCCACCTACAATAAGTTACTTTTGGAAAAGGGGGGCAATACCAGCTATTGAAGGTAGGGGCATATTTACTTTTTAAAAGCTGAAGTAGTGTGTCACAGTGGATAAGGCTTTGGACCTTAAAGTTGTGGATTCAAAGCCCGTCCCAATACAATACAATACAATACAATACAGTTTATTTTTGTATAGCCCAAAATCACACAGGAAGTGCCGCAATGGGCTTTAACAGGCCCTGCATCTTGATAGTCCCCCAGCCTTGACTCTCTGAGAAGACAAGGAAAAACTCCCAATAAAAACCTTGTAGGGAAAATGGAAGAAACCTCGGGAAAGGCAGTTCAAAGAGAGACCCCTTTCCTGGTAGGTTGGGCGTGCAGTGGGTGTCAAAAGTAGGGGGTCAATACAATACACAGAACAGAACAATTCCTTAATACAGCATAATAATAAAAATTTTAGAAGTACGGTTGTGTCACTGTGTGACCCTCAGCAAGTCACTTCACCAACCTGTGCTGCAATTGGAAAAAGAAAAGAAATGCAACCAATTGTATCTTAAATGTTGTAAGTCGCTATGGATCAAATAAATAAATGTAAGTACACTCCTAAGGAGAGTTTTGGTGGAGGTGTTTATGTGAATTGGGTTTTTGGTGCACTTTTTGTCTTTTTGAATGTTGTCACACACATGTGCATAGGAGCCCAGCTAAATGGACCAAACAAAGGTAATTCTATGCCAGGCCTGGAGGTGGTAGGGTGCACTAAACTTTCCTCTTTTATCTTTGCAGACCAAATATGGTAAATTCTGCCTGGTTGAGCCCTGATGATGTAACTTCCTGTTCCGGGCCCAAGAATGACATCACTTCCGGCTCCAGGCCTCAATGACATCATTTCCGCCTTTCTACCTTAATATATAAGACAAGTTTTCTGTAACCTCAGTTCTGTTTTGGACTCGACTCTGTTTACATCTGTACTACTTATTTGCCTTTTTGCAGCCAGGCTTCAAGTATATGAGTGGCTGACCCAAAACTTTTTCATGTGTCAAGGCTATTTATTTCACAATATACACTTTGTAAAAAAAGCCCACACAATACCATTTGATGTGTGCTTGTAAATAAAAACCTTTTGTTTTTGAAACCCAAACTTTTTTTGTGTCTGTGCCTTCCTGTCTTGCATTTCTCATTTCTGATCCCGACTGGTCCCAAATTACAAGACAAGACGTCCAGTGTGTAGTCTGATGCCTTCTTTCTCACTACACTGGGTGTCACACTCTGGGAGGTATAAATGGAGGAAAGAATGAAGGCAAAACTGGTGGACATCATGAACAACACTAAACATCCTCTTTGATTTATTGGCCTGAATGTTATTGTGTCACAATCAGAAGGAAATGTGTCAAGAAAAGTGACTGGGGTTCTTAATACCAAAAGCCATACACCTTAATAATGTAACGTTACAGAGGTTTGAACACACGCATGCTTCTAACAGGGTGTATTTACTTTCTCACATCACTAAAACCCGATCGAAACAGAGTTATTTAGTTTTATTTTTCACAGTGACCTATGTAGTAGTTATCAAGTGAACCTTGTGGTAAGACTTTAACACAAATAACTTTTCTGTATTGGTGTATTTGATATTTAAAGTAATTTAGTATTTCATTGATGAACAGCATTCCTGCATTTCCTTTACTCTCCAAATATTATTTTCTGTTACAGAAGAACAAGCAGAGGCAGAGGCGGGATCCCAGTGCTTTTTTTAAACTTCTCCATTCTCCCATCTGTCTTCCTCATTCTTGTGTATGAAATTAGCCACCAAAAAAAAAATAAAAATAAAAAATACAGAAAAGATATCCTCAGTGTATCTGCAACCAATTATCATCTATGGCTTTTATTTTCAAGATTGAAGGTCAACATCTTTAACACATCCAAGAAACGAGTATTTTCTGTTGTTGCTGCTAATTGCTGACAAAAGTCAGAAATAATAGCTACAAATTAAATAACATAAAGACCAAGAAAACCAAGGGAGACAAAAACAAGTGTTAGAAAACTCTGCCTTTCATTATCTACTGCTGAAATTCCAATTTAGAAGGGTTGCTCATTTAAACTTTGTCCTTATTTGCCTGTTCTTTTGTCAAAAGTGCTGTCATTTCTGTCGCTTCGATTATTTTTTTTCCCTGTGGGGTTTCTACTTTTTCAAAAAGGCATATCCACATTACAGTCGCATTCATACCAACAGTACGCTGTTCTGTTTATGACATGTCATGCTTGTCAGCCATGTTTAGTAGCTTGATATACTTTAATTTAATAGCTAAGTTGAAATTAATGATAAAATTCATATTCCATTCAAGTGTTTGTTTAATTTGAATAGAATATAAGCCAGGGGAGTCCAACTCTAATCCTGGAGGGCTGCAGTGGCTGCAGGTTTTCATTCCCTTGCCCTTTCCTAATTAGCCCTGTTTTTAAGGATTCAGACTTCTGAATTGATTCTTTTCTTCATTAAATGGCAACCAAACAGAAATGAGATATAAAATGAGCCAACAGATGACCAGGTAAATGGGAAAGTCAAACTCCAGCCAGTTTCTTAATGAGAAGCCATTTCTTGCTGTTAGTTTAAGCTGTTATTGAATATCAGCCACAGGGGATGCACAAACCAGTGTGTTTCTTTGTGACGGTCCCAAGCCCAGATAAATGGGGAGGGTTACATAGGGCATCTGGTGTAAAACTTTGCCAAATCAATATGCGGACAAAAATACAAATTTCCATACCGGATCGGTCGAGCCCCAGTTTAACAATGACTGCCACCAGTACTGTTAGCCAACAGGGTGCTGGTGGAAATTGGGCTACTGTTGGCCGAAGAAGAAGAAGGAGAAGGAGAGGGAGAAGACACGTCCAGAGGCAGGAGGAGAGGAGGAAAGTAAAGAGAGTTGAACTGAGGGTAGGAACTTTGAATGTTGGCAGTATGACTGGATATATATATCAGATTTGATGGAGAGATAGAAGGTTGATATATTGTGCGTGCAAGATACTAAATGGAAGGGGAGTAAGGCCAGGTGGATCAGAGGGGGATTCAAATTGTTCTATCATGGTGTGGATGGAAGGTGAAATAGGTAGGAGTTATTCTGAAGGAACAGCACGTCAAGAGTGTTTTGGAGGTGAAAAGTGTGTCAGACATGGTAATAATTATGAAGCTGGAAATTGGAGGTGTGATGATGAATGTTGTTAGTGCATATGCACCGCAAGTTAGGTGGGCAAGGGGTGAGAAAGCAGATTTTTGGAGTGAGTTGGATGAAGTGATGAACAGAAAGGGGTGATAGGAGCGGATTTGAATGGGCATGTTGGTGAAGGGAACAGTGAAGATGAGGAGGTGATGGGTAGGAATGATGTCAAGGAGTGGAATGAAGAAGGTCAGAGGATAGTGGATTTTGTCAAAAATATGGACATGGCTGTGGTGAATGCGTATTTTAAAAAAAGGGGGAACATAAGAGTACAAGAGTGGAGGAAGATACACACAGGTAGATTACAATACACTACAATACAATATAGTTTATTTTTGTATAGCCCAAAATCACACAGGAAGTGCCGCAATGGGCTTTAACAGGCCCTGCCTCTTGACAGCCCCCCAGCCTTGACTCTCTGAGAAGACAAGGAAAAACTCCCAAAAACCTTGTAGGGAAAATTGAAGAAACCTTGGGAAAGGCAGTTCAAAGAGAGACCCCTTTCAAGGTAGGTTGGGCGTGCAGTGGGTGTCAAAAGAAGGGGGTCAATACAACACAATACACAGAACAGAACAAATCCTTAATACAGCATAATAATACAAATTTTAGAAGTATAGCAGAATTTAACAGTAGATGATATGACATAATAGGTTTGGATATTTTTAGAGTCCTGGAGCCCTCATCCATCAAGCTGCCTCCCCATTTGGCCATTCCACAGCTGAAACGTTGCCAGCCATTCCGATGAAAGGACCCCTTTTTCCCATGATTCCTGTGATCCTCCATCAGGGATGACTTTACCATAGGCAGGCAAACAACTTGGCAGGTGGGCGTGGCACCAATGCCACATTTGGGTACCGAGAACAGAAACAGAATAGGTGAGGGTTAGTATTCAAATATAATTATCATGTTACTTATGTTTTAGTGCTAATGACTAACAACAGAGATGCAGTCTGTACAGTTAATCAGCAGCTCTAGTCAGGATATGCTAAACTGAAGTAGTGAGTCTTCAGCCGGGATTTAAAGGCTGAGACTGAAGGGGCATCTCTTATGGAAGCAGGAAGACCATTCCACAGTTTAGGGGCCCTGTAACTAAAAGCTCGACCTCCCACTGTTATTTTATTAATCCTTGGAATCCTAAGCAGACCGGCATCTTGAGATCTTAATGTGGCTCAGGTTTGTAAGTCATGATAAGTTCAGACAAGTAAGCGGACCTTGGCCATTTAATGCTTTATATGTTAAAAGGAGGATTTTGAAATCTGCCCTAAACTTAACTGGGAGCCAGTGTAAAGATTTAAGAACTGGAGTTATGTGTTCATATTTTCTTGTTCTTGTAATAATTCTTGCAGCGCATTTTGGATTAACTGGAGGCTGTATAGAGAACAGTTTGAACAGCCAGTGAACACCGCATTGCAGTAGTCAATCCTACTAGAGATAAATGCATGAATTAATTTCTCAATCCTGTTTATTTAGAAAGCGCCTTAATTTCCTAACATTTTTAAGATGGAAAAACATGTTTTGGACAACTTTGTAATATGTGCTTTAAATGACATGCTAGAATCAAAGATAACTCCTAGATTGCGGGCTGATTCAGTAAAATTAATTGGGATTCCAACTGAGTTAAATGACACAAAATATTGCTGTGATCAGCGTCATTCCCTCCAACAATTAACATCTCTGTTTTATCTGTATTTAAAGACAAGTAGTTCTCATTCATCCATTCCTTTAATTCACTAACACAACTAATTAAAGACAACATCGGAGAAACTTCATTTGATTTAAATGAAAGGTATAACTGGGTGTCATCTGCATACGAGTGAAAATTAACATTATGTTTCCTAATGAGAGATCCCAGTGGAAGCATGTAAAGTGAAAACAGTAAAGGTCCCAGTACTGAGCCCTGCGGACACCATATTGAACTTCTGTGTATAATGATGGAGTACTGTCTGCACATTTCTGTACATACTGGAATCGATTTGATAAATAAGAACTGAACCAAGCGAGCACGGGCCTGTAAGCCCAACATCGTTTTCTAGCCTGTGCAGTAAAATAGAATGGTCAATGGTGTCAAATGCTGCACTTAAGTCCAACAACATAATTACAGTGGAGTTTCCTTCATCAGAGGATATCAGAATGTCATTTACAACCCGTGTTAGTGCCGTTTCTGTACTATGACCAGTGCGAAAGCCAGACTGGAATTTCTCAAATAAATTGTAATGCGTAAGGTGTGACTGAAGCTGACTGGCGACTACTTTTCTAGTATTTTAGAGAGAAATGGTAAATTTGAAATAGGCCTATAGTTATTTAGTATGTGTGGGTCTAGGTCTGACTTTTTAAGTAAAGGTTTAATGACTGACACTTTTAGTGCATCAGGTACTGTGCCATGCAGTAATGAACTATTGATAACGGTTAGAATAGGCGCTGCAAGAACATCCATTGCACTTTTTACTAGTTTTGTTGGCACTGGATCTAGGGAACAAGTAGTGGGCTTCATTTTAGTAATTAAAGTTAAGACTTCCTGGTGAGTTACAGGATTAAAATTACTAAAGTGCTGAATGCAATGTGCAGGGTCTGCTAAGCTAGTATTTGGTTTGTACTGTGATGCTGAGATCTGGGATCTTATATTTTTAATTTTCTCATTGAAGAAGTTCATAAAGTCTGTACTGCTAATATCTGTTGGTATTTTGCACTGTTGATCTGAATTCCATTTGTTAATTTAGCCACTGTTCTAAAAGTACCCTAGGATTTTTATTATTGCTATCTATTAATGTAGAATAGTATTCTGAGCGAGCTTTAAAGAGGGCTTTTTTATATTTTTAACACTCTCTGTCCATGCAATTTGAAAGACATGTAGCTTTGTTGTTCTCCATCTGCGCCCAGTTTTCGACACTCTAATTTAAGAGCTCGAGTATTTTCATTAAACCAGGGAGAGTTTCTATGTGCTTTGATCACTTTTGTTTTAGGGGAGCCACTGTGTCCAGAGCATCTCTCAAGGTCACATTATAATGTGATATTAGCTGATCTAAATTGTTTTCCATGTTTACATTTGATGTTAACTGATCTAAATGGTTTTCCACAATTACACTCGACTTACTCAAGGTATCTATAAATTTTGAAGCAGAATTACAATCTAGATGTCGCACTGTCTTTGTTTTAATCTGTGAGTGCGTTGGCATGGGCAGAACTAAATCAAATGTAATTAAGAAGTGATCGGAAATAACTACATTTAATGGAGTAATATTTAAATTTTGAATTTCAACTTTGTAAGTTATAATTAAATCTAATGTGTGGTTATGATTATGAGTTGGACCTTTGACAATCTGACAAAATCCTACTGAATTTAACAAATAAGTAAAACATTTGCTAAAAGTGTCAGTTTCCACATCAATGTGTACATTAAAATCCCCCATCAGAACTACGTGATCATAATTTATAGCCAAATCAGACAGAAGGTTGCTAAATTCAGTCATGAACAATGAATATGGCCCTGGTGGTCTGTAGACTAGCACTATAATTGTGTTGGAATCTGTTTTAATATTTAAAATGAATGCCTCAAAGGATGTAAAGTTGCCTAAATTTTTAGGAGTGATTTGCATTTTGTTACAATGAATTATTCCAAGGCCTCCTCCTCGACCAGAATCTCTAGACTTATGAAGGAACGAGTATCCATCTGGTGACGTCTCTGCTAGGAGAACAGTGTCACATTTACTAAGCCAGGTTTCAGTAAGAAGACACAGATCAGATTTTGTACTTAATAAAATATCATTTACCAAAACAGCTTTAGTGCCAAGAGAGCGAATGTTCAATAAACAGCATTTAAAACTGCATGGTTCTTTCTGAACTGCTGATATATTTTTTATTTTTAGATTACATCCTATGCAGAAGAGTTGATCTGAAGGAGATTGAAGACTGCAAAGTTTTGGCAGGGGAAAGTGTAGTTAAGCAGCATAGGATGGTGGTCTGTAGGATGATGTTGGAGATCAAGAAGAGGAAGAGAGTGAGGGCAGAACCAAGGATCAAATGGTGGAAGTTGAAAAAGGAAGACTTCAAGATTGAGTTTAGGGAGGAGGTGAGACAGGCACTGGGTGGCAGTGAAGAACTGCCAGACAGCTGGGAAACTACAGTAGATGTAGTAAGGGTGACAGCAAGAAGGGTGCTTGGCATGACATCTGGATAGAGGGAGCAGGAAAAGGAAACCTGGTTTTTGAATGAGGAAATACAGGGGAATATACAGAGGAAGAGGATGGCAAAGAAGAAGTGGGTTAGTCAGAGATGCAGAAAGTAGACAAGAGCACAAAGAGATAAGGTGCAAGGTGAAGAGAGAGGTGACGAAGGCTAAAGAAAAGGCATATGATGAGTAAGATGTGCAGCAGGTTAGGGTAATAAAGGATAAAGATGGAAACATACTCACAAGCGAGGAGAGTGTGTTGAGCAGATGGAAAGAGTACTTTGAGAGGCTGATGAATGAAGAGAACGAGAGAGAGAAGAGGTTAGATGATGTGGAGATAGTTAATCAGGAAGTGCAACGGATTAGCAAGGAGGAAGTAAGGACAGCGATGAAGAGGATGAAAAATGGAAAGGCGGTTGGTCCAGATGACATACCTATGGAAGCATGGAGGTGTGTATGAGAGATGGCAGTGGAGTTTTTAACCTGTGTGACAGATAGGGGGCGCTGTCGTCCCCTTGAACCCTCAGATCAGATGCCAGACACCAGATAAAAGTCCAATAATTGACTTTATTTGTACAAAACAGTGCACAAAACAGCCTCCTCTCCACAATACTCAATATATATATATATATATATATATATATATATATATATATATATATATATTCAATAAACAATAATCCACAATATCCACAATAATGCAATCCTCCATTCCCAGATGCGTTGCCACCCTGCCACCCAGCTCAGCTTAACGTCTGGAATCTCCCACAGTCCTTTTATATTACGTGACCCAGAAGTGCTTTCGAACCCTGAGTCCATGTGACTTCCTAACACTTCCGGGTCAGATGAAAACTCTTCTTTTCATCCCGGAAGTACGTCATTCCTCCTGTCACTGTGACTAAGACGTACTTCCAGGTTATAGGGCATGTAAGAGTCTCTTGGCCTCCCTGCAGCATCCTCTGTTGGCCCCTGTAGTATCTAGCAGGGCTGTGGATGAAAACTCCATTGTCCATAATTCCCTGCTGGTATTTGGGGCCCATCCATGCTACAGGGAGAGCTCCACCTGGCGTCCTGGGTGTATTGGCCAGGATGACTGGCCGGCCATATTCCACACCAGATTGTTTAATGGAATCTTGGAAAGTGAGAGGATGCCTGAGGAGTGGAGAAGAAGTGTACTGGTACCAATATTTAAGAATAAGGAGGTTATGCAGGACTGCAGTAACTAGAGGGGAATAAAATTAATGAGCAACAGCATGAAGTTATGGGAAAGAGTAGTGGAAGCTTGGTTTAGAATTGAGATGATGATTAGCGAGTAGCAAGCACCAAGAAAGAGCACCACAGATGCAATTTTTGCTCTGAGGATGTTGATGGAGAAGTTTAGACAAGGCCAGAAGGAGTTGAATTGCGTATTTGTGGACCTGAAGAAAGCATATGACAGGGTGACTAGAGAGGAGCTGTGGTATTGTATGAGGAAGTCGGGAGTGACAGAGAAGTACGTAAGAGTTGTACAGGATATGTATGAGGGAAGTGTGACAGTGGTGAGATCTGCAGTAGAAGCGATGGATGCATTCAACGTGGAGGTGGGATTACATCAGGGATCGGCTCAGAGCCCTTTCTTATTTGCAATGGTGATGGACAGGTTGACAGACGAGATTAGACAGGAGTCCCCGTGGACTATGATGTTTGCTGATGACATTGTGATCTGTAGCGACAGTAAGGAGCAGGTTGAGGAGACCCTGGAGAGGTGGAGATAAGCTCTAGAGAGGAGAGGAATGAAGATCAGTAGGAAGAAGACAGAATACATGTGTGTAAATGAGATGGAGGTCAGTGGAATGGTGAGGATGCAGGGAGTAGAGTTGGCGAAAGTGGAAGAGTTTAAATACTTGGGATCAACAGTACAGAGTAATGGGGATTGTGGAAGAGAAGTGAAAAAGAGAGTGCTGGCAGGGTGGAATGGGTGGAGAAGAGTGTCAGGAGTGATTTGTGACAGACAGGTATAAGCAAGAGTAGTAGGGAAGTTCTACAGGATGGTAGTGAGATAGGCTATGTTATATGGGTTGGAGACGGTGGCACTGGTCAGAAAGCAGGAGACAGAGTTGGAGATAAATTTTTGCATTGGTTTGGACATGTGCAGAGGAGAGATGCTGGGTATATTGGGAGAAGGATGCTAAGGATAGAGCTGCCAGGGAAGAGGAAAAGAGGAAGGCCTAAGCGAAGGTTTATGGATGTGGTAAGAGAGGACATGCAGGTGATGGGTGTAACAAAACAAGATGCAGAGAACAGAAAGATATGGAAGAAGATGATCCGTTGTGGCAACCCCTAACGGGAGCAGCCGAAAGAAGAAGAAAATTAAATATCAGGACTTGTTGTTGTTGATTTTCTGTTTTTTCTAAGACCACCATCAAGATGTTTGGTGACCTGAGAACACCAATATGACTTCACCTTTCTTTATTTTCAGGTTAGTTGCTCATATGGCAGCTTGTTTTGTGTCTCACAATTGTTTGCCAGCTCATTAAGGAAAAAGAAACAACTAAAGGGTCTGAGTCACATCAATTAAAACTGAGGCAAAAGAAGTTAATCAGCAGCACAAACGGCTCAATAATTAAGAAGATAGAATGAAAACCTGCAGCTACTGCGGCCCACCAGGACTGGAGTTGAACACCCCTGATATAAGCTTAACATACACTCTTAAAAATAATAGTTCCTTGACACTTTACTGGGTTACATGGTTATTTGTAGAACTCTTGCAACACAAATAACTATTTAATTCTAGGAAAGGTTCTTTGCATATGAAGTGGGGTCTTTGAGCTCTTAAAATGTGGACAAAACTGAAATCTTTAACTCTAGAATCCCTAATGCAACCTTTTGATATAAGGCAGCAGTTCTTACCTCTGCACCATCCAAGAAGACATGTTGACTTTCTGTCGATTGCCATTTGACTTTGGGTTTTTTAATTCAATGATAGCAACATGCAAATTGAATGATTTTTTTTTCCTTTGGTTATATTCTTGAATAAAAGCACACGTGTTTATTTGATATTTGGACTAAAGCCTTCACATATTATAGACTTCATGTCATTATTAGTATAACATGGAAAAAGTTTCTGTTTTAGTTCTGTGTTCAACATTTCTTGTCATCCTACATTTACCCAGATCATTGTAAGCATGGAACACACATGTAATGCATGAGTTCCAAATAACAATACATTATTTACCCTCTACAACTCTAGGTACCTCACACCCAGAGAAAAAGACTTGAGCTGGGAGAACTTCAGTTACGTCAGTGCTAATGGTGATCTACACATTTGCAAAGCAAAGACACTGATGAGGAGGTGTAAAGGAATTTAAGGTAGCCCAGCATTGCAACTTTTTTCGTAGGCTTCAGGGATTTTAGTGTTAATGTATAGTAAGCAACCAAGCAGACTTTAACCGATTGAGAACACCTGAACTTAGCCTATGTTACCGCATGCTGCAAGAGTACTTTTAAGATCAGGAACCCATTGCCGGCTTCTTCTTTTTCTTTGTGATCTGTTCCTACTTCTGTGTAGGGTCAATGTGTCTGATAAGCCTTCTCCATTCAGCTCACTCGTGCACCTCCACCATCAGATCGTCTTTTACTTTATCCTTCCACCTCCACTTTGTCTTTCTTCACTTTCTCTTCCTCTGTACTTCTATTGCCACCACTCTTTTGCTCACATATTCTTTATCTCTTGTCACAATTTCATTACACTTCAGTCTACTTTCCTGCCCTTTATTTTTCAGTTTTGTTGTACCTCAAATTGTCTGACTTTTTATTCTGTCCTTTTTTAAACAGTTTTATTTAACTTGATTCCTCTGTCTGTTTGTTTGTCTGGGTCAAATCTTGCAACTGATTTTAAACCTACTTTTGGCAAAGTGAATTTCTTCAAATTTTGCATATGTGTTCAGTATCAATGACAATACAATAATCTGCCAAAACCGATGCAATTAGGTAACAAATTTCGGAGTAATCAATAGTTATGTGATACCAATTAACACATACACAACAATGACGGAAAGAGAATATGTTGAGACTAGGAGTTCCTCCCTGCTCACTTTGCTCGCCAACCCCCCAGGCCTGTGCCACGCTCCAGCCACTTTGCGTCTCTGGCATTTGTGTTGTGAAGAGGGGGGCTGAACGCATCCCAAGGAGACACCACCACTCCTCCGAAACCCCCTCTTAAATGGTGATGAAATGGGAAACAAATATTTATTTTTTTAACCTCCTCTTTGCGTGATCAGCTGCTAGCTTGCTGCTGCTGCTGCTGCTGTGCCATGTGATCTGCATCTCGGATGGCTCTTCGAACATTAAAAAGCCTTTACAGCAGCTCTCCTACTTTTTGTCTTTTATTTTGGGCCCCGTGTGTGGTAATAAATCTATTGACACAAAGTCTCATCTCGCGGGACATGAGTTCTTGATATTTTTTAGTTTAGAATTTAAAAATGGAATAAGAATCTGAAAATCTAATAACATCACATTAATGTTGGATAAACTATGAAAAGAATGATACCAATCATATTTATGTAGGTTTTAAAATAAGCCAGATTTAAAGCATAACAAAAAATATTGTATAATAATATAATTGTATAATAAAAAGTCTCATAAAAAATCGTTGCACATTTCTGCCTAGGATTTTATATATAGAGAGTAGATACAGGAGCATACAAGTAAGAGACACATTGAATTGCCCCCATTTGCCTCTTCCAGTGAGTGGTGTCGGTAAATACATGTGCTCTTGCGAAGGAGTAGCCATTATGATCATTGTGAGGAAGAATTGCCCTAAGCTTGATATTCTGTCGTCATTATTTTTTTTTTTCTTGGAGACTGAGCGCTAATCCCATAAAAGCCTGAACAGAAAAATAAAGACCCAAATATAATTCTTTTTATTATTCAAATAATTCTGCAAAGAAGATATATAGTATTATGTAATACCTTTAAAGAAGCTTCCCATTCATTTAAAATGATTAAAGAAAAATAATTTGCAAAATACTCAAAAACTAAAAAGTAAAAAAACAAAATATATATTTAAGATAAGGTAATATACTGAGAAAATAAAACTGAACAAAAAAAAACAAAAAAAAAAAAATAAAGCTAACCTTTACAATATCATAAATTTACACCAGCTGTTACAGACTCAAATCAAATGTATGTTTTTATTCTAAAATAGTACGAATAAGAGCAGTTCACTTCTGAAATGGACTTTTTCATTACCAGTCAGCAGTTGATACTGTTGTGCCACTGAAGCGGTCATATCAAAGAGGTGTGAATGTCGCACCCTAACAGAGATTCTTTTTTCTGCAGTTATATACTTGAATAGATCCTCACTTGTTCTGTTATATTTGTACCTTTTGTGAAAGTGTTTCTTTGATATTTGGACTTCAGGCTTCACACATTATACACTTCATGTCTACATTTTGTCAATTATTACTAAAACATGAAAAATGTTTCTTTTTTAACAATGTGTTTACATACTGTAGATGTAGACACAGAACACACATGAAAAGCATGTGTTCCAAATAACGATATGATATTTATAAAAGGTGACATTTTGCTTAAATTCTCACTCTACACAACTCTAAGCAACTGACACGCAGGTAGACAGACTTGAGCTGAGAAAACTGTGTGGTGGTGGAGGATGTGATAGAAGGCTGCTTGCTGCTTATCAACATGGGACATGGGACAAATCTATGAGTTTTTTCATAGGCTTTGGTAATTCTAGTGTTAAACCTCATATATTCCAAATTCTTGTTTATGTTCAGTCTTCTATCTTCCAAAGCCCTTCTCCATTCTTCCATCTTCCCTTTCCACTTTCTCTTTTCTGGTACTGTTCAACACAATGTCATCAGCATGCACCAGGGAGATTGGTCTATTATCCCATGACCCCATAACCAGATCAAACAAGTAAGGAATTAAAGAAGATCCCTGATGCAAACCTCCTCTAACTGTTACCTCAACACTGCTTTTAACCTGAGTCTTCGCTCCCTTTGAAATAACCAGGACAATCTTCACGCACTTCTCTGGTCCTCCTCTCTCTCTCTCTCTCTCTCTCTCTCATGCACCTCCAGACCTCTTCACGTGGCACTCTATCATAACCTTCTCCAAATCAATACACACTTATGCAGTTCTTTCTGTTTCTCTTGATGCTTCTCTATAAGTTGTCTCAATGCAAAGAGTGCATCAATTATTCCTCTCCTTGGCATTAAACCAAAATGCTCCTCCTCTACGGTCATCTCTCAAATGTTAATTGTGTGTGATAGTAGCTTAATCCCTCTGTTTTCACAATCCTGAATATTGCCCTTCTTCTTATAAATGGGTACAATCTCACTGTTCCTGCACTCCTCTGGAAATCTCTCATGTTAATAGATCTTCTGCATTAGGTCACACAACGCATCTACTCTCTTTTCACCTAAACTCTTCCAACAAACTGTAGTGGCAATAAAGAAAATAAATATGACTTTTAACAGCCTTGTTTCAGAATTATAGTTGGCTATGGAGCTGGAGGTCTGTCTTCTTTCCAAGCAAGTCAAACAGTGACAACACATTCCCTGTGTGACTGATTAAGTCAGAGTTTGTGTTGCAATTACTTAGTATGTTTTCCTTAATTTTTCACTTAAATCTTCAAATTGCCTCAAGAATGATTTAAGATATGAAGAGGTAGGGGAAGTGATGGCGAAGGTGGTAGGGATGAGAACGGCGCCCTTCTGTATGCCCAACCCGGCTGTCCCACTGGAAACTACCAAGAGTTGATTCTACAATAAAATAAAATAAAAAAAAAGAGGAATAACCTTGAAGGTCAATCATCACCCCGTAAGCAGTTAGTAGACGTCACGTAGTATATGTGTACCAAATTTCAGGTCAATACAGTAGTTCAAATGGTTTGTGAGCTACAGGTGATTTAAAACCCTGGACAGACAAATAAATAGTCACGGTAGCGTATTATGTAAGGAGATTGTTTTGAGATTAGAAACAATTAAGTGTTATGAATAATCAAAAATTAGAAGAAATCAGAAAGCGGTCACTGTTTTTTTTTTTTGTCATGTATGCTTGTCTCAGGACCACCTTCCAGGTTTTTAGAGGTAAGCGATACCACCCCAGGGTGAGGGGGGTGGGGGTGTTGTCAGCCTTTAGTGGCTGGATTACTATAAAAGAATGGGTGCCCACTAGTATTGCCTCTAAGATTAGATCCACATTGCCATCAGCATGGAGCTCCCAAAGATGGCCCGAATGACTTCTCTTAAGAAAAGATTAAGATCTCTTTTAGTTTACCATGTTTTCTCACTGTTTATATGCCATCAAGTTGTTTATCTTTATAGTGGATTAAAAGGGGTGACTCAGCTGGCACAGACATGAGTGTCTTTCCAAGCATCCACATGGTGCAGTATATTTTTCATTATTAGTGTATATAATGTGGTGATGGCGTCATGCATTGTACATTGTGGTTTTTAATTCCATGTACCTTGTTATGGGTACAGATGTGGTACCAAGGGAAATTTTTGTCAACTATGTTGCCAGACAATAAAGTCCAAGTTCAAGCAGCACAACAAATTTCCATCTGGGCTGATGGGGGTCAAGGTGCCCTTTAGAGATCTGAGAGATTACTTTTGAGGGTTTTGTGTGATCGTGATGCCAGGCATCTCTTAGCTGTGAGTGTGTGGGGCATGGCTTCTTATTTGCATAGCATATTATTGAAAGAAACTGTAAATTAAAACATCTTATGTTATGTAAATTCTTTTTAAAAGCACAGCACCATTGTAGATATCAGAAAATGAATGTGTATCTCAGCGGGTACATAGGTGGGAGGAATGATGCCAGACCATTATTGTATAGTTAGCATCACACTCTCATGATTTCCTTCATTTGATTTAGCACACGCTAGTCACCGAATATCTGCAGTCGGCAGCAAATGAATGCCAAGCCCACATGCTGCATCTTTATCTTTGAAGCTGAACTCATGCATATCCAAAATGTAATGCAGGAGAAGAGAATAAGGTAAAGAGCTTGATAAAGCAAGGTGAGGAGAATGTTACCTGGGCTTCTTTTAAAGTGCAAATTCACAGTTGGGAAGATGGAGGTGAACCAGTAAAGAAAATTGAACCACGATAATCTTGATAAAAAACCATGAATGAATTTATCATCCTCAATGAACAGGCTAAAGGTAAACACAAATCAAGCAAAATTTTAAACAGAAGGGTGAAGTAAAAAGTAAGGTGAACAGTAAAGAAAGTAGCAAGGATGAAAGCACACCAGATAAACCAAGTATGATTTGTAAGAAAATGTTCATCTATGAATTCTCCAACCCTTTCATTCCATTTCATGATTATGGAGGCACGAATCAAAATAAACCCTGGGCTGGAGTCCTGCTCAGGACCAAACTCAACACTAAAATTACCAAAGCCTACGAAAAAACTCTTAAGTCCTGATATTCTGTATATGCATTGAATGACCATTTCTATTATGACTCCGCAATCCGTACTAACTCCTGCCATTCTCTACAGTTCTTTTTCCGGTTTTCTGTGGTTGCGATCTGCACCATCCCCAAACGATCAAAGCACCATGATATCCCTACATTGATGGATTGAAGGCGAGATGTCCACATGACCATCATCATCAAATTCTTTCATGTGAAGCCTGAGAACTGCAAAGATGAAAGAGGAAGGTTTAGTGCACCCAGCCACCCCCTGGCCTGGCATGGAATTACCTTCTTTTGGTCCTTCTAGCTACCTCCTATGCGTATGTGTGTGATAATAGATAGATAGGTGAGTCAGATCCATTAGTATTTGGACTGTGACACGATTTTCATCATTTTGGCTTTATACATCACCACAGTGGATTTGAAATGAAGAAATATTTGAATGATTGAAGTGTAGGCTTTCAGCATTAATTCAAAGGATTTAACAGAAATATCATATGAACAATTTTTATACATAGTCCCCCATTTTAATGGGCTCAAAAGTATTTGGATAATTGAGTGACAAGCTGTTCCACAGTCAGGTGGGAGCAGGTCCCTCGTTATTTCATTAATTATTCAGCAGGTAAAGGGTCTGGAGTTGATTTCAAGTTTGGCATTTTCATTTGGAAGCTGTCGCTGTCAACTCTCAATGTGAGGTCCAAACAGCTGTCTATGCAGATAAAAACAGGCCATCATTAGGCTGAGAAAACAAAACAAACCATTTTAGAGAGATAGTAGTAACACCAGGGGTGGTCAAATCTTTCTTCAAAAGGAGTACATGTATTCTTACTTGTACATTCTTCAAAAGGAGGAAGAAATTAGTGAACTCAGCAACACCAGAAGGCCTGGACAACCATGGAAGATGACTGTGCTGGATGATTGCAGAATTCTTTCCTTGGTGAAGAGAAACCAATTCACGACATTTGGCCAAGCCAACAAGACTCTTTAGGAGGTAGACCTGTCATTGCCAAAGTCTACAATCAAGAGAAGACTTCATGAAAATAGACATTGGGTTTACCACAAAGTGCAGACCACTAGTAAATTCCAAGCATTAGACAGACAGATTAGGATTTGCCAGGAAACATTTTTAGAAAACTAGTCCAGTATTGGAACAATTGTCTTTGGATAAATGAAATTAGGATCAATATGTACCAGAATGATGTATAGAGAAGAGTATGGAGAAGAGAATGAACAGCTCATGATCTGTAGCATACCACATTATCTGTGAAACATGGTTTAGACAGTGCATAGCGGACTAAAAAACACGGCTAAGTTTCTCACTGTCTATAATCAGAATCAGAATATATGTATTGTCATTGTAACAAATAACGAAATTAAGTGCAGTCCCTGCGGTGTCAAAATATAAATAAATATAATTACAAAAGCATAAGAAAGGGTAAGAAGAAATAAGGTGGAACACAAACATTCAACGTAAGACTTTATTGCACATGAACACTATTGCACAAGATGTCATCTGTTGCACTGCTGCATTGGAGGTGATGAGGTGGCATTCAGTGCCCTAATAGCAACAGGGTAGAAACTGCTATTCAGTCCATTAGTCTTTGTTTTAATACTCCTATATCTTTTACGTGATGTCATGAGCGGGGTGTGAGGAGTTTTTAAGATGTTTTCTTCTTTCCTGAGGCGGTGAGAGCTGTGCAGTTCTTCCAGAGAGGGTAAAGAATAGCCGATGATCTGCTGGGCAGTCTTTACGATCCGCTGAAGTGTTTTCCACTGTGCTGTTGTGCAGCTAGAAAACCCCACGCAGAGACATTAGCACAAGATACTCTCAATAGAGCAGTGATAGAAGGACACCAGCAGTTTTTGGGGTATGTTATTTTTACTGAGGACTCTCAGGAAATAAAGCCTCTGCTAAGCCTTCTTCGCCAGCTCAGCTGTGTTCACACCCCATGACAGGCTCTTCATGATGTGGACTCCCAGGAAGCGGAAGTCTGACACCCTCTCCACACAGTCTCCTCTGATGTAGAGTGGTTTGATGTCCATTTCCTTTTTCCTGAAGTCCACAATGAGCTCCTTGGTCTTAATTGTGTTCAGGAGCAGGTTGTTGTCAGTACACCATGCTGTCAGCTGCTCCACTTCATCCCTGTAGGCAGACTCATCCTCCACATTGATGAGCCCCACCACAGTGGTGTCGTCTGCAAATTTGACGATGATGTTGCTGTGGTGAGCAGGGTTGCAATCATGTGTGTACAGCGTGAAGATCGGGGGGCTCAGCACACAGCCCCGAGGAAAGTCGGAGCTGATGCTAATGGCTGAGAAGATGTGAGGGCCCACCCCATTTCCCTTGATAGTGATATGCAATAAACACAAATTTAACAATAACAAACAACTAACAAAAACCACTCACGATGAAGTCCATAAAAAAAGGCAACCGATGTATGAAATGATGGAGACAGATAGTCCAGAGACCAGTACGCTGTATGTGAATGTAAAGACATTCTTACCGGTATTTCCTGAAGATGACGAATGATAGGACCAGGAGCACTCCTTTCTTTGTAGGTCAACACAGTATCCAAATCAGCCTTCACGCAGCAGGCAGACACCAGACAGTCCATACAAACATGCAGGAGATAATCCAGGACAAAACAAGAATCCACAGGCAGTAAACCAGAAATCAAACAGACAGGCAACTCCAGACACAAAACAACAAAAGAAGACTTTTTCTCCACTCTGTATAAAGGGCCTCCTTTTAACACTAGATTTACCAGAGCCAACAAAAACACTCATAATTCCAGCCCACCTTAAATCTCTTTGCACCTCTTTGTCAGCCTCTTTTGTCTTCTAAATGTGTCCAAAGCAGCAAACAGCCTTATTCCATCCATCCCATCACCTCAGAATGGCCAAGAAATTCTCCCAGTTCCTGCTTTGATTGATTATCTGGGAGTGAGCTACTCAGAATTGTAAGGGGAAATAACTTGATGTGTGTTTTGTGTCTAAACAATCTATGTAAACAAATTGTTACAACAGAAACGTTTTTCATGTTTTAATAATAAATGACAAAATCTACACATGAACTATATAATATGTAAAGGCTGATGGTCAAATATCAAATAAACACATCCATAAAAAGGGCAACTACAATTACAGCATCCATGGTGCAGCGGTAAGAGCTGTCGACTTATAATCGAAAGGTCGTGAGTTCAAAACCAGCTCCCCTGCAAATTTACTGTTTTGAGTAGTGAGCTGCTCTTATTGTTACTATTATACATTAAAAACATACATTTCATTTATGCCTGTAACAGCCGGTGTAAATTTATAGGACTTGTAAAAGTTAGCATTTTCTTTTCACTCTTATTTTCTCAGTCACGATCATGATATAACGTCCAATGAACCCAAACACACACCTCCACCCCATGGTTACTTTTTATCTAAAACTGGGAATAACTGGAGATGTGAGTGGTGTTTTGAAACAATGGAACTGGAAATTCTCTGATCTGGAGGGGTAAAAGCTGACATAAAAACGCTGGTGAATCTGCCTTCTTCGTATCTCACCATCACCTGAATTTTTTTTTTTTTATTCAGTTTTATTAAGAGTTCCTGCTCACGCTGAATTAGTATGCACCTTATGGTCCACGATGTCAAATAACTCATTTTATGACCTGTATAGTACATTTCGGAAAATATTGTGGCACTGATGCAACATTATTCATATTATTCATATTCATTCACCTGCCTTCTTGCGCTTCTAATCATTGATCGCGTTTTTTTTTTGGTGCACAGTATTATTTCTTTTGTATTCCAGGACATGCAGAGGAAAGAATAGTACAGAGCAGTAAGTTCAGTGCTATATGCAATCATCAGATGCAAATGTTAACAGTTCACACACACGCAAGGACCATCCTTTCTACGTTTAGGACACGTGTACCTGTTGCAATGCACACACTTCTCTCTGTGCTGTGGTTACTATTACACTGAAGAGGCGCCTAACACTGACTGAGTTTGCTTTCCTGGGGAAGCGGCAGTCTTGGAACAGAAGCTTGTCGATGTTGCATCCTCTTTTGTTTTATCCATCGCCTTTTCTTGTAAGAAGTGATGACAAAGCTCCTCTGCAAGTTGAGCAAAGTCAAGTCAAGCGTGTTATATCACATAGCAACTGGCCACCTGCGTGCTCCTGCCGTACTGAATAAGCTCACGCCTTCTGATACACAATGTAAATGCAGCACCGGGGGAAAAAAGAAAGAGACAAATATATGTGGCATTTTGAAGAAATCATTTTATGACCTGAATAGTACCAATCAGAAAACCGTGTTGCACTAATGCAATATTATTTGAAAATGAACACCGTCAGATTGGGTGTGAATTTATACTGGCGCTGTTAGTTAGAGTCAGATCAGAAGGGGTGAAGGAGAGTGTGAACAAGACTGACATAATAAAACTGAAAAAAAGCTAACTTTTAGAAATGGCATACATTTACTGCTGATCTGACGCTGTTTTACGAGTTTTTTCATTGGCTCTGGTAATTCTAGTGTTAAATCTCGCTGGCCTCCTTGTCCCCATCAGCCTCTGTACACTCTGCAGCTGACCAATCAGAGCCATCGCAGGGACTGCTGGGAGTTGAAGTTTTCACTCCCCAGTAGCACCGCTACAAGTGTTACAGCATGAGCATGCATGACAGTGAATGGAAGTCAGTCACTGGTGTTTATTGATGATGTGACTGCTGGCATAAGTAGCAGGAGGAATTCTGAAGTGTCCAGGGCTCTACTGTCTGCTCAGATTTAGCCAAATGCTGCAAAACCAATAAGACAACGCTTCACAGTACAGATGGACAATGAGCCAAAGCAAACTGTGACTGCTCATTTCAACACAAAGTAGTGGAATATTTTTCAATGGCCAAGTCAATCAACTGACCTTAACCCAACTGGACATTCATTTTGGTTGCTGAAGACAAAACTGAAGTCACAAAGTCCAACAAACAACTAGAAACTCAAAACAGTCTGAACTCTAACTCCTGTACTCTGTCTCATCTCATCTCCCTTTTTGATACAGCATAGGAGAAGATGTTGGATGTGGCAGAAATGAGGATGGTGAGATTGACGTGTGGAGTTACCAAAAAGGACAGAATAAGAAATGAGACAATCAGAAGTACAATAAAAAAAGGGAAGGATATCTAAGAAAGTACACAACAGTATCTTGAAGTGCTATGGATATGTGACAAGGTGAAACAATGAATATGTGAGTAAAAGAATGATGTGAACTGAAGAACAGGAAAGAGAAAGTGAAGGAGGTCCAAGTGGTGGTGGATGAATAAAGAAAAAGAAGATCAGACTGAAAAGGGCTTAGCTAAGGAGGAGGTGTAGGACTGAGCTGTTTGGAGAAAGCTGATCAAGAACACCAACTCCACATAGAAGTGGGAAATGTTGAACAAGAAGAAGAAGAGAATGATGAACAAGAAGACAATGACTGTGTCTTCTTCTACTATTTTTGAATATTTTTTGCATTTTGCTTAGAGGTTATCAGTCAAAATGTATGGCTTGTGAAGGAAACCAGGGTGTCAATGACCCTAGCCCCCAAGACGAACACACCAAGAGTCCTAGGTTCAAATAAAGGATGTTTTTATTCACAACAATACCTTCACTATAACACAAGCACAGATCTTCTCAATCCTCAATTTACCTCTCCCCACCACACCACCCTCCTCCAGTTGAGTGTTGCTCTCCATCCACCCAGCTCCAACTCTCCAGGAAAAGGGAGTGATGTCCCTTTTATTATGGACCTAGAAGTACTTGCCGGGGCACTGCCCAATGGAAGCACTTCTGGGTCATGTGACAGTCCATTACAGCAAGGAGCTTTTCTCCCTGCAGCGCCCTCTTGTGGCACCCAGTGACCCCAGCAGGGCTGCTCTGCTGGACTACATCTCATGATCTGCCCTACTGGCTTCCCAGGGTCACTGCCATCTAGCATGCTGGGGAAGTAAAAAAAAAAACAGTGACATCTTCTCTTTTCTGTGGGCCATCCCTTTTGGTCCTTCCTTCTGGGTCTAATCCCTTTCTCCTCCCTGGCCAGGATGCTTATCTGCCTGTTAGGAGTCTCCCGTCCGGGTAAGGAACCATCCCCTCTTCTAGTCGGGATGCTCGTCCATCCCATGTGGCATCTACAGATTCTATTCATTTTTTTTTTTTGACTATGTCCATTTCTTCCAGTTACTCACTGAAATCTCATACCCGCTACACATAACATCATACAGCTTTTGTGTCTGTGTCTCTCTATGCTTTCACTCTGGTATCTTGGGTAGGACTACAGTTGCCCGTAGCTGGAACTAAACACAAAGGTGCCACTGCATGTGGTGTCACACACCAGCACCTAACGACTTAACACTGGGTAACCAGAAGGTCACACGGACCTTGCAAGGGAACATGGTAATGGCAACCCTCCAAAATGAACCCTAACCTACACTTCTTTAGAGAGTGACCAGTAATCCAGCACAGCAGACCATAATAATAGTTTGGATTTCTGCAACCTACAGTGGAAAGTGAAATTTGACATTAAATATTATCTCTGAAGATTCCAAAGAAATGTTTTCAAAGACACACAGGGCAATATATGAGTAGGGTATAATAACATAGCATGTAAATTCAAAGATGGCACTTTTAAAAATCCATTCATTTGATATTTTTACTTGCTGTTCTGCCTTACTGGAGATTTTTCTGGCTATTTTCAAGCAATTTTTTTAACATTTTCTCCTATGAGAAAATTGCAACCTCATTCTGTAAGTTGGCACTGGGTGACATGCACAAGTCTGCTGTTTACAGTTTAATGAATGGATTGTCAAAAAAAGCTCTTCTGTAAAATATTAAAATTGTCAAAATTAGTTACTGACTGGTTAGCTTCTTTGTTATTAGACAAAAATCAGACCTTATGGTTCAGAAGTATGTAATATGGAAATAAATATTAAAGAATATTTCTGGTTAAACAAATTTTAAAATGATATTTTCATTGGAGTCCTTTTCTGACTGTTCAACGCGTTAATTTTCCATTTTTATTTTTTTCTGTTTTAAAGAAATATGATTGTGCAGTCTTGGTCTCTCACAGCTCCAGAATCCTGGGCATTGTCACTATTTTTCCGTGCCAGGGTTGTGTGCCCAGGGAAAATTTTGGGGCTTAAATATAAAAAGAAAAACAGGGGTTAAGAGTGGTGTGACACCGGTGCTAGTGACCTTTTTTCATTTTTGAATTTAAAATGGAGGAAGAAATCCGGAGGACCAATGACATCATTCCCTCTTCTTTATTGGAAGTCTCGCTCTTTTAATTTCATTTGCTATAGAAGAAAAGAAAAGACCAAAACTGACATTCACTTACGAACCTGCATCTGAAGGAGACGTGTCTGGCTGAGGTAGCCAAGAGTTTGACATTACAGTCCAATACAATACAATACAATACAATACAATTTATTTTTGTATAGCCCAAAATCACATAAGAAGTGCCACAATGGGCTTTAACAGGCCCTGCCTCTTGACAGCCCCACAGCCTTTACTCTCTAAGAAGAGAAGGAAAAACTCCCAAAAAAACCCTTGTAGGGAAAAAAATTGAAGAAATGTTAGGAAAGTCAGCACAAAAAGAGACCCCTTTCCAGGTAGGTTGGGTGTGCAGTGGTTGTCAAAAAGAAGGGGTCAATACAATACAATACAATACAAAACACAGAACAGAAAAAATCCTCAATAGAATATAAAAATAAAAATTTTACAAGTATGGACTAGAATTTAACAGTAGATGATATCACATAATATGATTTGGATTTCTTTAAAGTCCTGGAGACCTCAGCCATCAAGCTGCCTCCCCCATTTGGCCATTCCACAGCTGAAACATTGCTCAGCCAGCCAATCCGATGAAAGTACCCCTCTACCCCACGATTTCTGCGATCCTCCATCAGAGATGACTTTACTTTAGGCAGGCAAAAGAACTTGGCAGGTGGGCCGTGGCACCAAGTGTTACATTTGTGTACCAGGAAGAGAAACTGAATAGGTGAGGGTTAGTAACAAATTCTAACTATCATGTTACTTATGTTTTAATGCTAATGACTAACAACAGAGATACAGTCTTTATAGTTAATCAGCAATTCTAGTCAGGGTGTGCTAAACTGAAGAAGTGAGTCTACTCCAGCCATCTGGAGTTTTTTTTGTTGTTTGCTTTTTCTGTCCACCCTGGCCATCGGACCTTACTTATTCTATGTTAATTAATGTTGACTTATTTTATTTTCTTACTGTGTCTTTTATTTTTCTATTCTTCATTTTATAAAGCACTTTGAGCTACATTTGTTCGTATGAAAATGTGCTATATAAATAAATGTTGTTGTAAAGTGCTGAATGCAATCTGAGACAAGGTCTGCTAAGCTAGTATGCAGTTTGTACTGTGATGCAGAGATCTGGGATCTTATGGTTTTAATTTTCTCATTGAAGAAGTCCATAAAGTCTGTACTGTTAATGTCTGATTTGGTGACTCCCTAAGTTTACTAATGCAGGTCAGTATGACCTTATCCTGTGTTGGATTATCATTCCACCTATGGTTCAATATAACATAATTAACAAACATTAGGAAGTTTTTCTTCACACAGAGAGCCACAGACACATGGAGTTAAGTGTCCAAGAAGTGTGGTATACAGTAGAACTTTAGTGACTTTCAAAACTCAACTTGATGTTATTTTGGAAGAATTGATTGGATAAGACTGGAGAGCTTTGTTGGGCTGATTAACCTATGTTCGTCTAGATTGTTCTGATGATCTGTTCCTCTGGACCCTAATACTGGATTAGGCAGGTTCAAGAAATGGAATGTTGGATTAATTTTTCAATTGAAAGGTTTGCATATGGTGTTTAATGATTTGGATGAGGCTTATGATAACATGTCACATCAAGACGCCTGGAGGTGCAATGAGAGAGAAATAAGGAGCAGAGAAATATGTGAAGATTGTCCAGGATGTGTATGAAGGAGTGAGGACTCGGCTTAAAAGCAGCTTTGGGGGACCAGTTAAAGGAGATCTAAACCAGAGGTTTTCTTGAAGTCTTCACCTCTGTGATTTAGTTATGGTTGTGTTGAGTCGTGGGATAAAAGACCAGTACCCCAGGTGTATGCTGATGACAATGTGTTGTGTAGCATACAGGAAGTGGAGGGGAAGTTGGAAAAATGGAGGGGGGCTTTGGAAAATAGAGGGTTGAAGATAAAGTGTAAGAAGAAGACAGAATATCTTTAATACAATACAATACATTACCATTTATTTTTGTATAGCCCAAAATCACACTAAAAGTGCCACAATGGGCTTTAACAGACCCTTGCTTTTGACAGCCCCCCCAAGCCTTGACTCTCTAAGAAGACTAAGAAACATCTCCAAAAAACCCTTGTAGGGAAAAAAAATTAAAGAAACCTTGAGAAAGGCAGTTCAAGGAGAGACCCCTTTCCAGGTAGGATGGGCATGCAGTGGGTGTCAAAGAGAAGGGAGTCAATACAATACAATACACAGAACAGAACACAAGTCATCCTCAATATAATATAATAGTGCAATAGAAATATTACAAGTACAGAGCAGAATTCAACAGTAGATGAAATTACATAATGTGATTTTAGATTAATGGTGATCAGGATTCAGAAGTTAGCCTACAGACTGACAACAGAGACATGTGTAAAACAAAAGACAAATTTATTTTTCTTCACTTGTGTGGCACCCACAGGCACAGCACAGTCCCAAAACCAAAAACGCCAATACTAAAGTTCTTCCTCCACTCCTCGCAGGCAGCTTCGTCCTTCTCCTCTTGAGTCTGGCACTCTGAGTAGTGGCTGCAGGCTCCCTTTATATCCCACCCGGAAGTGCTTCAGGTGGCAATTAATCTAAATTAGGCTGCACTTCTGGGTGTGGCTGCATTACCACCCACACAAGCTCAGAAAACATTGCAGCTCCCACTGGCAGTGGCCACAGAACTCAACAGGGATGAGCTCCGAAGACCCATGCCTGAGGCACTGATGCAACCCAAGTGTTCCAGGGACGTAGCGTGGATCCCATTGCCGCTCCACTGGATCTAGTGTCAAAGCAGTGTCCCGGCCAGGCATGGGTCCTGGCTGTCCGCGACAATGAGGACCTATTGAAAAAAGTGGATACATTTACATATCTAGTAGCAGTAGTAGCTCAAGATGGAAAATTAGATGTAGAGATAACCCACTGAATTCAGTATGGATGGAACATTTGGAAGAGGAGTATTGTGTGATTGAAAAATTAAGGTGAAGGTCAAAGGTAAGGTTTTTAAGACAGTGCTAAGACTAGCAAGGATGTGTAGAGCAGATACATGGGCATTAAAGGGATTGCAGGAGAAGAAGCTGGATGTGGCAGAAATGTGAATGTTGAGATGAATGCGCGGAGTTACAATAAAAAACAAAATAAGAAATGAGACAAACAGAGGAACAACAAAAGTGGGAGAGATATGTGAGAAGGTATAAGAAAGTAGCTCAAGTGGTATGGACATGTGATAAGGAGAGACAGTTAATATGTGGGAAAAATTTGAATGGAATGGAAGAACAGTGGAAGTGAAAGTGAAGGAGGCCAAAGTGAAGGTGAATGGATAATGTAAAAGAAAATCTGAAGGAAAAGGGCTTGACTGGCAAGGGGGTGAAGGACCAAGCTGTTTGGAGAAGGCTGATCAAGATCATCGACCCTACATCAGGTCAGTTTGGGAAGCATGCACTGGTACAGCATGTTGCTGCACCCACAACAAAACGAAACAGGTTGAGATCCCAGTTGGCAACCCCCAAGGCAGATATAAAAAAATTAAAAAGACTGCACAAAAGATGGTATGTGAGACTTTTATAATGTATCGTGTCATTACGTTCGGGAATATGCGATGCTTGAATATAAAAGCACCACGAATACATCTGTATGTCGGCATTTTGCTTCACCACATCGAAGCAATCATCCCGTAGGATCTGCAAAGAGGCTTTCTGTCACATGTAGATAGTAAACAGAGACACTGACGTCACGTTCCGACTTTTAGCACACTGCGCCCCCCAACTTTTTGCTGGTACTGCAACTCACGCACGCGTCGCTTTAATTTCTGAGGACCTGCTCAGAGGACACGTGAAATGAACGCATGGCAGCCATGATGCGGGTGCGTACGCGTTCTGAGACGTGAAGTATAAATTGGCCCTTAAGAGTTTGTATTGCATGTGATGAGGATGGATAGGATTAGAAATGAGGACATTAAAGGGTCAGCTCAAGTTGGACGGTTTGGAGACAAAGTCAGAGAGGTGAGATTGCGTTGGTTTGAATATGTGCAGAGGAGAGATGCTGGGTATATTGGGAGAAGGATGTTAAGGATAGAGCCGCCAGGAAAAAGGAAAAGAGGAAGACCTAAGAGAAAGTTTATGGATGTGCTGAGAGAAGACATGCAGGTGATGGGTGTGAGAGAACAAGATGCAAAGGACAGAAAGATATTGAAGAAGATGATCCGCTGAGGCAATCCCTAACAGGAGCAGCAAGAAGAAGAAGAAGAACTACCACCACCACCCATGGAGTTTAAATCCAGAACATTGGACTCATGTAAACATAAGAAAATGTGAGGAGACAATTCAAGTTCATTTGTTAAGCTAAGAGCTAAGTTGTCCTAATAGCTGATCCAGATTCATTTTAGAGGTTGTCCAGGTTTCTGCATTACACAACTTAATAGGTTATTCCAAATTCCCATAAGGTGGGAGTGCTACACACACTTCAAACAGAGAACTAGATATACAATTATGATAAATATAATGGTGGAGTAATAAAAAGCTTGTTGGGCTAAAATTTAACCTTCATTTCTGAAATAACAATAAACAATTGAGAATATTTGGAGCTTTGAGATGATGCAACAACTAAAAAATAGCAAGAATTGTGACCATGAAGATCAGCAGTCTGACAGACTTTCTGTATCTTGTGAGTGTAACACCACTGGCACAGACTGAGAATGAGCCTCTGAATCTGTGCTTGTCAGATGTTATCCCATTCATGCAGTAGGTTCTGACCAAGCTGATGGATATTAGTTTCCGAATGTTGTTATCCAGGGCCTCCCAGAGCTGCTTCATGAATTTAAGAGAAGAGAAGGTGGGCCAAGACAGCACCTGTACACCAGCATTATTCATCAGGACAGCTGTCAGCATTGCAGATGTACATTCCAAACCTGTAAATTCCCACAAGTAATCAATAGCATGAGACTGAGGTGCAGCACACCACAGATAGTGATAA
This sequence comes from Polypterus senegalus, assembly GCF_016835505.1. Lineage (NCBI taxonomy): Eukaryota > Metazoa > Chordata > Cladistia > Polypteriformes > Polypteridae > Polypterus > Polypterus senegalus. Next base: position 3,647,398 of record NC_053164.1, on the reverse strand, counting down.
TCGCTTGTCACAGTACAGTTATTTATAGCCTTACCTTTGTTTTTAAATAGCAATCGAGAAAATGGGCACACTTGCCCTGAGTGAGGAGGAGGAGGCTTGTCACATCTCCAGTGGCAATGCCGCTTCATGGCGGCTCAGGTTTCACGTGTCCACAGCAGATGTGCCTGATTCACACAGTGTTGTTCAAATCAGCCAAACATCCAGACAGGCGAGGTCCACTGCTTGGTATGCCATGCCACTGTTGAAAAAGGGAAAAGAGACATTGGCAAGATAAAAAGAAGCCATGTGAGCTTAGTAAACTCCAGGCTAAATGTTTAAAACCTACTTACAACTGCATGAGAGAGAGAAGGTGGGGCAGTTCAATCACATTAGGAATCACATGCCAGCTGATGCCATGGTAAGTGGGAGAGTCCTGAGAGGAGGGGTGAGCGGAGCATGGGCAGCTTCACCATGTGCTCCCTGATTGGAGGAACAAGACTGCATTGGTGGGGAATGGGCACCAAAATCTCTCTTAGACATATAAAACTGGGGAATGGACACTAGAGATTGTCTTTTGACTGGGTTGGACGGCTGGATAGCTTTCAGACCAACACGTTGTCACAAAAGAATCGACAAAAAGCCAAAAAAAAAAGGTTTGGGGCAGCCACCCGTATGTTATCCCCTGGCTGCAAAATGGAGTCAGTAATCACAAGAGATAGGTTGGTGTCTAGTACATACTGTAACTGACTTACTGGCTAAAAGATGGCAGTTTTAAAGCAGAGTGGCATCATTGCGCCGGGACTGGAAGTGACATTATTTGAGCCAGGCAGCATTTCCTGTAACTGGTCTACAGAGGAGTGAGAGAACGAGTTAGTGCACTCCACCATCCCTTGCTCTGGCATGGAATTACTCTCATTCAGGCCCTTTAGCTGCATCTCATGAGCACGTGTGTGACAACGTATATTGACAGCGAAAGGCTAGTGAGCACATATATAAACCCTTGACACATATTTGTATGAAGTCACTACACACTGGAGAGATTCTGAAGGACTGGAAAATGGCAAATATCATCCCATTTTATAAAAAGGGTGACAGGGCAGATCCAAGGAACTATAGGACAATAAGCTTAGCATGCATCACAGGAAAATTAATGGAAGGAATTATTAAGGATAGTTAAGCAACACTTGGCAAAGACAGGAGTTATTAGAAACAGTCAGCATGGAGTCAGAAGAAGGAAGTCGTGTTTTTTTAACATGCTGGAATTCTATGAGGAGGCAACAAAAAGATACGATCAAAGTGGAGCAGATGAGATTATTTATCTGGACTTTCAGAAAGCATTTGATGAGGCACCACATGAGAGGGAGGGCACCAAACTAAAAAAAAGTGGCAGATCAGGGTGATGTTTTTAGATGAGTGCAGAATTGCCTCAGACACAGGAAGCAGAGGGTGATGGTGTGAGGAACTGCATCAGAATTGGCTGATGTTAAGAGTGGTGACCAGCAGGGGTCAGTGCTGGGGCCACTGATATTTTTAATATATAGAAATGATTTAGATAGGAAGCTGGTTAAGTTTACAGATGATACCAAGATAGGTGGATTAGCAGATAATTTGGAATCCGTTATATCAGGGGTGTTAAACTCCAGTCCTGTAGGGCCGCAGTGGCTGCAGGTTTTCATTCTTACCATCTTCTTAATTAGCGACTAGTTTTTGCTGCTGATTATGTCTTTTAAATAGCTTGACTCAGGCCCCATCGTTGTTTCTTTTTCCTTAATTAGCAGCCAAACAATAATGTGAGACAAAACAGGCCGCCATGTGACCAGCTCACGTGTGCCCATCACAAAATATCTGAAAATAAAGAAAGGTGAAGGTCTCAGTAAGGCTGATGTCCGAGGTCACCAAAACATTATGACAGCATTCTTAGAAAAAGCAGAAAAGCAACCTTTTTGGAAATGTGTGTTGTGGCAGAATCAGAGTAGCAACAAGCCATTGAATTAAATAACGGGTTTAATTAACAGCAAGAATCGGCTTCTCATTAAGAAAGTGATTGGAGTGAAATTGGTTGGAGTTTGAAGCCCCAGTTTAGCTGTTCATCTGTTGGCTCGTTTCACATCTCATTTCTGTTTGGCTCAAATTTAATGAAGAAAGGAATCAATTAAGAGGACCGAATGCTTAAAAACAAGGCTACTAAAATGTAGGGAAAAGGAGTTAACTAGCAGTGAAAACTGGTCACTAAGTAGGAAAAGCGTTAGAATGAAAACCTGCAGCCACTGCGGCTCTCAAGAACTGGAGTTCGACACACCTGCGTTATATCATCACAGAAGGACTTGGATAGCAGACAGGCTTGGGCAGATTTGTGGCAGATGAAACTTAATGTCAGTAAATGTAAAGAATTACACATAGGAAGTAAAAATATTAAGTTTGAATACACAATGGGCAGTCGGAAAATTGAGAGTCCACCTTATGAGAAGGATTTAGGAGTCATAGTGGACTCTAAGCTATCGACTTCCCGACAATGTTCAGAAGCCATTGAGAAGGTTAACAGAATGTCAGGTTATATAGCACCTTGATGTGTGGAGTTCAAGTCCAAGGAGGTTCTGCTCAAGCTTTATAACACACTGGTAAGGCCTCATCTGGAGTCCTGGGTGCAGTTTTGGTCTCCAGGCTACAAAAAGGACATAGCAGCACTAGAAAAGGTCCAGAAAAAAGCGACTAGGCTGATTCCATGACTACAGGGGATGAGTTATGAGGAAAGATTAAAAGAGCTGAGCTTTTATAGTTTAAGAAAAAGAAGATTAAGAGATGACATGAGTGAAATGTTTAAAATTATGAAGGGAATTAGTCCAGTGAGTTCATCATGAACACAGGGACACAGTTGGAAACTTGTTAAGGCTAAATTTCACACAAACATTAGGAAGTTTTTCTTTACACAAATAACGACAGACACTTGGAATAAGCGACCACGTAGTGTGGTAGACAGTAAGACTTTAGGGACTTTCAAAACTCAACTTGATGTGTTTTTGTGGAAGAAATAAGTGGATAGGACTGGCGAGCTTTGTTGGGCTGAATGGCCTGTTCTCGTCCAGAGTGTTCTAATGTTCTAATGGAGGGATGAGTGAGTTTAAAGGCCCTTGCATATTAAATGTAAATAGTTTTTTGATTTTCTTTTGCATGATCATTAAAAAAAGAAGGAAGGACATTTGTTTTTGTAAAATGTTTTTTTTTTCTTGCTTTCATTGCTTTTGGGAAAGAAGAAGAAGGTACATTTCTTTTTGTGTAAATAGTATTGTTGATAATTATTTTTCTTTTCCTTTCCTGATTTAGGTTGGCACAGGAGAAAGGGAAAGGACTGTATTTTTTAGTAAATATTTGCTATTTGTTTTTTTTATTATTATTTTTGTACTGTGTGTGTGCCAATAGGATTGGGTTTTATTCAATTACATTACATTAAAGAACACTTGCTTTTCTTCACTGTTATAAACGTGTGTCTGTCTGTCTCTGCTGTCCCCGTCAATATTTTCCGTTGATGTCACTGTTGATATGCCCTCTTTCGATAGGGCTGAAAGTGTAGCATGGTGGCAATGCCCACTACATGGGATCTCACAGGGTGTATTTATTAAATGTGTCACAAGGGACCGTATGCCTATAGTCTGGTTAATCAGTATGTGGAGTGTTGCGTGAGTTTGTATTTCAGGCATTTATCCTACAATTGCACAGGTGACTTTGGAGATCTGCCATAGCAGATTTTCAAGAGACAATGATAGTTGTGCTTTTCAGCATTGTTCATAAAAATGCTGTTAATCAGCAACTCTACATTTAACTGCTGGGGCATCTACAGGAAAACATCAAGAAAGAAAGTCCAAAGAAGCAGTGCACCCAGAAACCGGGTGTTGCAGCATGACAACACACTTGCACACACCGTGCTGTCAGTGAAAATGTTTTTTGACCAAAAACAATGTGGTTGTTGCTTGGTAACCTCCCTCCACGCGTATGCCGGAAATAACTCCCTTTGACTTCTTTTTCTTCTAGAAATTAAAACTGAAACTGACAGGAAGAAGATTTGCTACCATGGAAGAAATTCACAAAAGATAATGCAGGAGGCTCTATACATGCTAACTAAGCACGAGTGTAGAAAATTAGTTTTTCCAATGTGGACCACCAGGGGGCATTCCAGCCGCCCTACCCGACACAGACAGGCACGGACACAAATGCAGGCACAACACACCTTAATTTTTCCTTTCTTTTTCTTCTGCTTCCCACCCTTAAAGCAAAGCTCTTCATTACAGAACCCCAGGTTCTTTTCATCCTTCCTCCTTTACATGTCTCTACTCATCCTCTGCAAAATTCATCCTCTTCCACCTGACTCTGGCCTCTGGAGTAGTGGTTGCTGACCTGGAAGTGCTGCAACACAGGGCTCCAACTGAATCCAAGCACCCACTGGCAGTGAACCACAGTCCCCAGCAGGGTGAAGCTTCCAAGCTCCAAACCTGTGGCCATAGAGCAAGCCAGGGTGGCTGTCCTATAGTGTCCCAGGGTAGGTAATGTCCAGAACTGAGTCTCTCTTCTGGTCCTTCCGCTACAGGGCATCCCGACTGAGCAAATGTTTTGGACATCCGTCACACCAGGAGTGTGTGAATTAGAAAAGTGCATTTGCATTGAAAAGTGACTAAAAGAGAATTGCTGTAAGTTTTATAATAACTATTTTTTTAACAATTCCAGGAATTGTTGGGCTCCCCCTCTTGCTCCATCTTATATATCGGAGTGTCTGACATCTTATGTTCCAAATCGTAACCTTAGATCTTCAAATGATGGTCTACTTAGAATTCCAAGAGCTAAACTTAAAAGAAGTGGTGAGGTGGCCTTCTGCTGTTATGCACCTAACATCTGGAATAGCCTGCTTATAGGAATTCATCAGGCTAATACAGTGGTGCACATTTTAAAACACTGCTGAAAACACATTACTTTAACATGGCCTTCTCATAACTTCACTTTAACTTAATCCTGATACTCTGTATGTTCAATTCATCATAATAACTATTCACAGTGGCTCCAAATTCCATACTAATCCCTACTTTCTCTTCTGTTTCTTTTTGTGGTTTTCTGTGGTGGCGACCTGCACCACCACCACCTAATCAAAGCACCATGATGTCCCTACATTGATGGATTAAAGGCAAGAAGTCCACGTGACCGTCATCTTCAAGTCCTTCCATGATAACCCCGAAGACAATGAGGACTGATCATTTATATGAGGTAGAATGCCTAGAGGGGGCTGGTCAGGTGGTCTCATGGCCTGGAACCCCGGCAGATTTTATTTTTTCTCCAGCTGTCTGGAGTTTTTTTTTTGTTTTTTCTGTCCTCCCTGCCCATCGGACCTTACTTTTATTCTATGTTAGTGTTCTCTGATTTTAATTCTTTCTCTTTTCTTCATCATGTAAAGCACTTTGAGCTGTGCTATTTCTATGAAAATGTGCTGTAGAAATAAATGTTGTTGTTGTACGCGGTGTGTTATGTGGGAGGTGTGAGCACAAAGCCTCTGACAGGGCACATTATTATAAGTCCAGCGGCACTGACCCTGTCCCTTATTGTCCAGCCACTAATGTGGACAGTGTCTACCAGCAGTTTCACCAGTAGTTTGTGTGACATTTCTGAAATAGTCTCTAAGGGCAGGTTTATACTTCATGCTCAGAATGCGTACGCACACGCATCATGGCTGCCACTTGTTCCCAGCATTCATTTGATGCATCCTTTGAGCACATCCTGAGAAATTAACGCAACACGTGCATGAGTTGCAGTACCAGCAAAAAGTCGGGGGCGTAGTGTGGTAAAAGTCGGAACGTGATGTCAGAGTCTCTGTTTACTATGTATATGTGACAGAAAGCCGTTATGAGGATCCTTCTGGGATCGATGTGTGCACTTTGATGTTTGATGAATAGTTCGATGTGGTGAAGCAAAATGCCAACATACAAATGCATTTGTGGTACTTTTATATTCAAGTGTCACATATTCCCCATTGTAATGACACGATACATTTTAAAAGTTTCACATACCGTCTTCTGTGCTGTCGTTTTTTTTTTTTTTGCACCTTCACAACAGCATCAGAATGTATGGAGGCATATTTGAGCCACAGATAAAAACATTATCGACACGGTGAAAGGGTCCATTTTGTGATTAAAGTGAAAATTTTGGCTTTAATCTGGAAATGTCCACTTTAAACTTTGTGATGGATGGCCGGCCATTTATCCCGGCCAATACCCCCAAGCCGCCAAGTGGAGCCCTCCTTGCAGCGTGGAGGTCCCCAGAAGACCAGCAGGGCATCATGGACATTGGAGTTTTTATGCAAAGCCCTACTGGATGCCGTGGGGGCCACAGGAGGGAGCTGAAGGGAGGACCGAGGGCTTCTTCGTGCCCTGTGACCCGGAGGTTCGTCACAGGAAGAGCGATGGACTTCCGGGTTGAAGAAAAGGACTATTTACCCTGACCCGGAAGGAATAAGGACTTGTGGACTATTGGGCAGAAACACTTCCGGGTCAGGAGGTATAAAAGGACTATGGGAACTCACAGACAATGAGCTGAGCTGGGTGGAAGGGTGGCAACACGTCTGGGAGCTGGAGGATTGTTTATTATTGAGTATTTGTGAGTTTAATGAGAATTGTGGTGGAGAGTGTGCTTTGTACACTGTGGCAAGAAAATAAAGTCAATTTGAGGACTTTTACCTGGTGGTAAAACGCAGATGCTCTCTTTCATCTGGAGGTGATGTGAATTGATGGAGCCGGAAGTGACGTCATCATGGTGGAACCGGAAGTGACGTCGTCGCGGCCATTTTGCAATCCGGAAGTGGAGGAGTTATTTTTCTTCCAGTTTTCTGTCGGGCAAAAGAGATTCAGGTAAGTTCCACGTGACAACCCTCTATTTTGCGATGTTTCACTCACCTTTAGCCTCTTTGACTGCCTCCTCGGGTCGGGCGACCTGCACTGAGAGGTCGTGGACACGAGAGAGAGCATCTGCGTTGGCCTGCAAGGAACCTTTACGATAAATGACATTGAAACGATAAGGTTGAAGATTCAAAAACCACCTAGTGACGCGAGGGTTAGACTCCCGATGAAGGGACATCCACTGTAAAGCGGCATGATCCGTCACCAGAGTAAACTCCCGCCCCAGTAGGTAGTACCTCAAAGACGTAACAGCCCACTTAATCGCCAAGGTTTCTCGCTCCACCGCAGCATACTTGGTCTCTCGGTCCAGCAGTTTCTGGCTCAGGTACATAACAGGATGTTCAGCACCATCAACGCATTGGCTCAGCACGGCACCCAAGCCTGTGGCCGATGCGTCGGTCTGGAGGAGAAAAGGAATAGAAAATTCAGGAGATCGTAAAACAGGTGATGAAGTAAGGGCCAACTTTAAGTCACCGAATGCCTTCTCAACCGAAACATCCCATACCACTTTTAAAGGTGCTCGTTTCCTTGTCAAATTAGATAAGGGCGCAGCAATTTCTGAGAAATGAGGTACAAAACGACGATAGTAACCTGCCAATCCCAAAAATGCTTGTACCTGCCGCTTATTCATCGGACGGGGCCAATTAAGAATGGCATCAATTTTGGAACATTGTGGTTTAACAACACCCCCTACTACTAGGTAGCCCAAATATTTGGCTTCTTTTAATCCAAAAACATTTCTTTGGATTAATTCGAAGACCAGCATTCGCTAGCGTGGAGAGTATTGTTTTAACCTGGCAGACATGATCCTTCCACGTGCTGGAATAAATGACCACATCATCTAGGTAGGCAGCGCTATATGAATTGTGGGGCCTTAGCAGTGTGTCTACCAGACGTTGGAAAGTAGCTGGTGTCCCATGCAAGCCAAAAGGAAGGACCCTGTACTGCCAATGTCCACTGGGCGTACTAAAAGCGTTTTTTTCTTTGGCGGAGTCCGCTAAGGGAATTTGCCAATACCCTTTCGTCATGTCAAGAGTAGTTAGGAATTGAGCGTTCCCCAGCCGATCAAGTAAATCATCTATCTGCGGCATGGGATACGCATCAAATTTAGAGACCTGATTAAGTCGACGAAAGTCATTACAAAACCTCCACGACCCATCAGGTTTAGAAACTAAGACAATTGGACTAGACCAAGGGCTATGGCTTTCCTCAATAACCCCTAATTCTAGCATTCGTCTAATTTCCAACTCTACTTCCGCTTTCTTTGCCTCCGGAGCCTATAAGGTCTCTCTCTGACAATCACTCCAGGGTTAGTAATAATATCATGAACAATCAACGCAGTACGTCCTGGTATCTCGTCCACAACTTTAGGGACAGACAAGATAGCCGTCTCGAGATCTTGTCGTTGTTTGAATGTCAAATCGGGCCAAAATTAAGATGGGCACATGACATAAACAGAGAACGAGGCTGATTGGACGAGGGATCAGGTTCCCTGTCTTTCCATGGTTTCAGCAAACTAATATGATATACTCGTTCAGTAGGTCGCCGATTAGGTTGTTTAACCAAATAATCGAGACCTATTCTTTGTTTAATTTCATAAGGGCCTTGCCAATGTGCTAACAACTTTGAATGAGAAGTTGGGACAAGTACCATCACACGATCACCCGGGACAAACTCCCGAATGGTGGTGTTTCGGTTATAATAACGGGACTGCGCTGCTTGTGCCTTTTCCAAATTTTCTTTTAGGATTGGTCTGATTTTCTCTAGTCTATCGCGTAATTGCCGATATATTCGAGAATATTTGAAGTTGGGAGGACCTCCTCTTCCCATCCTTCTTTTAGCATATCCAAAAGTCCTCTGGGTTGTCTTCCATATAATAATTCAAAGGAGAGAAACCAGTAGAGGTCTGAGGACTTCCGATAGCAAACAAACGAGAGGAAGCAACTGATCCCAGTTTCTTCCATCCTCGTTAACTACCTTGCATAACATCTGTTTCAAAGTTTGATTAAAACGTTCTACCAATCCGTCAGTTTGGGGATGATAGACAGACGTTTTCAGATGTTTTATTCTGAGTAATTTGGCTACTTCCTGAACGTCTCCGAAGTGAAAGGAGTCCCTTGGTCCGTTAAAACCTCTTTGGGGATCCCAACACGAGCGAATATCCCTACTAATTCCCGTGTGATGTTTTTTGTATTAGCTGAGCGCAAAGGAACAGCTTACGGAAAGCGAGTGGCATAATCTACTAGCACCAAAATATATTTAAAACCTTTTAACGAGGGTTCCAATGGTCCCTACGAGATCGATACCGATTTGTTCGAAAGGGATATCAATAAGGGGAAGGGGAACGAGAGGAGCTCGCGTCCTTCTAGGAATCTGGTGAAGTTGACTCTCCGGACAGGAAGCGCAAAATTGCCGGACCTCCTCGTTAATTCCCGGCCAATAGAATCGTTGCTTTATTCTCTCTAACGTTTTTTCGGAGCCTAAATGGGCTCCTAGAAGGTGAGCATGTGCTAATTCACACACCTTTCGCCGAAAAGTGCGTGGAATTAACAACGTTCGCACTTCTCCCTCGTGATCTGCCACTCTATATAATAATTCGTTTTTTAATACAAAGAACGGCATCAGTGGCATGGGATCCAGGGTTGTATAACCCTCGGTAGATACTACTGCATTCCTAATATTTTTTAAGGAATCATCGTTCCATTGTTCCCTTTTAAAAGATGATGGTGTTAATAGGAATTGAACAGTTAAATCTTGTATAGGGTCTTGTGCGACCTTAAGGGGCGTGGTTTCTGTCTCCACGTCTTCTGCGTTAACTGCACTGGTTCCCGCAGAGGTCGATGGGACATCAATTTCTTCACATTGGGTACCCGTATGGGTCCGTGCTACTGTGGGACATGGCGTGGAGGCAGTCGGAGCAGTATTCTCCATTACTAAGCCCAAATGTTTCGGAGGTACAGTTACGTTATTACCGCTGGTAATATTATTCCAGTCTCTACCCAATATAACTGGAAAAGGGGATCCGGTAATACAGCCATGGCCATACTTGTTAGGTGATGATTCACGATATTACACATCTGGCCGTTTTATAATACCTGATATCCCCATGAATACATTTTAGACTAGTTTTTATCCTAGTCCACTGTTGCGGTAAAACGAAACGGGTGGCAACAATGGAAATGTTACTCCCAGAATCAAACATTGCTCTTACCTTCCTGCCATTTATAATAACTGCACCTGTATATGGAAGAGATAAAGGATTAGTCACAGTGGCACAATACCTTTCTCCCTTAACTAATGAGCAATCCATAGGCTCGATGGTACAGTTAGGGGACAGATGTCCAATCTCCCCACACTTGAAACAGCGGGGAAGACTAGCACCTCTGTCCCGCTTACGGACAGCAGGCTCGGGAGCTTGTCGTGTGGGCTCAGGAGTTGCCTCACGTGCCTGTTGGGTTCGACGAGAGAAGCGTTTTGATTTCCCTGATTTGCAAGCCGCCCAATGACGCTCAAGGAGTCCATGTCCTCAAAATTATGTTTCCGGACTTGCTGGGCGATATGGTCAGGGAGGGCATGCACAAAAGTCTCAAGCGAGCAGTTCAGCCATTTTGTGGAATTATTAATATCGGGCCGTAGCCAGCGACATACTTTTCCCAGGCTTCAAAGCCTTGGGTTCTTATGGGTCTGTCGGGATCAAACTGCCACTCCCTCCATTCTCTCGCCTGCTGTTCCGGAGATACGCCGTAGCGTTTGAAGACCTCCTTTTTTAGAGCGTCATAATCAGCTGCCTGCTCCTCAGTTAGATCGTAATAGGCTTCTCTGCGCCGTTCCCTTCAGGTAGGGAGCCAGTATGTACACCCATTCCGACCTCGGCCATGCGTTCCGCTTAGCGGTACGCTCGAAAATCAAAAAGTATGTTTCAATGTCATCTGACTCAGTTAGTGTTGCTATAGCAACAGGTGGTGGCCGAGCGACCTCCATCCGTGCACTTGCAGTAGCAGCAGCAGCACGAGCGTTGGCTTCAGCTACTTGGGTCCTTGTTTCACCCATCTGTAGCTTCAGGGTTTGCAGATCTGTCATGATGGTGCTCAAAATAGAGTTAAGGTCCTGTTCTTCCGACATCTTTTAAACTCGACGAAAAACAATCCTTGTCGACTACGCCAATGTGATAAGGTTTCTTTTTTGAAAAGAATAATACTCCAACAAAGAAAAAGTTTTGGGGACCGTCCCCATATATTGTCGTCCAGACAATCAAAGAAAACACGATTCAAAGTCTTAAAAATAAAACAATGAACAATCTTCCTGAGAAAAATGGCGACTTTATAGAGGGAAGGATTATGGGACAGGAAATGGTTGGCAGTAAGTGATGTTTGAGACAGGAACCGGAAGTGACGTCATCAGGATGGGACAGAGGTGATGTGAATTGATGGAGCCGGAAGTGACGTCATCATGGTGAAACCGGAAGTGACGTCATCGCGGCCATTTTGGAATCCGGAAGTGGAGGAGTTATTTTTCTTCCAGTTTTCTGTCGGGCAAAAGAGATTCAGGTAAGTACCACGTGACAACCCTCTATCTCGCAATGTTTCACTCACCTTTAGGCTCTTTGACTGCCTCCTAATCGCACATGTGTGACACATGATAAACTGCATTAAAGTATGTATGTTACATTTTACAGATAAGTCGTTAACTTCATTTAAATAATGAATGCTGATAATAATTACACATGTTGTAACAGCATGGTGGCAGTGTGGTGTTCCCTGCCTGGAATTTGCATGTTTTCCTGGTGGGTTTCCACAGTGTGCTCTTGTTTCCTTCCAAAGTCATGAAGGTTTGGGGATTTGGTAACACAAAAATGACACCAGTGTATGTGTATGCTTGTGTTCAGCTTGCGATGAGCTGACACCCCATCTAGGGATTGTTTGTGTCTTGCGTCCGATACTTGCTGGAATGAGCGCATCCTCGGATTGATGGATGGAATCATTAAACATCCTCTTCAGAGATATTGTCGCAAGGTGTCCTCGGAATTTAATGGATATTTCAGACAATTCATAATACAGGGAAGCCGGATGTTTTCTCACCGTGATGATATCTTGCACTGCCACCTGGTGGAATCTTCCAGATTTACATAAAGTATGTACGCAAGTACATAGCAATACCATCCACTGGAGTATGTGTCTCCTCGCGTCGCATCACGTGAAGTATAAACCTGGCCTTAGATTGACTAGTTTGATGTGCAAATCACTTGAGGTGCAATCAGGTCTTGGACAATCATCTCTCCAAGCTTTCCTGATAAAACCTTTCCAGGACACAGTGGAATGGCTTAATTTTTGGTGTCTGTCATCATATTTGTGTCCCCCTCCTTGTCAAGCTAAGGTGAAATTCAAGGCCACATTATTGTGCTTTGTCCATGTATATTTAGCTTTGTCCCAAAGTCTGTTAGGAAATGAGGTGATCGGGCATTGTTTCTTCTGAACTTCAGCGGGTAAAATTGAACCAGCTGAGCTTTCATGAGCTTCACAAGTTACAAGGACTCCCTGCACAAGCTGGATTGCCCCTCAGAGGGCAAAAACAAATTGACTGTATGCAAGCAAAAATTAGAACTTTCTCATTTCAGAAATTGGAGCCTTTGATTTTTCCATCAGTGTATGTATGAAGCTACACAATTTTAGACATTGTTTAATGAAGGCCTCCAACACGCTTCTAGCCTTTAACAGTCAATTGAATCATTTATCCTTGGTTCATTCTAACCACCTTCTTTCCTTTGTTTTCCAAATAGCAGCCAAGGACAAGTCATCAGTCCTTCACAAGAAGCATAAAGCAACACCTACTCTTCCTTCATTCTTGTGAAGATTATTTAAAAACACCAGCTAACAGATTTTGAATGTGAAAGGAAACCTACCCCTACACACAAGAGCAGAACTTCATTTTCTTTCTTCCTCTCATCTGTTTCTTTCAGTTTCAGTGACAACTTGTTCCCACACTAGAGAGCTTCTTGTTCTTGAATCATATAATGTTTACTCCTAACAAACTGTTCCAATCATTAGCCAGTACCAATATACAGTCTTAAATGAAAAACTAAGCCCATCATTTAAAGCAGGGGCGTCAATCTAAAATGTATTGCCGACTATACCATACGGCCATTACAAGTCACAAATAACAAGTCTGTAATAGCAGATATACTTTAAAATAAATGTTGTTTCTGGTTTCTTTGTTGCAGTAAATATATTATTGCATCCCTTTTAAGTCAAACATTATGTTTTAGTCAAACATGAAGACACTGTCATGCATGTTCGCTTTGGGGACAGTTTAAGGGCTTGGTTGATGGTAATTTTCCATCGCTCCAGTGTTTGGCACTCTATGATGTAACGCCTTCTCTTTCTCTCCCTCTTCAGACAGGAAGATTGACAGTTTTTCCACAAATGACGTCACTTCTGGTGTCTGTCCACGTGGACAAGCCTCTTCCTGCTAGAAACGGTCTTACTCTGAAGAACTGCCACCTTTTATAGTTATATATCAAGATTCCCACCTGAAGAGACACAACATTTTACCCAGATTTTCTTTCCCTGTTTTTGAGACTACAGATCTATTAGAGATCTATGGGGTTTGCTGACGAATTCCCCAAAACTTCTCACTGTCTTTGCTTTGTTATTACAACACAAAAAAATTCAACATCTTAAAGAAACAAATACCAATCTGAACATGAAAATTTACAGTCTTTTGGGGTCAAACTCTGTTTGACATCAGTAACAGCCCTAAATTTCATCTGTTTAGGATGAAACGTTGTGACTCATACTACATTTTCCTCAATTAATGAACAGCAAAAATAAATAATCAAATAAATAAACAAATAAATAAATAAAATATCCCAAAATGCATACAGCTTCTAAAAAATGTGCCTTTGTCTTATCTTTCGGGTCGGTTTTGACCCATCATTGACTTTAATGTATTTTTTTACTGCTTTGTTTGTTCCCAACCCATGAAGTCATCCTAAATGTCATCTTTTCTAAAAGTTAGGATCATCAATGCTACATGTTAAGATTGTCAACAGATGTTAAAAAGGTTTAGGGTTTGTGAAAATAGGAACCAGAGAAATGTATACAGGGTTGGGGTCTGTAGATGAGCCCCATTTAATGCCAAGAAAAAAAAATAATTGGGGTGAAATACAACAAAAAGAATAAGATCCTTATGCCTTGGCAGTGGCTTTGTCACCTTGGTGAAAACACTTCCAAGGGCCCCAAAGCTACACAGGGAGGATGCTGGTACAGGAATGAACAAAGACATCCACTGATTGGTTCACTCAGTGACTGCAGTGGTAGAGGTGTGGCTGGGTTAGTTTATGTTTTATTTTTGTGAAACTATTTTTTTCATACTGAAATTCTTGTGTTTTATATATTGTGAATTTTGTTTAATGTGAATGCAATCATTGTATCTTTTGTATATAGTTCCTGTTTGTCTGTTGTAGTGGGGGGGGGCTTTAATTAATGAAACACCCACAGGACGCACATGTACAGCTGAGTGGATTACGCTTTTGCAGGTAAGGCACTTCTCAATACTCTCCGTCTCTCGTGTAAGCTGACAAGTTTTGAAATAGTGTATACTGTTTCAAACTGCATTGAAGCATTACGTCATGTGGTTACTGATGTACAGTATCTTGAGGTTCTGTTGTGACTTTTGGTCGGCAGAAATGGATTTTAAAAGTGTTTAATTTGATAGTGATCCAGCCTCATTAACATATTGTTTGGCTTGCTACAGGAGACTGTCACTGTGTGTGCTGACTATGCCCCTTACTGCTTGTCTTTTAGGTATGTTAAATGTGATTGTTTCATTATTTATTTTGTGTAATTTTGTATTTATTATATTTGTATATATATATATATATATATATATATATAGTCACGCACGCGCGAGTAGGAGACCGCGGACTGATTCGACCGCACCTGGGAATGTGTTCGCCGGCAGGGAATGGTGGGGTACTAACTTTCTCCCTCTGCTTCCTCATAGGAAAAAGGACCTCCCTCATAGCCGGGTTTTGACCGCAGTGCGGCACTTCCGCCCTTCCTCCGCCATCTTGCCCTGACGTCACCCTTCCCAGCCACCCTCACGGTCCTTCCCAGCATCCCTCCACTTCCGGCTCCTCCCCAATAAAATGGCCGCGACGCCATGCTTCGGTGTCGCGTTATGAATGTTTATTTTGACTGTATAACTAGACGATATAATATTATTTTCTGTACAATATACGGGGCTGGCGGACCCCAAAACTTTGTGCTGTCTCCTGTTGCGTGTTTTACAATATATATAAAGCTGGATGATGCTTTTGCAAGAGACTGAGTGACAGCCTGTCTCTGCGTGTGCTGACTGTGCCTCTTACTGCTTGTCTTTTAGTTGGATGATGTTGTTGCAGAATAAACAGCAGAATCCAGATATTGGTGTGTCTGTCTTCTTTCAAATCATCAGCAACTTTTTTTTTTTTTGTTCTTTATTTCGCCTTATACAATTTCTTATATTTAGGAATTTGTTAGTTTTCGCATACCCCTTGGGGTCAGAGCGCAGTGTCAGCCATTGTACAATGCCCCTGGAGCAATTACAGGTTAAGGGTCTTGCTCAAGGGCCCAGGTGAGTAGGATCTCTTTTGGCAGTGACAGGGATTTAACCCGGCAACCTTCTGGATACCAGCGCAGATCCTTAGCCTCAAAGCCACTACAGAGGCACAACTGTTGTCATTGAGTCTGAAGTGATGTCATGGTTCCTTGCAAGTCTCTTCTTCTGTTCTGATGGTAGAAAAGGAAAAGATTGTTAGCTTTGGTGTCACACGACTCTCTTTCTCAATATTTCATATAATTTTTGAGGCCATAAGATGCTCCTCTGGTGCACATGTCTGACAGGAAAAAAATTTGATGGGTGATCATTTGTAAATGTGGGAATGATACCAGATGCTTGATTGATTCAAGAGTTCCACAAGAGAGACAGAGAATGAGAAAGGGCATCAGTAGCTTTCTAGTATGAGGCTAGAAAAACTTTTTCAACAATTGCCTCTAAGGCAATTAGCCTCTGTTGGATAAGGAAAGGTTGAGTGAAGTCTAGAAGTAGAAGAAGAGGAATGTTAATAGAGGGAATGGATGCCAAAAAAATATGCACACCAGATGAAAATTAGACATTAGACCACAATCCCAGTACATGCCTTATAATGCTATGTGTAAGGAACGAACGTTTAATGTTAGAGTTCCCAAAAGCCTGTGAAAATTTTAATTCTCTCTGAAAAGCCTACTTTCCCCAAACATGCGCGAGGAAGAATCACATTGGCCTTATCAGTTCCTTTGTTTAGCAAATGTGTCAATTAGAAGCGCTTAACCCAGCACATACATTCAGCCAGGCAGCCATTTGTCCCTTCTAACACTTTACACTCTTTATTTATCATTTTTTATCAACCCCAGCTCGACATCCCCTCCCTTACAACTTAAGTTGGCATTGAAGATTTTATACAGCAAGGACTTGTGAAGAAGTTATTTAAGTAATGATATAACATTATCTGAAATACATACATGTCATGTGTGTTTTATGTCTGCAATGAATCGTGTAAATGTACGACAAAACAAGACACATTAGGCCTTGTAGGCTCAAAGCAAATATATGTGTTGTGAAGACAAAAAGAATCAGAGAGACACATGAAGGTTTGGGATCCAGTCCCGTATACTGAGGGTCATAAGGATGCTTTCTTGTAGCAATAACAAAGACTTCCATGAGATAATTATTGGTGTGATACCGAGGACTTTTATAAGTGATGGACAGGAAATCACAAAGATAAATGACATTGACGTATAATTGCTGAGCCAGAGGGAATAAGGTGGGATGAAGGCAGAAATGAGGTCATCTGGAGGGTACCGGAAGTGAGATTGAGGAATGGTGTGCTATCTTCGGAACTTGGAAGAGGACTGTGTTGTGGATGGATTTCTAAAGGAGTTCCAAAAGGTATGTCTTCTAATCTGAGTTTTTCCTGGAAAACAAGAGAGTGGCATTAGCACTAGACGTCAAATCCCCCTGGTTGTTGTATTCACGCTGCGTCGGGCCCAATGGCTGATCCCTACACGTGTGTGTGACAGTGTTTATTATATCAAATACTAGTTGTCCCCCGCAGCTCCACCCACATAGTAGTGAAACAGGACAGTGAGGAGGGCCCTTCCCAGTTCCCTACTCCTGACGTCAAGCTTACTTCTCCCCTCGACCTGCAGCTTCTGCCTTGGATTACCTCAAATATACATCAATCCTGCAAGAGAACTATGATTCTTAGCTTGATGAGAGAAGACGCAAAATCAAACCAAATCAGTAGTTCTTTTGTTCGCTAGGTAAGCGAGGGTAAGCAACGGCCCAAGGTTGTCGCATGAGTGAGGAGGGCCCCACCACCCTCCGCTAAGCTCGCTGTGTGTCTCTCGGATTCGAGCAAATAAATTGGTACCACAAGCGAACTATGATACATAGTACAATGAAAGAAGTTGCAAAATAAACCGGAATGTTCAAGCAAATTGTAGAAGAAAACCCAATCTAAATCCGTTGAGTAGTTCTCTCGTGAAAAGTGGACAGACATACAGACAGACTTTAGATTTTATATATAGAGAGATAACCGATTGAATGTGAATTTTTATTTTTGACAGTCGCATTTCTGTGACGTCAGCCAGCACACAGACCTAAATTGCTGTTTAGCATTAACTTACACAGCGTACAAACCTACACAGACTGTTACTCAAAAGCAATGTATTTGTTATATCCAGTATGACTGTATGAATGTGAAACACACACAAACACACATGCATGGAAATGTCTTTATATGGAAATGATATTTGGCAGCATGTTGTAAAATATGTAAATTTTTACCAATTTTGTATATGCAACACTGTATTGCTCGATATATTTTGAAATAGTAGGAAAAATATACTGTAGAGCACAAATATAACATGTTTAAATATACTGTAAATTCTAGTTATAGTACTATACTACGCAATATATTTTAAAGAATACAGATATTTTGATATATTCTAATATATATTTTTCATTTTTATATACAGTAGACCCCGACAAAGTGGCGGTTCAGAGTTCGCGGCCTCCTTAGAACCTAACTAATAATTGTTAGCAGAAACCGCAAATATCCTCCACAATTTTTATGGCTTTTTTCGTGGCAATACTGTACTGTAGAGAGAACAGGAGGCAGCTGTATAGAAAACCGCAACTCGGGATGGTGAAAGTAGCCAAAAGAATTCGAAACTGTAACTCCCAGCAGTCTCTGCAGTAGCTCTGATTGGTCTTCTGCTGAGGGTACTGGGGCTGTTGAGGTCAAAAGATGTCAGCGCAGCTTTTAAAAAGGGGGCCAGTAACCAAAAGCAAAAAAAAAAAGTTTCTGCAATTTGTGTTTCAAGTTCCTGTCTGTCTGCCTTCTGTTGGGTTACCTGTACTTATTTGTTTTGTCCTGGATTGTTTCGTGCATCTGGATTGTCTGCCGTCTACCTGTGTACATGAGGACTGAAAGTGGATTCATGGCCATCCTGCAAAGAAAGGAGTGCTCCTGAACCCGTCCACCCATGTTCACCATTTCAGGAACTACCGGTAGGACTATCTGTACATTCCCATTCAATGTGTGGATCTCTGGACTATCTATTTTCATCACTACATTTCATCCATTGCCGATTTTCATTAACTTTTTCATGATTTACTGTGTGTGTTTTGTTTGTGCTTTGTTGTATTTAATGTGTAATTGTTGTAAGGGGAACAGGGGTGGTATCGTTTTCTTATTTCATTTGTTTTCATTACATTCTTTATTTGCTGTTTGATTAGCGGTTTGCTTTATTTTTCACTCTGTGAGTGCGTGCGTGTCGGGCTGAATACGTCCCTGGAATCTCCACCATAAGAATAAATAAATCACTGTCTTCTCGATTGCAGCCTCTTGCGCAACGCTATACTTAAAAGCCTGAACAGTGCCTGTCCTTTTTTGGCCCATTGCTTTGTTTCTCACTCCTCCCCCAGACATTCTCTGCTCCTGTTGGGGGTTGTGCTCCCCTATGATGTTTGTCTATTGTTTAATTGATAACTAATTGCATACTGAGCTCCTTTTACTTCTGAAAGAGACATGTTTGTTTGAAGTGTTTGAAAAAAGTTCCTGTCTCTACAATCTCCTGTGTTTCTGTGCAATTCTGTGCCCCAAGCATTGCACTTTGTATGTATTGTTCCAGTAGTTTTTTAAAATAGTTTTTACAGTTCATTAGCAGTGTGTAAAATGATTAGTGTTGCAGTAATTGTGCTCTTTGTATGAAAAAAGTGTTCCATTAAAATTTCACTTTTTCTTTGTTAATTGTGACATTTACTTAAAGTGCAGCAAAAAAGTATTTGCCGTCCAGGTATGCATTAACCCCAAGTATGGGGCAGTTTAAGGGTTAAAGCCCCAAGATGCCGCCAAAACGAGATGCACCGCCTAAGGCTTCTGGCAATGAAAACGCACTTGCACGAATTACAGTACATATAGCAGTAACATCGATATTTTACATTCTAGCACTGCGGGAGACATAGCAGTACAGGTTTACCTTTACATTCTTTATTTTTAGGTAATGTATTAAGCTGAGTTTGAAATTAAATTAAAGTGTTTTGTGGGCATATTTAGGGTTTAAACTATGAAAATAGGCATTTTTTAACCACATCCAAAATTTACGGTTTTTCACAATTCGCGGGTGCTATAGGAACGTAACCCCCACGAATTTTGGGGGTATACTGTATTACTTTTCCACTAATAGTAAATTTGGCTTCAAAACAGGTACTCTATTATTCTGCATCTATTTATAATTAAAATTGCTAGCCTCATAGTATTTACTTCTGTCTATAAAGTGTAACTAGTATGGGGCACCACTGAGCCCCCACGTCCCAGACACAGCCATGCCCAACACAGTCCTGGGTTTAAATAAGCCATCTTTTATTGATCAGCAATATTTTTCAATGTGCAAACCACCACAAGCACACAATTACATGATAAGAAGTCTCTTTTCTCTTTTTCTGCCCTCCTGGTGAGTATCACCCACTGACTCCCGATTCAAAATCCACAAGATTGAAGTCAGAC
This sequence comes from Polypterus senegalus, assembly GCF_016835505.1. NCBI lineage: Eukaryota > Metazoa > Chordata > Cladistia > Polypteriformes > Polypteridae > Polypterus > Polypterus senegalus. The sequence continues at coordinate 3,627,400 of NC_053164.1, read as the reverse complement.
ACATGGAACTTGAAGACAAGAGTGGCAACAGTACTCGTAAGTGCACAGGAAACCATCAAGAGTGGATTCTCAAAGCAGATAGACAAACTTATGAGTAGATTCAGTGCGAAAGAGTTTCTGAAGATCACACTCCTTGGCACGGCCTGCATCCTTAGGTGGAGTGGTGGCTCTGAGGCTAGGGATCTGCACTAGAAATCGGAAGGTTGCTGATTCGAATCCCGTAAATGCCAATAGGGACCCAGCTCTGTTGGGCCCTTGAGCAAGGCCCTTAACCTGCGATTGCTGAGCACTTTGAGTAGTGAGAAAAGTGCTATATAAGTGCAAAAAATTATTATAGGGTGAGTTCTGAGCTGAACAACAAGCTGAGTTCAAAGCCTGAGAGGTCTGGTTGCATTCACCATTGTAAGTTAGTATGCTAGGAAGAGTGTGGTGATAATAATAATAATAATAATAATAATAATAATAATCATCATAATAATGTAGATGTGTGAATTAAATATTTTTAAAAGTGAAAACTCAAAGACTTACTATACATTACTTTTCAGAAAATATCATTGATTGTCTCAGGACGTTAAAACATGCATTCATGTACAGGTTAGTAGTGCCTTTATTTACAATCCAAATTGTTCCTGTATCCCATAATACTATTTGTATTTCCAGAGTCATGTTTCTACAGAGTACATGGATTTATTTTATTTTCTGTAATAAAACCTGAATCAGAAATGTGATGGAGCACATTTTGACAAAAAATAAAGGACGTTGTCACGATACAGTATATACGGTACCTGGGCAGCCTACTAATTCATTGATTTTTTTTTTCCAAACCTCTGTTAAATCACGGTCACAAGTCTAGATATTACAGGGAATCATTTTACATTAAAAAAAAAAAAAAGGTTTTAGATTAATCTGTCAAGAGCTTCAGTCTGCTTTAGTAGCTGAGACTGATATTTTTCTCAGTCAATCCATCAGTCATTGTTTCAAAAATTGACAAGCAAAGCGAGTTCTTGACTCATTTTTCAGTTTCAGTTTCAGTGTCTCTAATAATAACAATACAATTATCATTTAGGTTTACCTACGTGTGATGAGAGAGGTTCGTGGTCTTCCATATTTTTAATAAATAATCAGGAGTCCTGGAGCATGGCGGCTCCAAGCCGGTGCAAGCTCCACTCCAAAGTTGATTGGGGCGCTTGGTTGATAGTGCATTCACATGCAAATGTGAGCGGGTCAGTCAAGTGCTTGGAGTAGGTGGAGCACAGTACCTGCACCCTATCGGGGTTATAAAGTGAGCCTGCATGGAGGAATCAGAAGATTAAGAAAAAGAAAAGAAAGCAAAAGACAGAAAACACAGAACTGTGGTACAGAAGTTAAGGATAGGAGAAAGAGGCAGCCTGTGTCATGAGGACTGGAGGCGGATGGTCGGAGTATGTTCCAGGGAAGCGGAAGCAAGTGGCTGGATAAGGGGGTGCTCCTTTGAGCAAAATACGGGAGTAGGAGCGGCCCGATTCTACAAAGTCTCCCTCCCAATGGAGTGACTATGGGATGTGTGAGTGGGGTTCAGAGGGGAATCCTATGGAAATCAAGAGATGGGCAGTAGGAACCCAAACTCGGGATTTATGGATGACTGCATCTGTTGGCGGGCGTCTCCTCATGCTGCAAGGTCCTTATGGGATAAGTTGAGGAGACATATGACCAATTTTAGAAAGAAGCATTGGGACATGGGACTATTCTAAAGGAAGAATCTGCCTGTTTTTTAAGTTAATTTTTATTGGGATTATCTATTGATTTTAATCTCCACCTTCCACATTGTTTTTTTTTTTGGATTATTTATTTGACTATTTGGAATTCACTGGCCAATGTTTATTTGTTAAAAGATTGCTGACTGTGTGTGTTCTCATTTCCCCAGCTCATCCTCAAGCATATTATTGACAGTTCCGGGTTTAACACTAGAATTACCAGAGCCTACAGAAACAATCAGGGAGCATGAAGTCAACCCAGAAAGTCACATCACTCTGAATAAAAATAAACCTGTGAATTGAAGTTGAATTCCATTCCAAGGAATACAGTATGTCTTGGTGTTACAGATTGGAATGACCACAAAGTTTCTCTGGAGTAACCATCAGGTTGCTGTTAACTTCTCTTACGAAGGACCATCTCCAACAATTACTACGTTTGGCCTAGCAGCCAATGTCTAGGAAGAGTTGTGGTCATTCCAAATTTCTTCCATTTAAGAATGATGAAGGCAACTGGAAATTTTCAGTGCTGCTCAAATAATTCCATAGCCATTCCCCAAATCTGTGTCTTGACACAATTCAGTCTCTTAGCACAGGATACACATTGTCAGCTGGGGAGGGTCTTCTATAGACAGGAGTGTGCCTGTCCTAATCAGGCCCAATCCATAGGTGGACTCCAAATAAGATGTAGAAACATCTCAGTGATGATCAGTAGAATGGGATGCCATTGTGCCAAATTTCAAGTGTCATAGTAAAGGGTCTGAATACTTGTGTCAATGTGATATTTCAGTTTTTCTTTTTATTTTAAATACATTTCCACAGATATCTAAAAACTTGTTTTTGCTTTGTCATTATTGGGTACTGAGTGTTACTGATGTGGGAAAAACTGAAATCTAAATGATTTTAGGACAGGGTTGCAATATAAGAAAATATATAAAATAGTGAAGGGGTCTGAATATTTTCTGAATCCACCCTATGGAGGTGCCCGGGATTTTCGAAAGAAAGAAAATCAAACATGACTCACATTGCCCAAAGATCATGACCATAAGTGAGGGTAGGGACATAGATCGACCGGTAAATTGAGAGCCTTACCTTCTAACTCCGCTCCTTCTTCACCAATACGGATTGGTATAGCGATCAAATAACAGTGCTCCGTTTGTCGACATTAATATCCCTTTTCCCTCACTCATTAAGAAGAAGATACTTAAACTCCTCCACTTGAGGCAATAACTCACCTCCCACTCAGAGAGGATTGTCCTCCCTTTTCTTACCGAGGACCATGGCCTGAAATTTGGAGGTGCTGATCCCCATTCTTACTGCTTCACACTTATTTTAAAAACCATCCAAATGTGTATTGGAGTTCACCACCTGATGAAGACAACAGGATCCCACCATCTGCACAAAAGCCATGAGGCTTGTTTTTTCCATTTTATTGAATGTATTAAAAGCAAAAAACATTCCATACAAGCAAGTCAAATTGTAGAGAAAGAGAGCTAAGTCAACAGAGTAAAACTTTAACAGTAAAATAAATAAACAGACAAACAAATAAGTTAATAAATAAATAAATAAATAAGGTAAGAGAATCGTCTTCCTCAGTTTCAATGCTTATTCTAAAATGTGATTGATTAGATCCTGCCAGGTTTTAAAAAGGTTCTGCACAGATTCTCTAAGTGAGAATTAGATTTTTTCCAGTTTCAAATCGTATATAACATCAGTTACCCACTGATTTAGAATAGGAGAGTTAGTGAAGTAAAGGCAATTACAGTGTTTGTCCTTGTCCATTTTGAGACCCTCTGTGAGACCACCAAACACAGCTGTTAATGGATTAGGAGGGATTGTGACACCAAGGCTGTCTGAAAGTCATTTAAAGATTTGGGTGAAAAATTATGTAAATTTAGGCTGCGCGGTGGCACAGTGGGTAGCTGCCTCACAGTTAGCAGACCCGGGTTTGCTTCCCGGGCCCTCCCTCTGTGGAGTTTGCATGTTCTCCCCGTGTCTGCATGGGTTTCCTATGGGTACGCCGGTTTCCTTCCACAGACCAAAGACATGCAGGTTAGGTGCATTGGCGATTCTAAATTGTCCCTAGTATTTGCTTGATGTATGTGTGTGTGCGCCCTGCGGTGGGCTGGCTCCCTGCCTGGAGTTTCTTTCCTGCCTTGCACTGTGTGTTGGCTGGGATTGGCTCCAGCAGACCCCCGTAACCCTGTAATTTGGATATAGCGGGTTGGATAATGGATGGATGATGTTAATTTGGTGCAGGCCCAAAACATGTGGCCTAATAACGCTGGAACTTGATTGCAATGTTCATAGGTTGGATCTTTCCCTGGAAACACTTTGGACAATTTTAAACGAGATAGATGCGCTTGATAGAAGTTTAATAATTGTATGCTGTGTACATATGGAGCCTGAGTGAATTCTGTGCATGGCTGCCTTCTCCTACTGTACTCTGGGATCTTTGAAAGAGAGGGACTTTAAAATATTTTTATATATTATGGTAATGTGGTCTGAGTCCTCAAGACTGATCAATATTTTTTCCGTCTAGAACTTGGTGGGAGATGAGGAAGATTGGGCAGATTTTGTTTAGTAAAGTTTCTAATTTGAAGGTAGTGAAAGAAATGTGTTGCTGGAAAGTTCAATTTGGAGTGTAATTGTTCATAGGATGCAAAAACATTGTCTACGTACAATTCTCTAAGTAAGTTAATCCCTAATGTTTACCAAACATTAAAAACTGTGTATGTTTAAGAGGGTGGAAAAAGGTGATTATCATGTAGAGGTGCCACAGATAAAAGCTTCTCTATCTTAAAATGCTTCCTACATTGGTTTTGTATTCTTAGGGAATGAAACACAATTGGGTTGTTAGTATGTTGGCTGTGACTTGTACTTATTGGGGTACAAAGCAAGGAATATAAAGAAGTACTGCAGGATTTTATTTCTGTTGCAGACCAAGCCTTTCTGTTCATCTATTTGTATCCATGTCCAGGTTTTCATAGCTTGTATACTTTCCACCCAGTAAAATTAAAAGGTAGTGCCGTGCCACCTTCTGCCTTAGGTCTTTGTAGGGTCGCCCTTTGGATGAATGGATGTTTTGATTTCCAAATAAATGAGGTTATGATTTACTTTAACTTTTAAAAAAATGACTTGTTAATATATATGGGGATGTTTTGAATCAGAAATAGAAGCTGTTAAATAATAAGCACACAGAAACTCAGGTTAAGAGTTGGGGATCCTCCCTGTATACTGGGTGTAGCATCCAGTACAAAATACAGGTCAAAATTAAAGTAAAACATTTGACAACATAAAGTTCTCTCTTCAGTTCTTTTATACATAACAAAAAAAAAGAGAGAAGTTAATGTGGAGGAAGTGAAGGGGAGGCTGGAGCTGATGGCAAACGTAGTGGCCAGAGATGAGGTCAGGAGCGGAGTTGAGGGACTGCAGTCATCGGGCTTGACTGGAAGCGTGGTGACTCCATGGAGCCAGCCGAGGAGTCTTTTGTGTGAATGGGATGTGATGACTGGTATGGCAGTGTTACTCTGTTGTCTTTCTGTGAAGTTAAGGAAAGTAAAGCATTAGTACCTCGTCTCATCTCCCCGTCCTTTGTTCTTTCATGTGCGATCGACTGTCCCCTAAGCGGGTTGGTGTGAGAAAGCTTAGGAATGATATTCATCTTGACAGTGTTCATTCTTCCAGTTAAAGTGAGATGAACAGTAGACCATCTATACAAGTCTTGCTTAAGTTTTTCTATGCAGTGACGCAGTTCTGAGGCCACCAAAAATTCATTCCGTGTATGTGCTTCATTTCACGTATTGATTTATGTGTGCGGTAATGACTGACACTGACCTAAACTCTCAATCGCATATCAACCAGATTACTAGTTCTGCATTTTCTCAATTAAGGAATACAGTAAAAGCTAGACCTCTTATAACTTTACAAGATGCTGAAAAATTAGTTTACATTTTTGTTTTTAGTTGACTAGATTACTGTAACGCGGTTCTAACAGAAATACCCAAGAAAGACATCAATTGACTGCAGTGAGTGCAGAATGCAGCTGCCAGATTCTTAACTAAGAAAAAGAAAATCTGAAAACATCTCACCAGTTTTAGTGCCATTGCATTGGTTGCCTGTGTCATTCAGAAATGAGTTTAAAATACAACTAATGATTTATAAAGCAAATAAAATAAATAATCTTTCTCTGTCCTATATTTTGGAATGCCTGTCCCACTACAATTCAAGTCATATAACCTTAGATCTTCAAATGAGAGTCTGCTTATAATTCCAAGAGGCAAGCTTAAAATAAGTGGTGAGGTGCTGTTAGGCACATGAAATTTGGAATACTTTACCAATAGAAATTCACCAGGCTAATTCTGTAGAACATTTTTAAAAACTATTAATTACATCTTGTCTGAAGAAGGGACCTGAGTTGCATAAAAAGCTTGCATATTGTAATCTTTTTTAGTTGGCAAATAAAAGGTGTCATTTTGCTTGACTTCTCACTACATTCATAATGGCTAACATGGTTCAACACCCGAGTACAAAAATCTACTAAAAACCCACTATTTTAATTTGGCTTTTTATAGCTACATTTCAGTTGTATTCCTTATAGACTATTTGGACTAGAATTATATTCATCTGGGATCTGCAATCTGTACTAATTCCTCACTATTCCCTGCTGTCATTTCCTTTTCTTTTGTGGTGGCACCATGCAGCCCCCTGAGATGATGGATTGAATGTGGATGTCTCAGCTGTCAATGACGACTGATTTAGGAATATTTACAGTCATATGAAAAGGTTTAGGAACCCCTCTCAGCCTGCATAATAATTTACTCTACTTTCAACAAAAAAGATAATAGTAGTATGTCATTCATTTCCTAGGAACATCTGAGTACTGGGGTGTTTTCCGAACAAAGATTTTTAGTGAAGCAGTATTTAGTTGTATGAAATTAAATCAAATGTGAAAAACTGGCTGTGGAAATATGTGGGTCCCCTTGTAATTTTGCTGATTTGAATGCATGTAACTGCTCAATTCTGATTACTTGCAACACCAAATTGGTTGGATTAGCTCGTTAAACCTTGAACTTCATAGTCAGGTGTGTCCAGTCATGAGAAAAGATATTTAAGGTGGTCAATTGCAAGTTGTGCTTCCCTTTGACTCTCGTCTGAAGAGTGACAGACAGCATGGGATCCTCAAAGTAACTCTCAAAAGATCTGAAAACAAAGATTGTTCAGTCTCGTGGTTTAGGGGAAGGCTACAAAAAGCTATCTGAGAGGTTTAAACTGTCAGTTTCAATTGTAAGGAATGGAATCAGGAAATGGAAGGCTACAGGCACAGTTGCTGTTAAACCAACCCAGGTCTGGCAGGCCAAGAAAAATACAGGAGCGGCATATGCACAGGATTGTGAGAATGGCTACAGACAACCCACAGATCACCTCCAAAGACCTTCAAGAACATCTTGCTGCAGATGGTGTATCTGTACATCGTTCTACAATTCAGTAAAATTTTTACAAAGAACATCTGTATGGCAGGGTGATGAGAAAGAAGCCCTTTCTGCACTCATACCACAAACAGAGTCGCTTGTTGTATGCAAATGCTCATTTAGACAAGCCAGATTCATTCTGGAACAAAGTGATTTAGATTGATGAGACACAAATGGAGTTATTTGGTCAAAACAAAAAGCGCTTTGCATGGCGGAAGAAGAACACCGCATTCCAAGAAAAACACCTGCTACCTTCTGTCAAATTTGGTGGAGGTTCCATCATGCTGTGGGGCTGTGTGGTTAGTTCAGGGACTGGGGCCCTTGTTAAAGTCAAGGGTCAGATAAATTCAACCCAATATCAACAGATTCTTCAGGATAATGTTCAGTCACGTTGACATTACGCAGGGGTTGGATATTCCAACAAGACAATGAGACAAAACACAGTTCGAAATCTACAAATGCATTCATGCAGAGGGAGAAGTACAATGTTCTGGAATGGCCATCACAGACCACTGACTTGAATATCATCGAAAATCTATGGGATGTTTTGAAGCAGGCTGTCCATGCTCAGTAGCCATCAAATTTAACTGAACTGGAGAGATTTTGAATGGAAGAATGGTCAGAAATACCTCCATCCAGAATCCAGACACTCATCAAAGGCTAAAGGAGGCATCTAGAGGCTGTTAGATTTGTAAAAGGAGGCTCAACTAAGTAATGATATATCATTTCTGTTGGGGTGCCCAAATTTATGCACCTGCCTAATTTTCTTATGATGCATATTTTCTGTTAATCCAGTAAACTTAATCTCACTGCTAAAATACTACTGTTTCCATAAGGCATGTCAAATATTAAAAAAAGGTTGCTACTTTGAAAGCTCAGCCAATGATAAACAAAAATCCAAAAAATTAAGAGGGGTTCCCAAACTTTTCCATATGACTGTAAGACTATTCATATTCAAAAACTGGGAAAAAATTATATATTTACTGAAGATGCCATAACAGATGGACAGGAATCTCGTCCGGGATGAAGACTAACATTTTACCAGGCAGGGAAGTCATAGGTGATGGACTGAATAAACTGAGGTGCAACCCGGCCTGGATGGCACAAGGTTCCTACCCAGTTGGAGTGGTCATATTGTGGATGTACTGGGGAGCCTGCATGGACAGTTGATCCCTCAGGGTGAAAGGTGGCAGTGCTACTCTGATATGGTCCCGGTTTAGATTCTCGCTGGGTTCCAAGGGACACGTAGTTCAGGAGGGCAACTCAGTCGGGGTCCCTAGGTACTGCCAGGGAATGATCTCCCTACTTTGGGGAGCTTTGTGGAGCAATGCTTCTGCCATGCTATATCATGACATTGGAAGTATTCCCGGTTGTGACGTAAAAGGAGCCATTTTGCTTAACTGAGGGGGGTCAGAGTTAGAAGGCTGCGAGCAACACTTGTGGAGGAAGGAGACAGAAAGTGACTAATTGTGCATTATTTATTTTGCTGGACTGATTAAGCATTGCTAAGAAATTATTATACTGTAGCGGTCAAGCACCGCTAAGATTCACACTGTCAGTGTGACGGTGATTTATTTATTTTAGTGGAGGATTACCAGGGACAACCCCAGCCTTGGAACGACACGCACACACTACTACAGAAACCAAATAAAGCACACTGGGAACCTTAAACAATTAAGAATATAATGAAATTAAATGAAAACAATAATACCACCCCTGACCCTTTCGTTGATATTACATTAATCACACAGCAAAGTCCATGAAAAAACCAAGCCAGATGAAATGAGAAGTGACGAGATTGAGTCCAGCGATCTGTAGGTGGAAAGGGAATGGAAAACACAGTCCCACCAGTATAATATTCCTTCTGAAAATGGGTACATTTGTTGTACTGATTTGCTCAGATCAGAGTCCAAGATCGAACTGAGGGGCTGAATATGGTGGCTTTAAAGGCCAGAAAAAGAAATGATGTCACCAAGAGTAGAAGCGGAAGGACCCTCTTCCATAGGCTTGGACCTGGATGTGACATCATCAAATGGGCCGGAACCAGAAGGCTCCTCTTCCATGGGTTCTATACCGGAAGTGACGTCATCCAAGGGGCCGTAACCGGAAATAACGTCTTCGGGGCCAGAACCGGAAGTTGCGTCATTGGGGCCAGGTTGAATTTCCCATGAACGGTCTGCAGAAAAGTGAGAAAAAAAGTTGCCACACTCTGACACTCCCTGGTCTGGAAAAGAATTACTCTCATTTAGACCCTTTAGCTGCCTCCCATACGCTCATGTGTAACATTGTGCATAATAGGTATGTCAATTAATTAAATGTGTTATAAATAAATACTTAACAATATTGAAATATGTTCCAGGTCAAAAAAAAGGCGGGTAAAATCCAGAAAAAAATGAATATCACAAATTAGTAAAAAGTACTCCTTAAAACGAGTCTTTTTTTTTAAATGAACTAACCCACTCCACCGCTTCCTGCCGTTTCCACCAACTCCAGAAGAGTAACCATAATGAACATCACCAATCACTATCAATAGTATGCCCCCTTCTCTGTTACAGTTGAAAATGACTCCTGTTCCATCACTCCCGTGGTCCCTTTGGTATTCACAGCAGCCACTGTCGACTCTCCTCCGTGCCAGCAGAGTTCAGCACCACCTCACCTTTCTGCACTCTGTTGTTCCCAGCAGCCAACATCACCACCAACACTGGATTTCAGTGGCCTGACACACCTCACATTTTGGTTGCTGTATTCCCAGTGGGGATTCCCTCATCCCACCTCACATCCTCTCTGATTTATTCCCCGTGGGCATCCGTTGCCTGACACCTACTTGATGTTAAAAGAAAGCTAATTCTCCTTCCTCTTTATTAACCTATTTAATACATTTTCAAACCTTTCTGAAAACATCATTTGACTTTGTCATTATGGGTTATTGAGCATAGATTGATGGGCAACAATGCCAAATTTATCCAATTAAAGTTAAATCTACAACACAATAAATCCAAATTCATCCAATTTAGTGTTATAGAGTGCTGGGGTCCACCTCACCAGGTGCAGCACATAAGGTTGAGAAACAACCTTAGACATCATGCCAATCCAACAAAGAGACTCAGACACATGCCAGTTTAAAATTGCCAGTTCTAACGATGGGACTCATGCAAACACTGAGACATTATGAAGACTCCACACACACACACAATGATCAAATGTGAACCAAATGCTGAATTCATTGAGTTAGCGGTACAAACCTTGAAACCACAAAGCCATGCTGGCATCAAAGAGAGGAAGTTGAAATTTAAAAAGAATGTTAGATTTAGGGTTTAACCTTAGAGGTTAAGAGATGAGAAGAGGCCATCAAGAGAAGCAAAGCTCATAAATCCTATCAAATTAAGAGGTTGATTTTTGAAGGTCTTCAAAGTCCTACTGTCTACCACACTACTTGGTCACTTATTCCACATGTCTGTAGTTCTCTGTGTGAAGAAAAAACTTCTAACATTTGGGCAAAATGTATCCTTCACAAGTTCCTATCAGTGTCCTGATGTTCTTGTTGCAGAACTCATTTTTAAACAATAGCTGAACTATACTGTGCTAATTCTACTCAAAGTTTTGAACCATGTAGTCCCTTAATTTCTGCTTAATCAAACTATTTTCAAAGATTTCTTTGAAATTGTACTTTTTTTTACTTGAGAGGCATCGAAGATATTTTGTGACTTCAAAATCAATTTTAAACAGTGGAATCCAAAAAACTTTGTGAGCCCATGTAGGCCAAAGGCAGCCAGTAGACTTTGGAACTGACCTGCCTGATGTGAGCTTTATTCTGAATAGGCTAGAAAAGGATCAACCTGGCTTTGCTGGTGTACTTTAATATTTCTTGAGCGTCTGTTTCATCTTTTATTGGTACAGTAAAACCTCGATTATCCGTCAGAGGTCGGGACCTTTGCCATGATGATTAAAAGACGGATAACAGACCATCCATCCATCCATCCATTATCCAACCTGCTATATCCTAACTACAGGGTCATGGGTGTCTACTGGATCCAATCCCAGCCAACACAGGGCGCAAGGCAGGAAACAAACCCTGGGTAGGGTGCCAGCCCACTGTAGGATAACAGAACAGCTACTTTAAAAATGATATACAGTGGATTAGTTTAGTGAAAAGACATATTTATTTACAACACAAAACTATATTAAAAAAATAAAATATAGTATTAAGAAAATTAATTAATGTATATAATATTGTAACGACCAGCATAATAACCAAATACAACTCAGAAGCACTGGAGTTTTCTATGTTTTATGTGGCATCTTCGTTCTGTAACAAACGGTGTCCAGTCTTATACTCCATTATCTGGATTACAGAGCACATCTCCAAAACAATAAAAGAAAGCTTTCTATACCGATAATTATCTTCTGCCATTCACATTCTGTCTTCTTCTAAACCGCAAACACTCCTGCTTATTGTCTCCCTACCCAAAACATCCTTCCACCACAGCTTCCTTTTCCTTCTAACTTCTCCTGTCACTCTTCTCCTAACAGACATGTCTGCCCCTCACAGAACAGAAGCCCTTCACCCAGTCCCATCACTTACACCATTCATTCCACCTTTTGTTCTCCCACGCAGTGCATCCCAAGCTTCATGCGCGTTACAATATATACAAAACATAACAGAATTTAAAAAGAAAATTACAATGCAGAAGAACATTAACATTAATACAGAATAACGTTCCCGTCAGTGGTTTCCATTTTCGACACATTTTTTAATTTTGTCGGCATCATGCTTTATATCATTCACTGTTGTTCTTCCTACTCTGTAATTTGAAGCAATACTTGAAGTGCTTTTGCCATTTTGTAAACATTTAATAATTTCAGTTTTTTGTGACTATTCCAACACCACACATGTTTATTGGCCATAACAATATATAGTAGCTTAATTATAGCCAAAGAGAAAAGCTAAGAAATGCTACTAAAACTGAAGGTACATAACAGACACTGTGATTTCAAAATGTGGCATGACATGTGGTGCTGGGGAAAAACTGCGCTAGCACAAGGAGGAGTTGTTCCAAAATGCATAGCTGGCAGCGTATCTTGTGGCAGTAGTAATAGGTAGACAATGGCGTGCGATCGAATACAAGGCTTCACATTGGTCTCCAGCAAGTCACCGTAACTTGCACTAGAGACTGTAATACCCCTTGGCATGTAGTGTTCAACGATAACTTGGGTGCACAAGTGGTTGATTGGACAAGAAAAAACCTTTTATTTTGCCGGAATCCAGGCCCTTCCAGGCAGGTGGTGCAAGTGCATTGAGAAGGGTGGAGACGACATTGAGAAATGACATGATCAGTTTTGTTCCATTTTCTAATAAATCTCATTTCCTAACTTTAGCTTGACTCCCCTTGTACTTTTTGTGTTTTGCACATTTTACAGTGGTTTGAGAAAAAAAACGTGACAATAAACAGGCTTAGTCATTTATCTTTATGCTTAAGCTTTATCACACACTGATGAGGCCTCATCTGGAGTTCTGTGTGCAGTTTTGATCCCCAAGTTACAAAAACAGACAACAACACTAGAAAAAGTCCAGAGAAGAGTGAATAGACTGATTCCAGGACTACAGAGGATGAGCTATAAGGAAAGATTAAAAGAGCTGAGCCGTCCTAGTTTAAGCAAAAGAAGATTAAGAAGAGACATGACTGAAAGTGTTTAAAATTATGAGGGGATCAAGACTGTTATTTTAAAATGAGTTCATAAACAGCAGTTGGAAACTTGTTAAGGGTGAATGTCACGCAAACATTAGGAAGTTTTTTTTCATGCAGACAATCAGAGACACTTTATAGGACTTTAGGGATTACCTATGGTCCAATATAATGTAATTAGAACAAACATTAGGAGGTTTTTCTTCAAACAGAGAACCACAGACACATGGAGTAAGTGTCCAAATAGCGTGGTAGGACTTTAGGGACTTTCACAACTCAACTTGATGTTATTTTAGAAGAATTAAGTGGATATGCCCATTCTCGTCCAGATTGTTCTAATATTCTAATGTTATGTCTATTAAAAGAGTAGCAGTCCTACAGCTGATCCCTGTGGCTATTTCTTCTAACATCACAGAGTCCTTATAAGCTCCCCTGAGCTATACCTATTCCTTTACTTAAGCTGATTTTGAATCCATCTTTAAACTGTGCTCATCCTTCTTTAAGTTTGTTCAGAACCTTCAGAAGCTCATGGTGAATAATATTTTATGCATCTCTCTGATTGTGTACTTTTGTTGTTTCCTCATCAAAACCTCTTGGGATTGATGGGATTGTGCTAATTAACCATAGTTTCTAGCAAAGAGTTAAAATGATTCTGAAAAGAAGTAACACCATATTGTCATTAAAACCTGAAATTTCCCTAGGGTGACACCATTAGCAACTTCTGATGAAAAACAAATGTGACTAATTTCTAAAGCTACACTGAGACCTAATTTTGTATTTGTGATGCAATTTAAAGATTTTCAGCAGACATTCAGCAATGAGCCCAAAGTAACAGAAATCGTGTCATCTATCTTACTGACCGAAAGTGCTCAGTGTGTTTTTATCAGATTTACTCAGACACTTTATTGAGTTTTGGAGATCAGGACAATACAGTGGCATGCATTACAATTAGATCCTTTATACAGGAACCACAAGGGGGCGCCACTAAGCCGCAATCCTCAGACACAATGTCATCCTACACAGTCCCAGGTTCAAATAAAGGATTTGTATTGTTCCAAAGTATCTCTCTAAATGTGCACAACGAACGAGACCATATTTACAAAATAAGTGAATACTCTCCCTCTCCTTCTACTTCTCTTTTCGAGTGTCGCCTGCTGCCTACCCAACTGTCCAAGGTCAGGCTATGGCCTTCATTTAAAATGGACTTGAGATTTGTTTTGCATGTCATGGAATTGGTTATCTTGAGAACTTCCAAGTTGGGCTGTGCTCCCTGAGCAACACCCTCTGTCAGCACCCAAGAACCCTGACAGGGCTGCACTTCCGGACTCCAATTTCCATGCCACCTTGTGTGTGTCCTAATTGGTTACAGCCCAAAGGAACATTGCCACCTACCATGTGGAGGAATGAACTGCCCCGGCATCTACTTTCCCCTCAGTTCACCCAATATACTTTGTTCCCAACTGGGACTAACATTGCAGAGAAGAACATCCCTCATCCTTGGCACTTAAAACAGTCTTTTGTTTTCTTCTTGAAAAACTATAACCCTAAACCTAATTATTGACCTCTTATAAAATAAGATTTAAGAGAGTGCAAAGAAAAAGGGGAAAATATATTTGGCATTAGAAAGGCTGACACAATGAAGTACATTTTATTTTTTCAAGCCCTCGTAACATAAACATTATTATATAATCCTTCCAAACCAGCTATTTGTATAACAGAGGCAGGAACATTGCACTGAATATTGAGCAAGGGGGTTCCAAAAAGAGATCATAAAACAGAAAACAAAAAGCAGGTGTTTGGTAAAGTCAAAAAATTTGTAAAGGTGCCATCAGTGTCATCAGGGACTGAAGTCATATTAGAAGGAAGAATATAATGGTTTAGACTGGAGGAACTGTTATGTAAGTTAGATGTCTGCTTCCATTGCAGCCAGAGGGAGTCTACACAAACTACAATCCTGCCTCACAGTTGCAATTAGTTAGCCTAAAAACAGCTGTCTTTAGAATAATAAGCTTAAAAACCGATAAATAAAATAGTTTTTTACTTCAAATTACTCTGCTCTGGCTGGGTGCATATCTTCATTGGTGTCATAAGTGGGATTGGATGCAGACTTCTGCAAATCACCAGGGGCCTCATGTATAAATAGTGCATACGCACAAAAATGTTGCATACTCATATTTACACACTCAAATTATGATATATAAAATCTAAACTTGGCAT
Organism: Polypterus senegalus; assembly: GCF_016835505.1. NCBI lineage: Eukaryota > Metazoa > Chordata > Cladistia > Polypteriformes > Polypteridae > Polypterus > Polypterus senegalus. The sequence goes on along the minus strand of NC_053164.1, from coordinate 3,612,298 downwards.
AAAGCCACGCACATTTTCACACCAGCTAAATCCTTGGCGTACACAAGTTCTCCACTCGGTTTTTCAAACTGTCAGCACCCAGCGTCAAAGCAGTGCTTTTGCTCCCTTTCTTTTTTAGATCCACATCCCTAATGTGGCTTTATCAAATACACTGAAATTAACCACATCTTGTTTATTAAATCCTTACACTGGCTCCCAGTTAAGTTTAGGGCAGATTTCAAAATCCTCCTTTTAACATCTAAAGCATTAAATGGCCAAGGTCTGGTCTACTTGTCTGAACTAATCATGATTTACAAACCAGAGCGCACATTAAGATCTCATGATGCCGGTATGCTTATGCTTCCAAGGATTAATAACTTAACAGTGGGAGGTTGAGCTTTTAGTTACAGGGCCCCTAAACTGTGTAGTGGTCTGCCTGCTACTATAAGAGATGCCCCTTCGGTCTCAGCTTTCAAAGACTCACTACATCAGGTTAGCACACCCTGACTAGAGCTGCTGATTAACTGTACAGACTGCATCTCTGTTGTTAACCATTAACACTAAAACACAAGTAACATGATAGTTATAATTTGTTACTAACCCTCAACTATTCTGTTTCTCTTTTCTGTACTCAAATGGGGCACTTGGTGCCACGGCCCATCTGCCAAGTTGTTTTGTCTGCATAAGGTAAAGTCATTTCTGATGGAGGATTGCAGGAATCGTGAGAAAGAGGGGTCCTTTCATCAGGTTAGTGGTATTTTAGCTGTGGAATGGCCAAATGGGGGAGGCAGCTTAATGGATGAGGTCTCCAGGACTCTAAACAAATCCAAATCATATTATGTGATATCATCTACTATTAATTGCGGTGGGTTGGCACCCTGCCCAGGATTGGTTCCTGCCTTGTGCCCTGTGTTGGCTGGGATTGGCTCCAGCAGACCCCCGTGACCCTGTATTCGGATTCAGCGGGTTAGAAAATGGATGGATGGATCTACTATTAAATTCTACTCCATACTTCTAAAATTTTTATTTTTATACTGTATTGAGGATTTGTTCTGTTCTGTGTATTGTACTGTATTGTATTGACCCCCTTCTTTTTGACATCCACTGCACACCCAACCTACCTGGAAAGGGGTCTCTTTGAACTGCCTTTCCCGAGGTTTCTTCCATTTTTTCCCTACAAGGGTTTTTTGGGAGTTTTTTCTTGTTTTCTTAGAGAGTCAAGGCTGGGGGCTGTCAAGAGGCAGGCCCTGTTAAAGCCCATTGCGGCCCTTCTTGTGTGATTTTGGGCTATACAAAAATAAATTGTATTGTATTGTATTGTATTAGTTTAAGGCATCTGATTGTAATTAACCTGTAACAATATAATGGTCCACGGAATGGCCAAACTATTCCAAATACCATAGCTGCTTTAGCGTTGTTCCTCTCAATGCATCACTCAGATTATTTATCTAAGTTTATCTGAGTGTGGAATCACAGCTCTACAGCAGCTGATCAGAAAGAGAATTATCAGTATACAGCATCAAGCACACGCTGCCTCAGCCATGCACACAGTCTATTGAACTGCTGTCGTATGACAAACGCTTCAGGGCCTTTCCTATACAGACTTCGCGGTTCAGAAACAGTTTCTTCCCAACAACTGTAAATGCACTCAATCAGACCATCAAGTGCTCCTTATAGAACTGTTTGTACTTATTACTACAATCACTTCACTGTAAACGTGCGATACAGTTATAATATTGCACAACCTGAGCCACTTGATAAAGCACGTATTTACATATGATGACGATATAATTTTTAAGATGAAATACAGCAAAATTTGTATATGGATTTTTTTGTACATACGCACATTTTTGCTTTTATCTGTACACCATGTTTTAGTGTGAATTCTATGCACGGTGTTATGCATGAGGCCCCAGGGCACTAGAGTGAATTTGGACGAGACCCTGGATCCTGTTGGAGGATATTAAGAATAATATTCACCAAAAAGTGAGCTAGAAACCCACTGTCTTCTTAGCTCAACAGGCCAATAGTGAAGAGTGGGCAACAGTCTTAGGCAACCTTTCAATACCAGCTGTGACTTGTGGCCAAGTATAATTACCAACACTTTGTCAAAAGATTGGTAGCAATCACTGTTATTTCCAATTCTGAAGAAAGGGGACATTCAAAATTGTTCAAACTATACCATAATATCTCTGATATTGAATGCAAGAATGATTCATTTTTGAAAATCACACAAAAGAGAATCAGCATAGTTGTAGAAACACTCAAAACCAAATTGCAAATGGTCATTGGACTGTGGAAAAAGTTTGACTGTCTCAGAAAGACAGATCAAAAGCAAAGATACGCAGATGACACAACTCTGCTCCCAGAAAATGAGGATATAAACCAGGGGTCCCCAACTCCGGACCTGGAGGGCCACAGTGGCTACAGGTTTTCATTCTAACCCTTTTCTTAATTAGTGACCTGTTTTTGCTACTAATTCACTTCTTTTGAATTCATTTTTCATATTAATATTCATTCATTCAGTTGAGATCAAGATGAATGAGTCATGGCATACAGAACTGGTGTGGTCAAAAACTATTATTTGCCCATGAGATGTGGTAGCAGTAATAAGTCGAATGGTCGTAAGATGCATAGGTTGTAAGTCGATAACTACCTGCATGACGGAATGTTGGTTATAACTAATTAATTTTTCAGTGCCGAGCACTTTCTTGTAATGGAATTAGATCTATACTAGAAAGTGTTTTTTATAATAATACATTAAGAAGCCTTTCAGTTGTATTAAACATGTGTTTACAAGCTTTGAATACACTCTTTAGTGTAATACGGTAATAAAACCAGAGCAAGCAGTGCCAAGAATAAAGTAACAGAGATTAAGCGGGGAAGCACTTAGGATCAGGTTTAGGGAGAAAGTTTGAAATGAGAATGACAAGAATAGCAGCCATACCACATGCACTTCAGAAGAGGTCGTCCGCCTGAAGTTAAACCAGGATTTGGATGGCAGACCATCTAAGAAAAGCTTGTGTTGCTGCTAGAAAAGGTGTTGGTGAGGCAAGCAGGGGGCTCTTACTCTGTGGTCTCAATGTGGATCCCAATGCCCCAGTGCAGTGATGGGGACACTGTGCTATAAAAATGGTGCCATCCTTCAGATAAGACGTAAAACCAAAGTCCTGACTCTCTGTGGCCATAAAAGATTCCTTTGCAACCTTTGTGAAGAGTATGGTGTACAGTGATCCCTCGCTACATTGCGCTTCAACTTTCGTGGCTTCACTCAATTTTAAATGTAAGCATATCTAAATATATATCACTGATTTTTTGCTGGTTCGTGGATTTCTGCAGACAGTGGGTCTTTTAATTTATGGTACATGCTTCCTCAGTTTGTTTGCCCAGTTGATTTCATAAAAGGGACACTATTGACTGATCACTGAGAAGCTACCCAATCAGAGCACGTATTACGTATTAAATAAAACTCAATGATATACGATATGCTTCCTACATGGTGCTTCACACTCTTAAAAGCTCTAACAGCCCGTATTGATTTTTGATTGTTTGCTTTTCGCTGTCTCTATCACTTTCTCAGACATTCTCTGCTCCTGAAGGAAGGGGTGTGAGCAAAGGGGCTGTTTGCACAGTGGCTGTTTGCTTAGAAGATACGGACGCTCCTCTAAAAAAAGACTACCTTCACATTGATCCCTTCATTGAGGCTGTGGTGCTTCACATGCTTAAAAGCCCAACAGCCCTATTGATTTTTGATTGTTTACTTTTCTCTCTCTCTCTGACATTCTCTGCTTCTGACGCGCACTCCTTTGAAGAGGAAGATATGTTTGCATTATTTTAATTGTGAGAAAGAACTGTCATCTCTGTCTTCTCATGGAGCACAGTTTAAACTTTTGACTAAAGGGTGTTATTTCATGTCTAGAGGGCTGTAATAATATTAAAAAATGTATTTAGAAGGTCGTAAACAGGTTTTCAATGCTCTAACTGCGAAAATATTAGATTATAAATAAAGAATCCTACTTTGTGGAAATTCATTTATCTGTCTGGAGCAGATTAATCGCGATAAATAAGGGTTTACTGTATAACTGTGCGGAGAATATTTCTAAGGGCTTAAAATATATAAAAATAACCATACAAACATATGGTTTCTACTTCACAGATTTTCACCTTTCGCGGGGGGTTCTGGAACGCAACCCCCATGATTGAGGAGGGATTAGTGTATCCTGAAGACCTGGCTAAATTGTCCACCACAGCCTAGTCATTCTGGCCCCCTAACCATACCCTGTCTCTAACTGGCTCTCTCTCTCACCACTTTACCACCTAATAGCTCATGTGTGTTAAGGGTACTGGAATAATAATGATTGCAGTCACATCATTTAGGTGGATGCTACACATTAGTAGTGGTTGAAGCGGCTTCCCATTCACCATGTAAAGTGCTTGGAGTAGTGAGAAAAGTTCTATTTAAATGTAAAGAATTATTATTATTATTATTATTATTATTATTATTGAGTAGCAACGTTGTATTAAGAAGAAATGAAGAGATGTTGGGTAGGATGACAGGAAGGAGGAAGCGAAGAAGAGGCAAGAAAGAAAAAAATGAGAAGTTCAAGAGAAGTTTGGACACAGAAAGGCACTGAAGATACACATAAGGTAACAGATATCAAATTTTTTTTACCTGTCAGCTACAATAGCTAATAAATCGTCAAATGCAAGAGAACTCACCAGATAGATAGATAGATAGATAGATAGATAGATAGATAGATACTTTATTAATCCCAAGGGGAAATTCACATAATCCAGCAGCAGTATACTGATACAAAGAAACAATATTAAATTAAATAGTAATAAAACTGAAAAAATGAATAAAATAAAAATAAAATTAATGTTAGCATTTACTCCCCCGGGTGGAATTGAAGAGTCGCATAGTGTGGGGGAGGAACGATCTCCTCAGTCTGTCAGTGGAGCAAGACAGTGACAAAAGTCTGTCACTGAAGCTACTCCTCTGCCTGGAGATGACACTGTTCAGTGGATGCAGTGGTTTATTCATGATTGATAGGAGTTTGCTTAGTGCCCGTCGCTCTGCCACAGATGTTAAACTGTCCAACTTTACTCCTACAATACAGCCTGCCTTCTTAACAAGTTTGTCCAGGCGTGTTCAAGAACCAAAGAAATGTATCTCATAGACCTGTGAATCTCCTCAGCCTTTAGAGGGCATCAGTGGTTCAGCATGGAGTCAGACAGTTGCATGAGTATTGGTTGTATCTCATGGTTAGGTCCAACTAAAACTAAGGGGAAGGATCTGGACATGACACTGCCATTAATGCAATATCAGTTTGCTTTAGAATTCTCCAGGAGACTACTGACATCATTTTCTGACAGAAAAATGTCTGTTCAGCTACTTCTGCTTCTTCCAGCCTCATAAACCCACAAAACAAGAAGTCCAACATCATTTTGGACCTAACTTCAGACCAAGAAGGGTCATTTTTAATGGAGAAGTCATTTATAGGCTTCAGGAAGCCCTTACGCCTTTACTACTTGAATGAGAGACTAACCAGGAAAAGCTTAGGTTGCTGCTGGAAGAAATGTTGGTGAGGGCAGCAGGGGGCTCTTACCTTGTGGTCTGAATGTGGATTCCAATGTCCCAGTGCAGTGACAGGGAAAATATGATGTAAAAATGGCTCCATCCTTTGGGTGAAACGTAAAATTGACTCTCTGTGGTCATAAAAGATTCCTGAGCATCCTTCATGAACAGTAGGTTGTTTCCCAATGTCCTGGCTAAATTGCCCACCACGGCATCTTGATTCTATACCCTAATCATTCCCTGTCTTTAATTGGTTATATCTCTCACCACTTCCCCACCTAATAGTTCATGTTTATTAAGAGCACTGAAATAAAAATAGCTACTGTCACATCATCCAGATGGATGCTTCATATTAGTGGTGGTTGAAGTGGCTACCCACTCACTGTATAAAGCACTCTAAATAGTGAGAAAAGTGCTATATAAATGTAAAAAAGTATTACTACTGGCAGACAATCTTTTTCCCAGCAAATTCATCACCAAACATTAAACGAGATAACCCATTGTCACACACATGTGTTTAGGAGGCAGCCAACGAGCCCTGACATGAGTGATTTTACAAGAGACGAAGGGTTGATTGAATGTACTAATGCCTCTGTCTCTCCATCAACAGAATCAAAGAAGAAAAACCATAACTCACCCACAATACTTCCGGTTCCCCAAAATGGCCACTATCCAATGATCCCATCTCCGAATTCCAACAGTGATGTCACTTCCAGCTCCCACTCATGACATTACTTCTGGATCTACCATAATGACGTCACTTCTGGCCCTTCATAATGATGTCACTTCCAGCCTGTCAAATGCTCTTATTTTTGATCTAATTTTTCCATTGTGTTCGATGGACATTATACTGGGTCATTCCCCAACTCTTTTTGGAGTTTTTTCCCCCCCGAGTCTTTGTTATATTAAACCGTGAGATCCCAAACCTTTTTTTGGTGTATTTCTTTCTTTGACAATAATAGCCTATGTTTCCTTTGTGTTGCCATGCACCTTTTTTCAGAAATTTTGAACTGCTTCTCACTCCAACTACCATGTAGCAGTTTTGTGATGCTGCACGGCTGTTATCACGGCCACCACCCTTTTGGTTATGCACCTGCGACTCTCAAAAATCATTCATTTGTTGGTTCTTCAAGGCGCTCGATACTTCACAGTGGATTGAAGAAATCAGTTGTGAACGGTAAACATCTAGTCATCAAGACAAAACATTAGAGGGATCATTACCTAAAATCTGAAGATAGTCTGTTCACTTGTTTCACGAAAAAAAGTTTCAATAACTGTACTACAATTTTGTGCTTAAAGGCACTCAATTAGGAGAACGTCATTATTATGAACATCACAAAAGGCAGTGATTTTATTATCCAATGTACAGATTTCTTCCCCTTTGCTTTTTGTATGATTGGCAGGCGTATCCAGAATAAGCCTCTTTATATTTAACAGAGAATAAAATAAATGAAAAATCTTTTTTTTTTTTTTGTGAAACGATAAAGCTATGTAGTGCGGACCCTAAACCAGTTAGGAGCATTGTTATTCTGGCAGCCTGTAACCGATCAGACTCAATGAAAATGCCTTTTTTTTTGCTCTCATTTGACTTCCCATAAGAGATAAAGCAGCTTGCAGTACATCGGATTAGTCGTCTTTGTTAAAGACTCGTTCGGTAGGAGACTCTTATTTTGCAGTAAGAGCCGACAATCCTCCTTTTCTTATTCAATTTAGGAAGAAAAATATGTTGGTTAAATAAATTAAGAGAGGATGGGTAAATCTAAACAGCTTTAATTTGTGGAAATTACATACGATAGTTTAATAAAACCTAATTTTATTCTGTCAATGAACTCTTACTTTTCTTATGCCTGTCAGTTTATTTGTTGCTATTTCAAATAACTAAATCTGTTTTGCTAAATGACTTTGTACATCTTACAGTTAAATCAGCCAGACAGTGGGCCTAATATACTGTGAATTTACCCAGCTTTCCATCCAAATGCAAATATTTTGGGCACATTTTTGTGGTTGTCTATGGAAAATGAAGAAACCTCAGTGTTGTTCTGCCCCCAAAAAGGCCAGAGAGAGTTAAGAGTAAAGGAATCAAAAGCAGAAAGAAAAATCAAAGAGAAGCCAAAGCTGTAACCAAGAATCAAAGCACACGATCATCACGCTAAGCAGATATCAAAGAGGCTAATGCTGGAAAGAAATTTTGGTAACCAAAAAGAATTTTCAAAAAATAAGAAAATACACTAATGGCACTGTTAACCAATACTTGGATAAATCTAAAACTGCAAGTAACATGACATGTCAGGCACTCCCAAGGGTTTGTGGGTGATTTGCTACAGCAAAACATAATGCTACTTTGGCAAAATAGTAATGCTTATAAGGAAAACAAAATGACGTTGCAGGAAGACATGAAAGTTTCTCAACTATTCCCAAAAAATAATGTCAGAATTAAATTTCATTGTGTAAGAAAACCGCAGAATAGATTTATTGATTGTGAAAATCCGCCCTGGGTTTGTCACAAAAAATTTAATACAAACTCAGCTCATGACAAGCGTAAAGCAGTCAACTGGCTAAAGAAGGGCAGCTCCAAACTTCACAATAACTCAATATAACAAGCACTCATGAGTGTAACCTGTTCTCCTTGTACTGAATGTAGAAAAAGCAGACAGGATCAGGAAAAAGAAAAGGCGAGAAGAGAAAATGAGAGAGATGTCAAAGCCAAATCACAAACCTTCGGCTTTTTTTTCCCAAGACTATAACCGAAGAAAAAGAAATCAGGTTAGTGTTGCTTGTTGTCCTGACTTTTCAGGTAGTATACTGGTTAGAGCTGCTAACTCCAATTCAGAAGGTTCTGGGTTCAAGTTTAAAAGTCTCCCAAAATAAACGTTTTGAGTAGTGAGCTGTTCTTATTGTTACTATTATACAATAAAAGCATACATTTGATTTGAGTCTTCCTTTTTTTTTTATTTTTATTAATTTTATTACAATCCATACAAAGCAATCAAGTTTTTACAAAAAGAAGAATTGAGTTAAGAACAGATCGATCCCCACCCTGAGAGAGAGAGCAAGCCAAACGGCATAAAATTTAAGGCTTGTAAACATACCTAAATTAATAAATTCTCTGTGCTTTATAAACTTATTTTAAAATATTACTGATTAGCTCCTGCCATGTTTTGAAAAAGGTCTGTACGGATCCTCTAACTGAGTATTTGATTTTTCCAATTTCAAATAATATAACACATCGGTTTCCCACTGACTTAAAGAAAGGAGAGTTTGGGTTCTTCCAGTTTATCAGAATGAGTCTGCGTGCCAACAGTGTAGTGAATGCAATCACAATTTGTTTGTCTTTCTCCACTTTAAGCCCCTCTGGAAGAACCCCAAACACAGCTGTTAATGGGTTAGGAGGGATTGTGAGTCCAAGGCTGTCTGAAAGGTAATTAAAAATTTTGTCCAGAATAATGTTAATTTGGTGCAGGCCCGGAACATGTGACCCAGTGAGGCTGGGCTTGGTTGCAACGTTCGCAGGTTGGATCATGCCCTGGAAACATTTTGAGAGTTTTAGTCGAGACAGATGTGCTCGATATATAATTTTGAGTTGTATAATTGTATGCTTTGCGCATATGGAGCTTGAGTGAATTCTCTGCATTGCTACTTTCCACTCCTTTTCTGATATATTAATTGAGAGGTCATTTTCCCAGTGTCCTCTTGGATCTTTGAAAGGAAGGGATTGTAAAATGATTTTATATATTGTAGAGATGGAGTCTAATCCTTGAGATTGAGCAATATTTTTCCAGCGTGGATGAGGGTGCAAGATGAGGAAAATCTGGAAGGTTCTGTTTAACAAAGTTCCTGATTTGAAGATAGTGAAAGAAATGTGTAGCTGGAATGTTAAATTTGGAATGTAATTGTTCATAGGATGCAAAGACGTTGTCTATATAAAGATCTCTAAGCAAGTTAATTCCAAATTTTTCCAGATATTAAAAACTGCATATGTTTGTGAAGGTTGAAAGAGGTGGTTCTCCACAGATAGAAGCTTCTCCGTCTTAAAATGCTTTCTACATTGGTTCCAGATTCTAAGTGAGTGGAGCACAATTGGGTTATTAGTGTATTGCCGATAACGTGTGTTTATTGGAGCACAGAGCAAGGAATACAAAGAAGTACTGCAGGATTTTACTTCTATTGCGGTCCATGCCTGTGTATGTTCTTCTATTTGTGTCCAGGTTCTTATCGCCTGTATATTTGCGCCAGTAATAAAACTGGAAGTTAGGTAGAGCCATGCCGCCTTCTGCCTTTTGTCTTTGTAGGGTCGCTCTTTTGATGCGTGGATGTTTTGAATTCCAAATAAATGAGGTTATTGTTGAATCTAATTGCTTAAAGAATGATTTATTAATGTATATTGGATGTTTTGAAATAAAAAGGAGCTTAGGAAGAATATTCATCTTAACAGTGTTAATTCTTCCAGCTAGTGTGAGATGAAGGGTTGACCATCTATGCAAGTCTTGTTTAATTTTTTCCATGCAGACGAAATTTTGTTGATAAAGAGCTTTATGTTTACTTGTGATGTTTACCCCGAGGTATTTAAACTGTTCTGCAATGATAAAAGGTAGGGTGTCTAATCTAATATTATATGCTTGAGAATTCACTGGAAAGAGTACACTTTTATTCAGATTAATTCTGAGACCAGAGATCTTTTGAAATTCTGTGAGTGCTGCTAAGACTGCAGGCACAGAATTTTCTGGGTCCGATATATACAGTACCATGTCATCTGCATATAATGAGATTTTCTGTTCCAGTCCTTCTCTGCTAATCCCCTTTATCTGATCAGTATTTCGACAATGTATTGCCAGTGGTTCAATGGCAATGCAAACAGCAGTGGTGACAAGGGCATCCTTGTCTAGTGCCACGCTCTAGTTTAAAGTAGTCTGAGCAAATGTTATTGATGCAAACTGAAGCTTCTGGGTTAGTATACAGTAATTTAATCCATGCACAAATGTTCGGGCCAAACCCAAACTTCTCCAAATAGTAAAAGGTATTTCCATTCAATCATGTCGAATGCTTTTTCTGCATCCAATGATAATAATATTTCTGGGGTGTTTGATTTAGTTGGTGAGTATATTACATTAAACAGGCGTCAAGATTTGAAGATAAGTGTCGGCCCCTAATAAATCCAGTTTGGTCTTGTGATATTACGAGGGAGCACTTTCTCCATCCTTCTAGCTATGATTTTAGAGAGTATTTTAACGTCGTTATTCAGAAGTGAAATTGGTCTGTATGATGCACATTGTAATAAGTCCTTATTTTGTTTTGGAAAGACAGTGATTAGTGCTTGGCGAAAGGTTTGTGGAAGAGATTGGTTATCTCTGGCTTCTGTAAATGTTGCTAATAGGAGGGAGCTAGCTGAGCGGAGAATTTCTTGTAAAACTCTGCAGGGTAGCCATCAGGGCCTGCTGCTTTTCCACCTTGGAGTGACTTTATAGCATCTAGTAATTCTGATAATGCCAGAGGTTTATCAAGTTCCTCCACACGTCTATTTGTGGTATCTGTAATGTATCCAGAAATGCATTAGATTGTATATTGTCTTCTTTAAACTCAGTAGTATATAGGGATTTATAGTAGTCTCTGAAAGTGTGCATTATATTTTTGTGTTCGATGATTTTATCTCCGTTCGTGTTAGTATTACCGAGATTGCTTAGCACTTCTTGCTTGTGAATTTGTTGAGCTAAAAGCTTATTAGCTTTCTCCATGTTCATAATAATGATGTCTGGATTTGTAAATTAGTTGTTCAGTTTCTTTAGTTGTCAAGAGGTTTAATTCTGAATGTAGAGCCTGCCTCCTCTATGTAGAGTCTCGCTTGGTAGTCTGGCATGTTCTTCATCTATTTTAGTAATTTCGCTTTTTATCTCTGCTACTTTCTTCGCTTCGGATTTATTTCTGTGGGAAAAGATATGAGATAATCTGTCCTCTTAAGAAGGCCTTAAGAGTTTCCCAGAGTATTCCTGCAGAGATCTGTGTTGATGTATTTGTCTCTAGAAAGAATTTGATTTGTTTGGATATAAATTCAGTACAATTCTCGTCAGCTAATAGAAGCGGTTGAGGCCATCTGCGGGTGAGTGTATGGGGCTTAGTAATTTCAGCTCCAAGATCATAGGTGCATGGTCAAAATAACAATAGCATCGTATTTACAAGATTTAATCTTAGGCAAGAAGTTATTGTCTATAAAGAAGTAATCAATCTTTGAGTAGCAATGATGTACTAGTGAGTAGAAAGAATATGTTCTTGAATTTGGGTTTAAAAACCTCCAGGAATCTGATTAGTTGTGATCAGTTATAAACTTTGTAATTACCGTAGATCCCGGAATACAGGCCGACCCGGTATATTAGCCGAACCCCTTCTCTACCTACTAAATTACATGTATTTGCCGATGACCGGTATTTAAGCCAACCCCCTTCTCCAAGCAAAATTTTCAAAATTTCCTTAAAAGTGTCTCTTCGGTATATTTATAATGTTTATCGTGAGAATTTGAGACTGCCGGCATTTTTGATATATAATATAATGTGCATAATTTACCAAAACACCAATAATTTTTCTAATGTACTAACCAAAAAGTTATAAAAAGTGCCAAGCCTACTTCGATTAAGCTAGGAGCATGGCGGCACGCATGGTCGCAGCGGCTCAGGGCTCTCCTTTTCAGTGCACTTTGTTGTTGTTTTTGTACTTTTTTTTTTTTGTCCTTGTTTGTGCACGATCGGTTTGGCAAACATCCGCTACACCATTCAGAACCTTATAGACATCGGTGTCCAGAGCCAGACATCTGTTTCAAGTGTTTTTCATCACATGCACAACATCCCAGACAACAGCGAGACCAGCGGGCTCTCCGTGGATTGTTGTCGGGTCTAGGAGACAACACAGACGGAGGTGGGAAAGAAAGCAGAAGCGGGCCGCAGATCCGGCGTTATGCTAAGGCTAAAAAACAACCATACAAGCCCTATACAGAACTTTTTTCTGCACTGAAGGAGCTGCTTTTAATCTCATTGTAGATGCGTATAGTGACAATAAAAGGTATTCTATTCTAGAAAGAATTTCATACTGTACTCACCATTTAATTTGACATCTTTGGGCTACAGTAAGGGAGGAGATATTTCCACACAATGTCCATCTTCGTTTCGATTGCGATCGCTTACTTTTACTTTCTCTTCCTTCCTTAGCAATTATGTGTCCTGCTTGCATGGTCTTAATAAATTATATATATAGGTAAATCACTGCAATGACATAAATTACATCCACAAACACATGTATCTGGGCTCCTATGACGCTACTAACGCTCTTGGTTGTTTGTTTACAATCGCGCAAGCGGATACACGTGACCGCATCTGTTTCGTAACGCAAGATGTTGATCGTAATCAAAACAAAAATTTCATTTTAAACTTCCCGATAATTTATTATAAATTTTATTAATAAAATCAACAACTAAAACACTTTTTTGAATAAATTCTTTATTTAATTTAAAGTACCGGCATGCAAAGTTACTTCTTCATCTGAAAGATGGCTCTGTGGTTTCGTCATTATTTACTTCCGTATTCATCGGCAAAACCGGCATTGCGCTGGAAATCTTGAATCTGAAACGATACTCGTTGTATAAACCGACCCCCAAACTCCAAGCCAAAAATCTAGGACGAAATTCTCGGCTTATATAACGGGATCTACGGTATCTTTGCGGTGTTAGTTGTCTTTCCCCCTGTGGAGGAAGTCCTATCTAAAAGTGGATTTAAAACACAATTAAAGACCCCAGTCATTATAACTTTATGAGTGTTCAGATTGGGAATGGATGCAAATAAATTTTGTATAAATTCCTTATCATCAACATTAGGTGCATAGACATTTATCAAAATCATTTTACAGTTAGATAAGTCTCCCATGACCATTACATATCTTCCTTCAGGATCCAATACTACATCTGATGCTACAAATGGTACTGTTCTATGTATGAGAATTCCCACACCTCTAGTTTTCTTCGTAAAACTAGAATGGAACATTTGACCAGTCCAGTCTTTTTGCAGCCAGGACTGATCCTTGCTTAGTAAGTGGGTTTCCTGTAAAAATACTATTTTAGCATTTAGACCTGTTAGGTGAGAAAGTACTTTCTTTCTCTTTAATTCGTGATTCAGACCTTTAACATTCCAGCTTACGGAGTTAACTGTCCCATCATGGAGACACTGATTCTGAGTTTTTGATGTCATTTTATAGTCTTAACTTGAAGTGAGATAGTTTAGGTCTTAATTTCCTATTTCCCCAAGAGTTGTTGCCATGCAGCTTATTATTTTGTTGATAGTTATAATTATAAAGATTGAGAGGATAGATTAGGTATAGATCAAGCCTGCACTCTTTCTCTCCCCCGCTTAAGCCCCCACCCTCCCTTTTTGCCTCCCCAAGTGAGGCTAAAACCCACTTCACGCAGTCCCAGTCCTCTGACATACCCAGAGACAGAGCACGTCCAAAGCACAACAAGCCCCCATGCAGTGGCGCTTTAGGGTTAAAAGATAGAGATATCTGTTACCAATATAGTCTTTAAAAGAGAAAAAAAAATGAATATATATAGTGTTCAGCAATTTTAGTGCATTAAGATGATACACCCAGATAATAAACCCAGGTGATGGTATTAAAGATATGTCCAAAATAAGCATAACAAGTCTTAATGCAGTAATAGCAATAACAGTAAACCAACGGTATGATATTCAAACAGTCTCATTTAGGGTACACATGAAATAATTAAAAAAGAAAAAGAGAAGAAAAAAAAAAGGGGAAAAAGTAATTAAGCACAATAAAATATAAACAGATAGCGCCCTAGTAATACTAAGTAATAACAAGAATATATGAGAATATATTGAAGCTCTCAGCTCCATGGTACAATTCAGCATTACGGTCTATAAAAGCAGCTTGAGAGAATGTCACGTAAGACTGGCCTCACCGTACACTTCCATGCTTTCTCTGACCACCAAAGGGTTTACAGGGATGCACTAACTGCAGCCAAGAAAACACATTATGGCAGAATAATAGAAGGTGGACACAATAACCCAAGGGTTTCGTTCTCTGTAGTTAATAAACTAGATTTTAACCTGCATCTGGCCCAATTTCCTCCTCTACGAAAGTCTGTGAAAAGTTCCTCCACTTTTTCTGCAATACAACTAAAGATCTAAATAATTCAACTAACATACATCCATCTTTCATTTATATCTTTCCCTGTCTTCCCACTTCATCCAGCTCTTTTTCTAAGTTTTCACCATTCAAATCTGCATTTGTTAATGACCTGGAGCCTCATGCACAACGACGTGCGTAGAATTCACACTAAAACATGGTGTATGTGCTTACGCCAATTTCCATGTTCTTCAGCTCCATATATCCTGGTCAGCATGAGAAGTAACACATGTTTACGTGACTGCCGTCCCACCCTATCTCCTCCCAGAAATAACCCTTAAGTTCAGCGTTATGTGAAAAGACAATGGCAAAAGCACAGGGCAAAATAGAAAAATATCAGCAAATACCAAGTGGAGGCAAGGAAAAACATGCTATTTGTTGATTTAAACAGTGGTATAAACAACAAAAAGAACTTGATCGAGTGACATAGAGTGTCGGAGAAATTCGAAAGCTCAAGTTCACAAAGTCGCACAGTGCTTGAAATAAAAAAAAAAGTTACCAGATATCAAAGTCGCCGTGAAAAGGCAAGTTGTAACCCACCGTCTGAGTGTCATGTGGAAGCTTATTAAGGTACAGAGAAAAGAAAGAAAATAGGGACACTGTGGAGAAAAAAGCTTGATATGTCAACTTTAATCTCGAAATTTCATTTTAATCACGTATCTTATTTTGTTATTAAAGTAGAATGACATAAACTTCATCTTAAAATTGTTTATTATACTACTTTCTCAAATCTCATCATAACAAAAGTAGCATATTAAATGCTTTGTTTTGTATGGGCTCTTCTATGTGTTCTATGTGTGTGAATCACTACATACTTCTTAAACGGGCTTTTTCATCCTCCAACAGGACACAGAATCCATTATATTCATGATATCACAGCTCGCTGAACAATTTAAATACTAAGATGTACACTTGATATAATTTTCATTATGATAGGAATTAAAGCATGTTATTAAACATGGGAACATGGTGGCACAGTTATAGCGACGAACTGGTGCTCCATCAGGAGATGCCTCCCGTAAGATGCTTGCTGCGCCGTGCATGACCTTTGATGAAATAATTTACTGCAGCAGTACTCTTTTAAACATACTAACCTCCAATTCCTGTCCTTGCTTTTCTTTTTCCAAATACCCAATCGCCACACAATCAGCTCTGTAATAGATGTCAAGACATCTGTAAGCTGAGAACGTTGATTCTTCAAAACTTTTAAGGAACATTGAAATATCTTTATTATATTTAATTATTCCACCCATCTATCCATCCAGGGTCACGCCAGCCACAGCAAGCATACTGCATGAGGCAGGAACAATCCCTGAATGGTGTGCCAGCTTGTCTCTACCACTGTCCACTGTGTCCTCAAATGTTTAATTATAAACAATATAGATTATTTAAATGATGTTAAAATTTGATCTGTATAATGTAATAAACATACTTTGCTGCATTTCATCTTAAAAATGATATCAAGAGCTCCAAGAAGATAGCGCTTAGAAATCTAAATCAACTTAGAAACCAGTCGTCAACATGTGTAAGTAACCGCTTTATAAAGTCGCTCAGGTTGTGCAATATTATAACGGTAGTGGAAGTTTACAGTGAGTTAATTGTACTTATAAGTACAAACAGTTCTACAAAGAGCACTTGGTGGACTGATTGAGTGTGTTTATAGGGCTGGGATGAAACTGCTTCTGAACTTTGAGGTCCCTACAGGAAAGGCTCTGAAGCGTTTGCCATACTGTATGGAAGAAGTTCAAATAGACAGTGCACATGCCTGAGACAGCGTAGAGCTGTTATTCCACAGTCAGATACAGTGGGATAAATTCTCTGAGTTGTGTATTGAGAGTAACAATGCTAAATCAGTTATATCTTTTGGAATAGTTTAGCCATTCCGTGGACTATTTTATAGTTACAGGAAAATTACAGTCAGATTCCATAAACTAATAAACAATGTGCAGTTAATTTCAGTGTATTTGATAAAGCCGCGTCAGGGATATGGATCTAAAAAAGAAAGGGAAACCACACTGTAACAATAGCACTGCTTTGATGCTGGCTGCCGCCAGTTTATTAATCCAAGTGGAGAACTTGCATATGCCAGGGATTGAGCTGCCGTGAAAATGTGTGTGGCTTTACGCCAACTTAAGGTTTTATTCATCGCGATGTGAGTGTGGAAACAGGCGTACGCAACATTTTTGTACATAAACACCGTTTATACATGAGACCCCTGCTCTGTAAGATGAGGCCCACTATCTGTGTACTGGACCCCATTCCCAACACACTTCTTTAGTCCTGCCGTCATCCCATAATTCTGTTATGACAATAATAAATACCTCCCTTGACACTGGCTTGTGCCAGACACTTTTAAAACGCTTCTGTAACCCCAATGTTTAAAAAGTCTTAACAATATTTGGCTTATCTCTCAGTTACCTCTACTGTGAAAAGTTCCTGAGCATGCTGTAGCCTCCCAAACTCACCAATTATTTAACTTCTAATAGTTTGATAGGACCCTTTCAGTCTGGATTCAGAGTGCAGCACAGCTGTTAAACTGCTCTGCTTTGGCTAACCAATGATTTGCTTATGGCAGCAGACTCTGGGCAAACCAGCATATTAATTCTGTTAGACTGCAGTGCAGTCCTACCTGACTTGCTGCTGGCAGCAGCAGATCATGCACAGCACCACTGACACAACGATCTCCTCAACCCTCTGTGTCTGTATGCTTCCCCTTTGCCTTATCATTCATAGCTTTGGACTGGGTTATTATTTTTATGCAGATGATGCCCATCTCTATTCAATGTTAAAAGTAAAAGTTCATTGGGGATTTCTCAGCTGACAACTTGCCTCAGTGAAATTAAAACCTAAATGGAGCAGAACTCTTTAAAATTATATTGCAACAAAACTGAACTCCTGAAAATTGGCACTAAAGCCCAACTGAAGAAAATGAGCTCCTTCTCAGTCATTTTTGACAGGGATCTCATCGGACCTTCTCCTACTGCAAAGAATATTGGTGTCATTTTTGATTCCTTCTGTTCTTATTCCACCCACATAAACCACATTAAGAAACTTTCCTACTTAAACCTCCATCACATATCCCGTGTTCGCTCATTCCTCTCCTTTTCTAATGCTGAGAAAATTGTCCATGCTTTTTTCACATCCTACATCGATTATTGTAACTCCCTACTGGCAGGTGTCACTTCAAATCTTATATCACATCTCCAGTTGATACAAAATTCTGCTGCAAGAGACCTAACATGGACCAGTAACAGTGAGCACATCACACACATCCTTCTTCGCCTTCTCTGGCTCCCTTTGTCTTACAGAATCAGGTATAAAATTTTGTTTTTAATCTACAAAGCATTAAATGGCCTTGCACCGGACTTCATCAGTGACCTCCTTCATCACTCTGCTTCTGTTCGCCCACTAAGGTCCTCTGATACTGGCAATCTTGTTGTGCCTCACACTAACCTGCATTCTATGGGTGACAGGGCCTTTAGCTGTATATAGTGCCCTGACTTTGGATTGACCTCCCGAAATTAAGGCTTTTAACTTAACCTGACATTCTGCGTCCTCTTTTGGTCTTCCTCTCTGTCCAGATGATCCAGAGAATTTGTGTGTGTGCGTGTGTGTGTGTGTTATATCATAAATGATGCTATTTGCTAGGCTTTCTTTTAGTATTGAATTTAGTATTGTCACACATGTGTGAGTAGGAAGGAGCTGTATAGACCAAGGGAAGGTAATTCTACGCCAGGCCTTGGGGGTGCACTAAACCTTCTTCTGTTGTCTGTGTAGTCCAAACACAGGAAAGCATGCCTGATTCAACCTTGATGACATCACTTCTGGTTCCGGTGCCAAGAAGAATGTCACTTCCGGTTCCAGCGCTACAAAGAACATCACTTCCAGGTCTGGCACCCTGAAGAATGTCACTTCCGGTTCCGGTCCATATCACTACCAGTTATGGTCTTTAAAGCTGCCATGTTTAAAAAAAAAAAAAACATCAGTTCAGTTGTGGATTCCAACCAATGCACATTAGTGCCATTTCCATACATTTTTACAGCCAGGGATGTTATACGGGTGGCTACCCCAAGCCTTTTTTGAGAGACGTTGAGTCTATTTGTTTCACAGTGTTTTACTCTGGTTTATTCTCTTTTACTCTGTTTTTTGCCTTTGATATCCTATATTTATCTGTTTTAATGTTTTATTCAAGAAACATCTGTATCCAATGTTACATATACATGGTGTTTCTATATGAGACTCTGTGAAGCACGTCGAGCCAGGGAAAGGTGCTATATAAATAAAATGTATTATTATTATTATTATTATCATCAAAGAAAATGATCACAGGTGTCTTCCTTATTTTCAGATTCCCTTTGGCAGATGATGATGTTTGAACTTTTTTTTTGCTCAGTTGAATGACATCGGAGTGTTTTGCCAAAGTAGAACTCCAAAAGATTACTTGTGCCCAGACAAGCATATAAAGAGCCTGAGCAGTGCAAGAAGAGATTAGATCCAAAGAGAGAAAAGCTCAAGAACGTGATCCAAGGAAAGATCAAGAGAGTGTTGTTCCAACAAGATGTAAGAAGGATGGGTCTGGACACTAATTAGAAGAAGACAAAGAGGCAGGATCATGACAAAGATGGGGTGACAGTGTGGAGGCAAGTGGAGGAGAAGGGGCAGGGTCACTCCTGACGAGCACCCAAGGAGCTGGAGTGACCAACCTCATCAAGGAATGGCAGAAGGAGAAAGCAGCAGGGTCTGTGGGGGATCCCCACTAAAGACCATGGGATGGTGGCAGGAACACAAACCGTTTAAGAGATGCCTGCACTTACCAGTGGAGGAGACCTGACATTGTGAACAGAGGAGACATCAGATTGTACAGAGAAGCACTGAAACTCAAATTGGTTTGAATGAATAAATCCTGATGGAGATTTAAGCCTTATTTTACTAATGAATTATTTATTAATAATTTATGTGTTTTTAACCTTCACGGATCACAAGTTTTAGGGAATTATTTATTCAACTGAGATTTTTGCAATGCACTTTCTTTTGGAAGATTATTAATAAAGCACTACTCAT